>NW_022900947.1:47508323-47566488 GCF_012274545.1 Fukomys damarensis | reverse complement strand
TACACAATTCTGTTAGCATAATTTTGTACACTATCAATAATTTATAAGTGATCAACACCAAGAAGTTAAGTTCAGGTAGAGATGATTTCCGCTTTTTAGTCTGGCCAGTCCTGCACCTCCAGTGGCTACATATTCTCTGCCTAGTCTTTTCTAGCTATGCTTGACTTCCATGCACTACCTTTTCTGAGTCATCCCATTAACTTCACAGTGTAATCAAAATCCAACCTCAATGCACGGTACTCTTAAAAATACTTAAGGGTCTATATCTTGCCTTTTTCTTTCACTTCCTCTCCCATTCTCTCTCAATCTTATTTTTCCTTTGGTTAATGAAATTCCTTCTATCTTTGAATTTGCAAGTTCCCCCTACCTGGAGCACTTTGCACACACTGTTCTACCTCCTGGAACTATCTTCTCCTTAATTGCTTTTTACTTCTGTCATTTAGCACACCATCATTCAGGCATTGGCATAAATGTCACCTGCGAAGGCAATCTTTCCCCAGTACTCAATCCCCTTAATTCAAGTAGTCACCTGCATACTTTTATGTCATTATAGTTTGCTTGCTCATCAGGTTTCACAAACGTATTTTTCTTGGTTTGTTTGTTAATAAATTTTGTTTCCCAGTATGTAGAATGAATGCTCCAAATTGTAAGTTATCTCCCCTATTTATTCTCAGAATTTTCAAGATTGCTGTTGTTTTATAGGAAGCAATCTATTTAAATAAAATAGTAATATGCACTGAGATTTCTATTTTAGAAGTTCTTTGAGGTTAAGATGCATCCATAATCCCCAAATTGTGCTTTAATAATAGTGAATATTTTAGCAATTGTTTATGAAAGGTCACAATTATTATGAAATATATTCAATAGTTTAACTTAAATTGTCAAGAGTTAAGTAACTATCCTTTCTCCAGGCTTATATTGTGATATTTAATCAGAATTAGTATTATATTAGTGTTATATTGTATCAGTATTAGTATTATAAGTTTATTCCCAAGAGTGGAATTGTGATTTTTTACAAACTACAAAGATGAAGAAAATATATGGTACAGCTTGAATAAAGTACATATATATTTATATTCTATGACACTAATAAATGATAGTAGCTGCAATTTATCAAGTACTGACAATTTGTTTTAAATGTTTTGGTACATTAGCTCAATAATCCTAAAAATGTAAAAAAACTAGTGTTTTTACTACTGTTTTACAAATAAAACCAAAAAAATGAGGCAATGAGATTAAAACCACATACTGCGTCACAGTTGTTAGGTGTTAAAGACAGGATTCAAGTCAAGGAGAGGTGTACCCGCCATGAAGTTTACCATTATTTTATTCAGCTTCACTGTTCTATCTCGTATTTGGGATGTACTCCTACATCATGCAGCGCTGTTGGGACCTAATAACTGAAACTCCCAAATATCAGTTTTTCATTAGTGATATTTAATCAATAAAATAAGGATAGGATGGTGGCTAATGCGTTCAGTAATGTGGAAAGCAGGCAAGGACTAATGAGGCTAGATTATGTGAAGAATCTCAGCGGTTCTGATTTAAAAGTTGTTGGAAAGGGTATCATAAGTGGGAGTAAGCAGCTGCAGAAAATCACCAGTTGATAATAAAGGCACTGGTTACAAGAAGGACCTTTCTCTGGAAGAATCATTTTGATGCACTCCCATTCTTGTGTGCAAATTTAAAATTTCGATTGGCAAATTTAGTAGTTCTGGATTCAAAGACTCTTCCCGAATGGTGTATCTGCTTCCACTAAATTGCTACTTTGGAATTTGATCATAAGTCCGACTCAAACTGTTAAACTATTGCACAGTACGTTTAGAAATAAATTTCATAATTTGTAGTTGCTAACTTACTTCAGGTATCTGACATTTTACGTGGCAGGTGATGGTTATGTGTTAGTTGTTAAAATTTTAGTTGAAAACAGATTGAGATTAGATACATGGTTCTGTTTGTAAAATTAAGGAGAGTGCCATTAAGTTGGAAGCAAATGTTTGTGAAAATGTTTATTATCTCTGATTTACAAGAGTTGTTGCCGTGCTAGTTAGGTGTGCATGACTGTCTAGTTGAACAGTAGATGAGTCTGAAGTAATTGTGTATTTATTTGGTAAATTATTTTTAAGGGGAACAAAGACATTTACCACCTGAATATGTGAATGGAATTGATTAAGGAAATTTAATGTTACTCCTACAAACTAAATGAACATAACAGCAAAGGACAAATGTAGTAAAATTCTCATTTTATCTACAATAACAAAACTTATGACAGAAGTAGACTTATAGTTTGAGTTAAATAATTAAGAAAATTAATTTTTGAATTATAAGTTATTAGTTGAATCTTGCCTTCCTCAGAAGAATTAAACTGACAACACTTAAAATATTGACTTTTTCCTTCAGAAACATGTAATCTTAAAAAGATCAGATTGCAAGTCTGAACCCAAACCTGTTCAGGACCCTTATTCATGCTCTTATGTATTTTATTTGACTGGCTTCTTTAGCATCCTAGAGTTTCTGGGGTGTCCAGTGATGGACACTGTGGTCTGGAAAAATGGGTGGCGGATTACCTATAAGTTTGACATTTTCCTGGTGAGGGACTACAGAGCTACTTCCAGCACTGGACTGATGAGAGTAGCACTTGGACTGCAGGAAAGCGGTGATTACAGTGCAGTTCTTCAATGACTCAGAACATAATATGCTATGAATTATAACTGTTTTTTACTGAACATATTATTTTATATGTAAAGTTTCAGTAAATGATAGATAATTATACTGGTGAAAGAACTAATAAATTAAAGAATCATCTATATAAAAATACTGCTCTCCTTGAATTTTGGATCAAGTAATAAATTCCTCTCTCCACCTGTTATACTCATTACACTAGAAACAATCTGAGATCATTATCATGCAAACAGATCTTAAATTTCATAATTTTATTACAATCTTTGTTCTTTCAATTTTTGTCAGAATCCTTCCCATGCCTATCAAACTAAAGCGATTACGACATCTGGATATGGTAAACATTTAGAGTTGAAAATAGCACTGATCAGAAAGAACACCAATGAAGAACAGACCATGGGTAAGAGATGTTTAAATTCAAAGAACAGATGTATTTTACCTGGGAGCCTGTAGAATAGCGTCCAGGAGTTCGAGAACCAGATGTCTTCCCTGAGCCAATGGAACTCTCTGTACTTTTGCCACTACAGCAATGTGTACGCAGACATTTCCCATACTCCTTCCGTACCTAGCCAATGAAAAATTAACTTCTGTTAGTAGGTTACTGATTTCTGCTAGAAACTAAGGTAAAAAGTAGGTGAATTTTAGTGGTTAACAATATAATTAATTCCTTGCCCAACAGATAAAAGACTCGTAGTATATATTTTGCAATATAATATAACTGTATTTATAGTATCGCACTTAGAATCTTGCATATATACAGCCTTTAAAAACAGTCACATACAGGAACATACATTTCTAATAACATTAGCATGTATTATCTTTTACTTCAAACAGCATATACTGAAAACTCAAGAGTTTTTACTCTTGTACTATTTTTACTTTTATAAACTTGATATAAATGACCTATTAGTACAAAGGTATTGTCACTATTGTTCTTTAGGCAGAAGTCTAATTAGAAAGTAAAAGGGAGCAGGTTAGGAAAGAGGAAAAAAAGAAGGCAAAAGGAAGTGAGATAAAATATTTAAGAACCAAAAAAGGGAATTTTGTGGGGTATTTTAAATTTGTGTTTCTTTGATCTGTTCTCTTAAAAGAGGTTAAATTAGCAAATTTAGAATAAAAAATTCAAAATATATTAAGATATTTTCACAAAAAAGTCCTACTCCATAAGGACAAAGAAACATAACTGCTTTTCTTTATAACATTGCAAATTAAATTCTTAATACAGGTACAGGTGTAAGATTATAGATAAATAAGCAATAAGCATTTTTAATTGATTTTCTCAAGCAAAGAAATGTACCAACGCAGGGGGCTTTTATCAGGTTTAAAAATTTTGTTGCTCTACATTTAATTGCACAAGGCTCATAAAAACGAAAACATTACTGTACTAAATTATAATAAAAAGAGAGCACCTCATGATGTTGGCTGGATGTTCAACAACTCACATGATGAAAAGACACTGCATTTTTCTTAGATGTCTCTCTGATTTCACGAGATCATGATTTCCACAATTTATGACAATGCAGCATTGCAATGTGATTTCATTTAAAATAAAGTTATAAAAATGTGCATTTTAAAGGAATGCTATTTAAAATGAACAGTTTTAAAATGGGAGGGTAAATGACACATTAAGAATGGAAATATCCTATTATTGTACAGGTCACTCCATCAAAGAAGTAGCACAATCAAAGAATGTGTTCAGTTTTGCCTGAGGGCCTCAATTGTCTCAGATGTTCAGTGAGCTAAGGACAGTGATGAGGAAGGGACTGACATGTGGACAGGAAAGCACAGAGCAGGCTTCTCCGTGGGGAAGGCTTCTGAAAGAATTTTCAAAAAATTTCCCATGAAGATGGGAAAAGAGGATAAAGGACAAAGAAGAAAAAGTTCCTCTGTGGAGAAAACAGTGTGAGGAAAACAGGGTCCTGATGTCTTAGCATTAAATGCCTTTCTCTGCCTAAAGGGTTTTTTTTCTAAAGTAATATATTTACCACTTTAACAGGTTTTGCACCAATCTCTATGCTACAATTATCAACAATACATACATTTATCAACAGAGATAATTATTCTTAGTGTTTACAAGTCAGTCTGTTTTTTATTTTAAAAAGAAATATCTGTTCTCATCTGTGTTTCTAAGAGGGGTGAGCAGATAGGGTCCTCATTTTTAAACCATACTTTTGCATAAAATTGTGCAAGGTAACTTCCTCAAAGTAATTCTGGGAGATAGCCATTACTTTTGTCTTACAGAGAAGGGCACTGAGATGGTGAAGCAGTAAAAGAGAATTAAGCACGAAAGGGTTAAACAATGTGCCTTTTGTGAAGAAGTCCACATCTCCAAGGCACTGTTGCTGAGAAAACACCTTCTAAGATGCCACTTTTCTTTTTTCTTTTCTTTCTTTTTGGGTACCAGGAATCGAACTCAGGACCTTGTACTTACAAAGCAGGTAGCAGAACCACTGAGCTAAATTCCCAGCCTGCCACTTTTCATACATTAACCTACAACCAACATAGGCAGTATATGTTACTTGTATTATCACGAATCGACTATATTATCTTTCTCTCTAAGCTAGAAAGAATAGGGTAAGTGCTTTAATTAGAATTTTGGAAGACAATATTTTCTCTAAACCACTGTAAGCACCACTGACTGCAGGTCGGTAATTAGTATTGAAATCACGAAGCATCCCCAAGAACCTAAACTTTGAGTATAGCTATTGCCTCTCATTCGACCTTGTTGTGGCTACTATACTCAGCATATAACATGTTTTTTTTGTAGATGAGTGCTTTTTTTTTAAATAAAGCAATTTAAATCTAAGCAAATGTTTTATAGGAAGAGTGAAAGAGAAAAGGGAAAAAAGCATAAGAACCACTTCTCTTACTGTCGCAGAAGCAGTAATACTGGATAATATGGATAATTCACAGGAATTCATCACAGGCTATTTGCATTTTCCAGCAAAAATTGAATGTTCTAAACTGATTTTATAAACAACCAGTAAATCAAGAAATCTCGTGATGCCAAGTCCCACACTAACTATATTGCAAATCAAATCCTTGTACCAACTTTATTTGGCTGCACTGTGATTTGAAACGGTAAGCATGTGTCTCGAAAACAAGGAAGAAAAATAACATGGACCATATCCATGAAACATTTTTCCTTAGATTACAATGAAAATGCTTCTCAGTTGTTTAAGGATTTGCATACTCTAAGCTGTTTCACATGATACTCCATCTGCATTACCCCAGTCAGATAATATCAGTGTGACGTTGTTCTAGAATATACAAGACAAGAAAGAGAATACATCTTACAAATCAAACATTTCTTCTATATTTTGAAATCAGGAATAAAGTGTCTTGGAAGTTCTGAGAGTATATCGAATAACTGAGTATTACAAAAGCAAAGTGAGCACTTTTAATTAACTAGTGGAATTACTGGTACTATACCATGTAATCCATACTCAAAAAAAGACTGAGAATTCAAAACATTTGATTTTTGTTAATGAGTTCAATCAACAAATAACTCTGTAAAACCAGATCTGGAGTATTTCCTATTTCTTGAATCACAATATATGAGCAACATTAGCAAAAGCACATTAATAGGGCTAGGGATTTAGTTCAGTGGTGAAGCTGCCTGCCTTGCAAGTGCAAGGTCCCAAGTTTGATCCCTGGTACAAAAAAATAAAAAATAAAAAATAACGCACATTAATAAAGTTCAGTCAGATGGCTTTTAAAAATTTTCCTAAGACTATTTCTGCAGCTGCAAAAACAAGTACTTGGAATATTTTGTTGGGGAAAAAAAGCAAATAATAATTTCTTATTTTTTATATTTCCTGATGGGCCATGTTCTTGATATCAAATAAATGTCTCAAAATTTCAAAACAAAGAGTAGATGAAAGAACAATTTGCTTCTTACTTGTTATGAATAACTTACACAAACGTAAGTTTCTAAATCAAAATATACCAAACTTTTTCATGATGGTCCACAAGTCAATACTATGGTTTGAATGGATGCCCCCAAAGTTAATGTGTCTGAAATTTAATACCCAAATTCATCATTGGTGGTGGAAGCAGGTGGGGCCTTTAGGAGGTCTTTCACAAGGCTAACCATGATTTCTGAAGTTTCTCCCTGCTTTTAATTCAGGATATCATCTTGATTTTCACTCTCCTCTGATGCTTCTTTCTTCCCATCTCTGTTCTTATGCATCAGTTAGATGTCTCCTACTTCTTAAGCTCATCTAGTATGGCAGATGGTCAACCAATCGCATTTCTCCTCTTTCTGAGTAGAAAAGTGCCTGCTTATCTCACTTGAAGTTTAGTCAGTACCATCAGTCCTACCTCAAGAAATACGAGTAGAAGTAACGTGAGTCACTTTCAGATTACTTCCACAGGATCTTTCTCTCTCCCTCATGGGCTGTTTGCTGCATGACAACACCCAGGATGCCTATGAAATCATACACAGTAAAACTTTGGATTGTGAGTAGCTTTTTCTGCAAGTGGTCTGTAAAATGAGCAAGAATTTCTAATAAATTTTAACTTGATAAGCAAGTTACATCTTGCAATATGAGTAATACGTGATGCGGAAGGTAACATGATCACACCTGAGCCACTGGTTTTCCCTGAACCAATCCCTCACTGCAGGATTATGGGTGATGATCTCCTAAGCACAAAAGGTTATGGAGGAGATCTCATTGATACAAGAGGAAGTGAAAAGGGCAGAGGTATCCTTCACTTCAAATAAGGTTAGGAACATGTATAAAATGTGGGAAAAGTGAAAATTTTTGTAGAAAACCACTGCCCAAATAAAGCTGTAGCAGTGTGAGCAATAAATCTGTTTAACAACAATACAATGTCACATTTTCATGAAATCCTCAAAAGGAGGAGGCAAACGCATAGGTTTCTTGCTAAAGTTGCACACACACACACACACACACACAAAGACTCCACTGAGCCAAGAGAGAGCAGTGATTCCATTAATGACACTGAAAGGTGTCCTACACAATAATCCTCCTCTGTCTTGTCTCCTTCACACCACAAATTATTTCAAAAGTAATTGTATGTTAATTTGCTTATTTTTCTTTATATTTTGTACTTTACTATTTTCTATTATATTGTAGTATCATAATCATGTTTATATGAATATTTTTGAATTGTGGAAATGAATCATCTGAATTTCCATTATTTCTTTGGGGGAAATTAGCTTTGAAATAGAAGTGCTTTGGATTATAAACATGTTATCAGAACAAATTATGCTTGCAAACCAAGGTTTTACTGTATTGAGATTGGTTGAGCCTTCATCAGTCTGTGACCCTCCAAAGGGTATCTTCATCACTGGGCAATTATTGAAATATATTATATATTGAATTGATCTACATCAAATTTGAATAATTATATATTCAAAGTAAATTACAATTTATTAGATTAAAATATATTCATTTTATTATAATCTTTTTCTTTTCTAAAATCTATATTTATTGGCTTGATTCATCATTACTTTTTTTTTTTTTTTTTTTTTTTTTTTTGGTACAGGGGATTGAACTCGGGTCCTTATGCTTGCAAGGAAGGGCACTGAACTGCTGAGCTAAATCCCCGGCCCACATCATTACTTCTTTTTCCTTCATTTTTTAACATGACAACACACTTTAAAGACCTAACATCACTTAAAATTGGAACATAATAAAATTTTTTTTATTCTTGCTCATCTTGATAAGTTGACACCTGTCTTAACTTTGGTTTGGGTCCCACTTTGGTTTAAGGGTTCAAATCCTAGAGATAGATGTTTTTACTTTTTGTTTGTTTTCCAAAGAAAAACTATAGTTTCTTTTTTTTTCTGAGAATGTTGTTTTACATTTGCACCTTCATAATCAGAACCATCTCTTTTAATATTTCATAATTATATTCATCACCTCCATGTCACACATTAGGAAACAGGGTCATGAGGAAGTTAACTAACGGGCTCTGAGTGACATAAGTTTTTAAGTGAAGGAACTAAGATTCAAACACAACCTGGCCAATTGGTCTCCGTGATCAGAGATATAGGGACTAAAATTAAATAGACTTTAAAAGTAAAACAATGAAAAATTAATCTTGTAATTTAAAAATGCAATAATAATGTTAGCTAAAATTAGCCTTTAAAATACAATTTTAAGTCCTTATAAATGTAATAAATTATAAAGTAAGCCAATGTAAAAATTAGAAATTCAGTTTTTATTACTCAACTCATAATTATTATAAAAGATCCCCTTAAATTATAGATCATTACTAAGAACTGCATTATTCATTCAAAGTGTAAATGTACGTTACTGTACCACAGAATGTTTACACTTTTGACTTTGTGGTATAAACTAATCTTTAAAGAAGCAGAAATGTACTATAATATGCATGCACTTTAGAAAAGAATTACTTCCTAATGCACAAATTCAATTTATCTGTCCATGTTGATACAAAAGAGTATGAGGGCAAGTCAGTGAGAAAATAATTTTTGTGCATTGTTCAAATCATAAAATATTTTTCATTAAACACATAAATTATTATACATTTTGTATCTGTTTGTCTCTATTACTATAAAAAATAATGTTTATTTCTTACAACCAAGCATATCAAGAATGATATATCAGAATATGTTACAGTTGCTTAGCTATAATGAAATGTACACCATTTATTCTTAAAAATAGAATTCTAGCTTACCTTCTTCTGTAGGACACAATGGAAAATGAATATAAACATTCCCTGTAGAGAATTGAAAATGGTGAAGAGATACGCCATGATGACTGTGCTTTCATTAATATACATGAGTCCAAAGGCCCAGGTCAATCCTAACAAGCAGAGAAGAGCTATTGCACCTATAACCCATGACCTGTAAAGAGAAAAGAAAATTTAAGTTTATCAAATACTTGGTCTTTAATAAACACACCACGTTATATCAACAAAATTGACATTGAGAAACATTACAGCAAGTTATTTTTTGACAGAAAATGTAGGACAGGCGGTGTAAGTACTTTAAGACTTTAATGAGGACTATAGGTTATCAAGCTTGAGGAAATGTACATGAATGAAAATGTCATGGACACAGAAATTAATTAAAGCAAAAGCAGACTTGTGCCATAAATTATTCATGTGTTTGAAACATATATGCAAATGGTATGAAGATGTAATTAAGGGTGATTTGCAAGAAAGAAATCTATAAAGTTATGTTAGACTCCACTGGACTCATTGTTGTAACATTTGTTTGACTGGATTCCCTCTGCTTGTGCCTCACCGGATATACTTTTATCCCATTTTTCCAAATTTCCTATTTTTAGTGGTGACTGACAAAAACATAACTTGTATTAGAAGGAACTACTAGTTGCAGAACATGTATGGATTTAAAAAGCCCTGTTGGCCTGACTTTCTACCTGTGTGGAATAAGGATGAGATACAGTGAGTGGGAAAAAGTTCCCTCGACCAAAATCACCCAAGTTGTACTTTCTTTCAGGCTTTGGATTACTCTCCTCTAGGTTTATGTTGGGCTGGACTTTGGAAATCAGACATTCGCTGCTGAAATGAAGGTTAAAGGCTCTAGGCATCTCCAGCTCTCTGAAGGGTAAGCTCAAGGGAGAGGGTGAAGCTGAGAATGGGGATGGAGTGGGGTGAATGGCACGGGACAGCATGGGAGGCAAATTCTCAGTCTCATTCCATTCTCCAAGCTGCCATGAAAAGCAGTAATACGTGGGTGACAAGAGTACCATATATTTGTGGTTATGCTACGTACTTACTATCAGCATACAATAAATTCTTCTTACAGATGGGACTCCAATAAATTGAACCCTTCTTAGCTTTTCTCGAAGTATATGGGAGAACAGGACCAAACCAGTCGAAGGCCTACACATATATACATCTACCCTTTCTATCCTACTACAATTCCGTTGTACAGGGTGCTAATACTTCTTTTCAGTCAGCTATTGTCCTCCATTTACATTATCTAAAGAAGGAGTATTTGTGGGGATGGAAACTTTGCAAAGTGAGGGCAAAAGAATTGCATGTCTACCGTAATGTGAAGCTGAGTTCAATATAGTTTTCAGAAAAAGTTACAATGTAAGAAAGATATGGTCCCAACGTGCTATTAAAATGGATGATATTCACTATTTTCTCCCACGACAATCAGCAACTGCATTTCAGATTTAAATGAAAGCTAAACTTGACCTGTTTATTTCTTAACATTAATATTCCTAAATAAAGAGCCATTAAAGGAGGTTTGCTGCTGCATGTGGCGTGTTTGCTAATAGGAGTTAGGAAGCATCTTACATGTTAGTATTCTTTTCTATTGCTGACTTCTCAAATATGAGGATATTCAAGGAAAGTACCTCAGATCCTTTTAGATGGTGGAAAAAGGAAAAATGGAAATAATCATCATGAAATCAAGGCAAAATTTCTACTGAAATTGAGAAATAAAAGATAGGATGAAATACTAAAGTCAACTATTACCCACTAAAAAACCATGACGAGCCCAAAGGTTATGTGATCTAAAACTGCAATGAGCTCCAGTTTCCAAGGAAAATAATAAGCAATAGCATGAAGAGGCAAGTGAAATGGCATTGGGGAAAATGAACACAAAGGACTCTTCACCAGAAGAACAAACTGAAAGTCTACACCAAGGTCACTCATAGTTAGCCAATCTTAGCTTATGCTTGCAGGATACGTAATTTTCAAATTACAGAACAACCCCACATATTAACAATTATTAGACAAGTACAGACTTGTAGCTTTGGTTCACAAGCTTAAATATATTCATAAACAATTAAGTAACTAGTCAAATGATAGATGCCAAATTTTAAAGGGATGATTTTGCACATGTAAAATTTAACTTGCATAGGAGTTTTCTCTTTTGCCTTTTAAATCTTTAGGGCAGCAATTCACTAACATCATTTGCAGTCAGGTGGCTTAATATGCATTAGATCAATTTAAAAAGATACACTACTAAGTCACAAAATAATTTTAGATGAATGATGCCCAAACAAACAACAGAAATGTGGACATATGCAGCACAGAGGAGCACATCACAGGGTAAGGAGAAAAGTATTCGATGTGAAACAAGTCTGTACCACAGGAAATTACTATAACTGTGGCACTGAATCAAGTGAGATCCGATTAACAGAGGTGGAGCAGAATTTTGGGGGGCGATACGCTTGCGGGATATTCATTCTGCTTCTAAGTCGTGTGCCACAGCATTTTCCTGCACAGTTTGCTCTTCTGCCTCAATGTGAATGACAGGAGCTCTAATGATTCTTCAATACTGATCTGACAGCTGGCTCATGGGACCACACTGATAAATGGAATTTATCAGCCATTCAGGTCATTCTTACTTGATGAAGGGTCTGTTATCCTCATAGCTAAAGAATGCATAGACATAAAGACAAGAACACCAACATTAGCATTTTATGACAGAGAATTTCATATGAAAAATATTCTCCTGCTCCCCAAAGGCCTCTGTTGCCCACCTCCCTAAAAAAAGTATCATAACTCTCCTTTTATATTCAGAAGGCAAATCCTAAAATGACCAGGAGAACCTAAACAATGAGGAATAAAATCAATTTTGCAATACTGCAATATCTCTTAGAAGACTAAAAAGTTCCATTTTCCATCATGTGCTCGTATTACTTTTGACTTGACAGAGACATTTATTTCTTAGAGAATGAGAAATTTTATGAGCAATCTTAAAAAGGCTTAGGGGCCTGCGAAAAATGATAGATTTCATGTTACCTAAAGGCATCCTTATTCTGCGGTAGTAGGTGAGACTACTTAATTATGGACAGTACACTTCTAAGTAATTTTAACTTACAGATGATTAACCTGTATTAAATCTGATTGCTTTAAAATGCTTTTGGTGAGTGTACTGAGAAAAAAAATTGAATAAACCTTGTAGAAATGGGAGCAGATATATAGCAGCTATTCATAGATACTTATGTCTACTCATTTATTAAGTATTGTTCTGATGAAATGAAGTCCCACTGCCAAATTAAAGATGTTAGGAGACAATCTGAATTGCCTTTCACAAACATTGTGTTCTCAGAGAATTGTGACAGGACAAAAAGGAAGGGAGGTTGCTCTTTTCCTGCCCGCTTGCCAGAGGCACTATATTTCTCTATAGTATGCAGAAAGCAGGAACGCTCTTGGAAGGCCCCATCTGTGATGCATTTCAAATAAAAATCACCACTGCGGAAAACTCGCTTTCCAGAATGATGAAATAATAAAGAATGGAGTGAGGCTCTGTTATTATTTGAAGCAGTTTGTCTGGGGTTTACAGCCTAGCTCAGTCACTTACTACCTATTTGATCTTAGGCAAAGATTAATTAAATTGTGCTTGTGTCAGTTTATACATTTATAAAACAGTAATGACTGTAATCTAAGTTCCTTCTGTGGCAGTCTAAGTTTCTCGGGTATTGAAATACTTTACTGTGTATTCAGTGCTTGCATCGGTGCCTAATACATTATATGTTTGTTAACTATTACAGTTCTTATTACTCAACTGCTTAAATTCACACTGTTTTACTCACCTACAGACTAGGACACTAAGTACATAAATATGGACAATTTAAATTTCTTTGAGGCCATTGCAGGGTTAATATGACCCAGTGAGGAGATGTGACTGAAGGAAATCAGAGAGGCAGCAGAAAGTGTGCAGGGCTGGCTCTGGGTGGAATCACTAGCTACACAGCTATCAAGTTAACTAAAACCAAAGTTCGAAATTCTGTTCCTCAGTCCCCTTGGAACTGAATATGTCCATGGTCACAGGAAGTCCTATGGCATAATGCTGAGCAGGGCAGGGCTAAGCAATATAATTCCATCAGATACTCCCATAATGTCACGAGTGTGTGTGAAAGACACAGAAGGATTTCTAGAAACTGATTGTATCTTACAGTTATAAAGAGTACCTAGAAAATCCTGAGCTTACATTAACATCTAAGAGTTATGAAACATAATAATATATTTGTTTTATTCTACGCACTTCTGCTCACTCAGTATGGTTCATCTGCAATGGTAAGTTCATGAATAGAATAAGCCTTTTTACATACTACAATGTCAAAATCGGACATAGAGGTTAGCATAAGAGGAGACCTGCAAAAATCCTTTTCATAATTGTATCAAGTTGTAGAAATGCTTTAAAAATTGAAACACAAAATTTTTGTTGTAATTGTGGAAGTGACCACGTTGTGCCTTTAATATGAAGTACCAAAAAGGGGAGGTATTAGTGTGCAGTTCAGCACTTTTGTTGGCAGCTGTGGAGAAGAGGCAGTTGCCACATACAAGCCCAAAGACTGCTAATCCCACCTTCACTGGGAGCTAGCTGCGGTCAGGGGTTGGCACAGTGTTCACTGGGACATGAGCAGAAATGAGCTGTGACATTTTTAGGCCTTGCCAATTAAAGGACTGGAACTGGGCTCCCTTTTACCGTTTGTTGCAGTTTGTCTAGAAGAAAGTGACTGTACAGCCTCAGATCCCAAAATGGAAGCTGCTCATCGATGTGGAGATGATGTACTAGATTTAGGTCACCTACTTCTAGACCCGTATAGTAGCATTTAAATCACTACATTTCAGGATTTTTTAAGACTGTGGCTTACCTTATACAATAATTAAGAAAGCATATATTTTTTATACATTAGCTTTAAGGATACCGAGTGTATGTTCTATATAGAAACTCAAGCTCCTGGTAAAAAAAAAATTCATTAGTTTAACCTCCAGTATGACATAATTAATAGACAATGTTTTAAAAGATGACAATCACTGAACACTGCCTTTGTCAGTGAGTTCCATCATTTTTGTCAGATATTCCATTAGCTTAGAGATTGAGTTTCACAATTTCTCTCCATCAAACTCAAATTAAATTAATAGTAATATTGTCATCAGCTGTGGTTGCAAAGCTAGATGGCTGTTGATTTGTTTATTTTTATTTGAGAAAGCAGATCTATAGAATTAGTTTATAAAGCTGAAGAATTTACCAATGGAAGTCCAATCCAGGTGGCGGGATAAAAAATTTTCACTGCATTTTTTTCTGTTAAATATAGACACAGAGGCCTAGAGTGCTCTTGGCAGCAGTTATTGGGAATTTATAGGTGATACTATAATTTTTAAGTGTTGATTTACTGAAAATTAAGTAAAATATCTTGGATATAAAGTTTTCATAAAAAATAAGGAAAAAAGGCACTCTTTTCTTTGGAAAGCATATTCTTCTGATGAATATATCATTTTATACTCATTAACACCTTAACTTTTATTAGGTTAAGATGTATTTTTAAGACACTAAGCTTATTAACCAAAATATTGCATCAGTCCACAATATCACTATGAGAAGATAATTAAGACATAAATGACATGAGTGAATCAAGACTGCTATAGGAAAAATGAGAACCAAGATCTGTCATGTAAAGGTACAAGATCTCAATAATGAATTGTAACTGTACTGTACACCTAAAATGTACCAATAAACTCAATGAAAGAAAAAAATATAGTTATAGGATATTCTTTCTCTGCTGTCATTAAACAAAAGTTGTTTATCATTATTATTACTATTATTATTATTAGTAGTAGTAGTAGTAGTACCACGGATTGAACTCGGGACCTTATTCTTGCAAGGCAGGCGGCAGAACCACTGAGCTAAATCCCAGACCAACAGTTTATTATTTTTTACATATTACTTGAAATTCAAAATAAAAATCAGAGAAATTATATAAAGAATTTGAAACATCCCCTTCTACTGTATTTTCCTTGTAGGAAATTTATATTTTATTTAGATGGAACAGAATATTTTAAGAAGAGCAGAATGAATAAGGGTGGGTGTGAAGGAAGACGGGGCTATGGGAAGAATGGTTGAGAGTTTAATCTCCACGTCAGACGATCTGTCATTTATAAGTTGAGATAAGTAATGGAAAAGGAATGATTCATAGAACTGCTAATCCCATCAGCTTCAGGATTAATACTGAGTGGAAACCTCTGGAGTATCAGGAGGATTAGCTAATTTGAGGTGATGAGTGGACAGTATGCACAATGCACAGGGTGAACAGAAGAGCTATTATGATTTATATAGGGAGACAGTCTTCTTAGTCTCCCACATTTTCAGTTTCCACATGCACTGAATTTGCTTTCCTTGTTATAAAATTAATTCTACCAAAAAAACCAAAGACTTTCTCCCCTTAAATATGGTTTGAGTTACTAAAAAATAAAATTAATGTAGGTGAGTTTCTCAAAATATAAATATTTTTCATCCTTCTCAGAAAAAAGTCATAAATATTCATGCATTTGTATGTTGAGTGGGTTTTCCTTATTGACCTCCCATCCTCACCCTCAGGATGCAAGAGGATTCATTTACTCATGCTCAAAAAGTGTCAACAGCTAGTTCGGGCCCTTGCTTTGGTGGTAATGGAAGGTAAAGAAAAAGAATAAGGAAAGGACTCTAGCTTGAGCAGATGGAGGAGCCACATTTTGATGAAAAAAGATCAGACTGGCCATTTGACAAAAGAATGGTGATTTATTGAGCATGTGTGTGTGTGTGTGTGTGTGTGTGTGTGTGTGTGTGTGTCGTTGTTGTTGTTGTTGTTGTTGTTGTTATTGTCAATGTTGCTGTTGTAGAGTAAACCAGAGCCTTACCACTGAGCTATATCTCTGGCCCTTGTTTAATTTTTTAATTTGCGACAGGGTATTGCCAAGTCATTAAGTTGCCCAGGTTGGCCTGGAACTTGCAATCGTTCTACCTCAGCCTGCCAGAATGCTGAAATTACAGGCTTTTGTCAGCACACCCAACAAGGAGACCAGTTTCATGGGGTGCTAGGGTGGGCTGAAGTGTATCTGATCATTGTCTTAGTAACTTTCTCATCACTGACACACAATACCTGACACTGAAAACTATTAAAGGAGAGAGGTTTATCTTGGATCATGTTGTTTTTTACCACCGCTGGTTGGCTTCAAAGCAGGAAGGGCACGGTCGAAGGGTTTGGCAGAGAAAACAGCTCATATCATGAAAGTCAGAAAACAAAGAGAGAAAGTGAGGAGGGAGATCTAGCCTTCCAGGTCATGCCCCACTGACCTCCATCTTCCAACCAGCACACTTAGCTCTGAACTCAACCCTGCATTGACCCAAAGATGAGTACCATGCCCTCGTGATCTTACCACCTTTTAGAAGCCCCACCTCTGAATGCAAGAAGCCTTTAGATGATATTCTAGATCTAAATAGTAGTTATTATCTCAGTCCTGGATCCAAAATTCCAGGGAGCTTTTGTGGAATCCACAGTGATCTGTTTAGGACTTTTAGGCACTCTTCTGAGGAAGGGTCTGGAAGTGGACCTTGTAAAAGCTGGCAAATGGATGCTTCTGTTAATTTAAAAATTACTCTTGGTGCCTTCAGTCTTGAAGAGAGACATGGTAAGCCAGGCAAATTTAGGATTATTGATCTTTGTTTTGTCAACTTTTCCCTAAAGAGCCCAAAATTTTAGGGTAATAAAAACTACAAAAATGACAAAACTTTGTTCTGTTTTTAGTTACCATCCAGAGGCCAAAGTGAAGACTCACAGATTTTAGAAAAATCTGATTTGAGTCCCTAATTGCCTCAGAAGAAAGCGCCCATCATACTTTTAATGAGTAACAGATTAAAGACCCAGGAGTTTGTGCTTTGTCCTGAAGGTGGTCTCTGGCCGTTCCAAAAGGAGCCAGTAGCAGTCTGAGCTAAAGGACTTCCACTCACCTACTTTAAAATGATTTAAGACACACTGCTTTAATTCATTACCAATTCAGGTCCTTAAAGCTACAAGGGTCATTACAAAATCAGTTTTAGCATTGCAATGGTTGCAGAAAATATGAAAAGTGTAAAGAAGAAGGATAGAAAAATCTTTTGATAGTCGGGCCACAAATCTTAATAGGCAGTGATGGAAAGATATTTTAAATGGGCTATGTTACTCAAGTTTTAAATTGGACAGACATTTAGTAACCAGAAGAGACTGCTAATGTTGCAATATTTATCTAAGATAACATTAAACTCTCTGGTACCCAGGAGTGAGGGATATTTAAAATATGATAGCTAGAAAAGTAGCATACGGAGAAAAATCTAAACATCTCTCATTTTTACATCATTGTTGAAAATGCACAATGAATTAATTTGTTATGCTAGAAATCCTAACTGCTTTTTAGTTCTTTCAGATGTATTTTATGTTAGTGGGACTATTGCATCCTAGATTTATGTTATTCTAGGTACTATAATAATGTACCACCATAGAAACATTACTAGAAAAAAGAATTAAGAATTTAATTTACTTTTTAGTAAAATATGAACAATGCATCTTAATAACCATAGGTGTGATCATTAGGCATTAAGGTTACTAAAAATTCATTATATGTATTTATAAATACAGAAATTATAAAAATAAGATATTTCACATATGAAATTATCAATATTAAATTACTAACCTCAAATGATACTCCTAGATTCCTATGGAATGTTTTAAAAGAATAAAATGAACTACATTAACAGTAAATGTTTTAGAATATAATACAAATATGTTTATCCCCTTGGCTCAAGTTTTCATAATACTATTGCAGATTTAGTAGTAATACAACCATATTAAATTTTTAAACATGGATTTCCTACTGCTGATGAACCAATTAAGCCTGAAATTTGGATAATTTATTATGATAAATCAGGGTCTCTAAATGTCATATTAATGACAGTCATAATAAAATTTAATTATATTATCTCTAAAACTTAATCTTATTTAAATTTCCATAACAATGCAAATAAAGAACTCAATAATACTTAAAAGAGGTTAGGAATATCAGTAAGAAAAAATAATGAGTTACAAAGCTACATAGACAATTATATACTTATTACAATTTTCTATCTCCATCTGTCAGATTTATAAGAACTGGCAGGTTGTATGCAAATAAGATATGCAATTTTGGATTTTTATAGTGGAGGCAAATAATAATAATGTTACTAAAAGAATGGAGCTGTGAACCAAACTGCTTGATCTGAAAGCCAGTTGAACATGTTACCAACAGTAATGCCCAGCTACTCATTTAAACTCTCCATATCTTACAGGTATCATCTGTGCAATGAGGATAAGTGTAGAAGATTCTTCAGTGGCCTCTTGTGTGTAATGAATAAATATTCTGGCACTTTCATTTCATAGGCAAAAATATACACAAATTTTGATATGTAAACATACTGAATATTTGTTATTACACTTACTATTGTAACCATATGAACGTGTTCCCATTTTAAGGTTCCTTTTCTAAAAAAGTGTTTTAGAAATTCACATTTCAGTACAAATTCAAATCAGATGAAATTCACTGAGTTGATTCATTTAAAAGACCACAGTTTACATAAAGTTTCACTTTGAATGTACTTCAGGCTTAGTAAATGCTATGGATTTTCATATTCTGAATTAGATTCAGAATAATATGTAGTTTCTCAGTGTCTGTTAAAATGGAAATTCCGAGTTCTCTGGTTTACCTAAGAAAAGCTAAACTTTATTTATAAATATATGATGCTCAGTTTTGAAATGTCCACTAATGGCAGTGTTTTAATAACAAAATCATTTGACAATAATAAACCATAAAGTCACATTTGAAATGTGCTTGAGGGGGCTGGGGATTTAGCTCAACGGTTCGGTGGCCTGCCTTGCAAGCGCAAGGACCTGAGTTCAATCCCCGGTACCAAAAGAAATGTGCTTGAGAACTCAAAAAAATATATGTTATAGAATTGAATTCATTTTTTTCTTATGATTTCAAAAATTTCAAACCTTCAATAAGAAAGATGAAATGAATGACAAGTTGTGTAGTAAAACATTTTCTTTGTAGTTTTTATCATAAGCAATGAAAACTTGCTTTAGTCAGTAACATCTTAAGAACCGTAAAATATTATTGAGTTGATGTCTTTCATTTGTTGATACTTAACAATTAAAATTTTCAATGTTTTCTTATGCAGTGCTGAAGGTACAATGATTTTTAGAATTAAATGAGTTTTAGAATTTGCTCACTCTTAGAATTTGGAATTATTGATTTAATATGGTCATTCTAATGTAAAAAGATAAAGTATTTTAAGGAATATTTTAAATACTTTGTGCATTTATTTTTCCGACTTACAAGATGTGCACAAAATTTCTAAGTGATAAGTGAGAAAATTTATAACCTTTTGTTATCTTGCCAAATATGTTTTGACAAGCTGAATTTCTGTTTCACTTTCTCTTTTGCACCATATGGTACCACCACCTCACTTTTCATTAACTCGCACGGAAACATTTATCATTCCTCTTTTGTGAATAAGCAACTTATTACAAATTGCTTGTAGGAACAACTGAAACACAAGAAAAGCACAATCAAGTAGTATTTAAAATGTTTGTACTTACTAAGGATCCCAAGCAAGGGAACCCAGAGAGTTACCACAGCATAGCAGAAGGCAGACAAGTCTTCTGTAATAGTAAACAACTTCTCCTTTAAAAGCCTCCATTTATAAATGTTAGGAACTTACCTATTCTGAAATGAATAGGGTTATTTCTAGGTTCCTAATGAATGCTGAGCTAGAAACTCAAAATTATCCAATTCACATAAAAAAGCTAAACTGAATTTAAAAATATATCACGTTCTCTGTTGAAAATAGTGTTATGAAGTAATAAAAATAACCCAATTTTTATAATTCTCAGTATATTTACTTTTACAACAAGTAAAATAATATATCTTAGAATTGTACAGAGCCAAGGAAAGAGCAGAATATGTCCCTTAGAAGGTTATCAGGTAGAAAGAAGTATTAAAGTCTACCCTGAATTCTGAATTTATCATTTGTATGAAAGACTGAAAATCCACTATAAGATTTTTTGGTAAAATTATTTGGAAAAATCACACTACACAACTAGTGTGCAGTGAAGGCCTGATAATGTCTCAAGATCTCTGTCACAATTTTAATACAGAAACCCAGTCAGATGCAATTGCTCTTCATTAAAATTGTTACCTCTAATTTCATTGATATCAATGAGAAAAACCTTAAGAAATGTCATGAAAAATTTAAGCAATACAACAATATGAGATACTTTTTTTTTTTGGTCCTGGGGATGGAACTGGGGCCTTATGCTTGTAGGGCAGGCGCCAGAACCACTAAGGTAAATCCCCGGCCATTAAGCAATACAACAGTAAATCCAATTTTGTAAATGTATATATATATATATATATATATACATACATACACCTTTAAGTCACATAAAACACATTTTAAATTCAGTACATTTCAAACTGAAAGGCAGGCTTAGTAAAAACAATACTAAGAATCAATACCAGCTGGGCAAGGTGGTGCCTTCCTGTAATTCTGGCTACTTGGAAAGCTGAGGGAGGTGAATCGGAAGGTTCAAGCCAGCCTGAAAATTTAGACACAGTCTATCTTCAAATAAAAAATAAAAGGGCTGAGGATGTAGCCTAGTGGCAGTGCTGTTCCTAGCATGCATGAGCTCCTGAGTTAGTTCTCCAATGCTGAGAATAAAAGCAGCCTACCAAAGTTTATTTTCTGATGATAGTGAAATTAGACTACACATTGGTAACTAATGAAATACACATATGTGCATACAAACATTAATAGCATCTATCTGCTGCTACATTTTTAAGAATACTTCAACTACCACACTACTTTACAAATAAGTTCTCTTTAGTAGTCAGTAAGAAGTAATCCTTTTTTGATGTAAGTTAGCCTTGAGTAAAAATGAAGAAAGACTTTTGCGTCTAATTTACCAGGTAAAGATGGCTTAGGGTTCAAAAATAAGAAGTAGTCATAAGCTATTAAGGATTTTAATTTAAACTGATCAGGTTTAGTATTTTTCATGGAAATACATAATTAATCGGTAGATTCCCTCAATTGATAGAATGGGCTATTTTATAAAGTCCATAGAAATCATTTTACATAATGGAGAAAATTATATATATATGAACATAAACAATACATATGCATAACCACAATAAAACATGTATATAGGGCATCCTTTAAAAATCTTGTAACAGCATTTCTCTTGAAAAAATGAGACAACAAAAAATTAACTTGAATAAGATTTACAATTGTAGTGATAACTTTGCAGTTTTTATTTGAATATGATCCTTTCCATAGAAAATGCAAATGAAATGAGGAAAAAAAGTTGTTGAAACTGTTAATAGAGTTCAATATTTGTCTAGTATAAGATCAACACAAAAAGATCAAAATATATTCCGTTGAGTGATAACAAACTCTAAAATCAAAGAAAAATTAAATACCATTCCCAAAAGCCAAAGACCCCAAGCAATTAAGAAATTAGTCCAGAAAAAAAAAAAACTCAATGTAAATACTCTTAAAATCCTACATATAGCTATAATGGAAGATCTCAATAAAAGAAGGGCTATCCATCAAATATGGGTGGCATGGCTTACTCTTGTAAATACACTGGTTCAGCTATGTGTAAAACAAGATGAATATATTATAAGAATGAAAGCAACCAAAATTCTGAAATTTATGTGAAAGAATAATCAAATTGTGGTAGTGGCTATGACAGTTCTGTAAGAAATGAGAACGGGAGCATTCATGTACCAGATATCAAGCAAGTTCTGGTAATAATATAGCAGTGGTAGAAGGGCATGAAGAATGTCCACAGAACACGAGGGAGCACAGAAACAGAGCAGATGGAAGGCAGGTAGCCCAAATCTGCATGGAAAGAAGGAAATATTTAGTAAATGATGTTGGAAAACTGGCTCATTATGAAGAAAAACACAAATATTCTTCAAAGCAATTACAAATCTTAAGGTATTATAATTTTAAGACATAAATCAGTGCAGAAAATTAAAAGGAACAAAAGAAATGCATATTTTAAGTTCTGATTTATAAAAAATGTCTATTAAAAGACATTAAATGCATACAGGCCATAAGGGAAAAAAGTTGATTGTTTAAATATCTACATTACCAATCATGTATCTTTACTTACATTTGTTACAAAGGGAACATTCACAGAGTGGAAAGCAGACTGGAGGGAGACATTTGCAATGTTAAAAGCACTCAATGTGCATCAATAAGTAAAAAGGAAATACAACTGGAAAGCTAACAGGAAAAAATGGAAAGAATAAAAATTCTTAATGCAAAATGAAAAATCTAGGGTAAATATATGGTTCTGATACTCTCTAATAGAGTTCTGTGAGTATAAACTGAGATATTGCAATACATTCTATTACCAAGTGAGGGATCTTTTAGAAACCTTGCTACAGTTACTCAGCAAGATGTAATAAATTCAATGAAGACAGAAAAATCAGAAGAATGCAATGACAATCTCTAGTATTTCTAATATATTAATACCTGGTAAGAAATGATTACTTTATGTTTATGGTTTATTTTCCTAATCTCATCTCAATTAAATGATTTTGATTATAGCCTTAACACTATCAATTTCCGTTATGGAACAGAGATGATTCTTGTGTTAGCACTTTCAAGCATCTGGTTTACAATATCAGTTTCCATGGGCAAAGATCCAAAGTATTCTACAGTGTACAAAGAGCATACTTACAAAAGTGCCAGGAACTTTAATGACAGGTATTTTTTAAATACATAATTGAATGGAGTGGAAAAATCCAACAACAACTGGGACTCAGCCAAGAAAAAAACATATTATGAAATTTTAAGTGTGGATTGAGAGTTCAAAATGCTTAACACTCCATCGTATTGTCCATGCTTTGTAATGATAAATCTGGTGATTTCATACATTGTCTTTTGTTTTAGGTAACTGTGACTAACATACTTTCAGCACTTTAATGCCTTTTTTCAGCACTGATATACTTTTAGGTAAAGAAAGAATAATTCATAAAGCATAGGAGGATGAGAAAAACATGAAGTCTGAAAGTCTTATTGCTATTTTTGCCTACATATGCAGTATTCGACTGGAATTAGGAGCAACGGATAGGCACCTAGGGTACGGAGACAAGTCTGACAGCCCATTTGTGATGATTAATTTGCCAATCAGCCATCATCTATGTCACCTTCAATCAAAGAGCACTTTATAGCCACCTTCATGAACTGTGGTAAAATTAAATAGCCTGAAGCACGATTCTTAGATTTATATATCAAGTTCTTTTGTAGAATTTATGGAGAACATATTTATAAGAAAAAGTATATGTAGTATGCTCACCCACTAAAGAGACTTTTTCATGGCCAATGGGTTGATTCGATTGCCCAAGAGGATAAGAGAATATAAGCAGCAAAAACAGAGAAAGTGAAAGGCTATTCCTTCCCTTTGTTCTGGTATTTCTGTATATCCCCTAATCTAATAGAACTTTCTACCATTCTCTTCTTCCTCAAAAAATCTCTCTCATCCTTTGAAATTCATGGTTTAATATCAGCAAATTCCTTTATATAACAAACTTCGTGTCGAACATGACTTAATAGTTTAGGTAAGATTGTCCAGGTGATGCAGACTGAAGTTACTGATTCTTTCACATCCCATAGATGGAGGAAGTTCCATCGTGAAGTTCACTCTAGCCCTAACTCCACTGAGGTTCTTGCCATCAGATGTTTATTACGACCCCGCTATGGTACGGATATAGTTTCAGTGTATCTCCCTATAGGTCCACATGATGCAGGCTTTGTTCCCTACTTGGCAGTGTTAAACAGTGGTGAGATCTTTAAGAGGTGCAGCCTAGTAGGAGATCAATGGAAGGGATTAAGGTACTTCTCTTGCAACCCCCAGTTAGTTCTGGTAAGAAGTGTTTTATAGGTAGGTCAAGCTCTCCTTTCAGTCTGGTTTCCTGTCTCACCACATGACTGCTTCTGAGTTCATTCCTACCTGGATGCCAATCACCATGAGATGGAGGTGGGGTGTGGGGTCTTTTCCAAGAGCCAGTGACTTGATATTTAGACATCTGGCCTCCAAAATTGTGAGCCACATTAGCCTTTTCCCTTTATGAAATATTTAGCTTCCGGTATTTTGTTATAATAACTATTCCTTCTTATTTCAGACATCTACTACCTTCTGACTGCCTCATCTTTTGTCTCCCCACAGTTTCAGTATGAACACATCACTGACTCCATATGCAAGCTTTCCTCTTTGACCAGCCTATATCTCAATGCATCTAACTTCTGTTTTTACATGATCTTTCCTCTTTAAAGAGAAAACTCAAAACCAAAGCAAACCAAACCAGAACAAAAACTCCCCCAAATGGATCAGCAAATATTGCTGGACAAACACACACAACAATGATTCCTGAAGATAACTCTAAATTCATGATGAGACATCTCTCATGGTACTCAGTGATGTCTAACAAGTCAACTATGCTTCTACAGTATGTAGACTCCCCATTCCTTATAAGGAATATTTCACATCTTCCTTCAACCCAAACCTTTGGACCATCTCAATGTTTCAGCTGAAAATTATATCCTGTTTCCTTGAAAAAAATATGACAGCTGCAATCATACTTTGGCACTGTCCAGATCTCCCACACCCCATAAAGCTCCTGCTTCCATATTGGCTGCTGCTCCATTTGCCAGATGGCTTTCATATACGATGCTCCCACATCACCACCCTGACTCTTCCCTCCCAGTTGCTTTTACCGAAACAACATTTTCTTGAGAGGTTTCAGCCAGTAATTCACTTTATTAGTAACTACTGGACCTCCATCCCTAACGCTAAGAAGATTACTTTGACATGAAGGCTTTAAATATATAAATTTCACCAGCAAGATTTTACATTTTATCATGTAAAACATATTACATTTGGTTGTAAACACAAGTCTCCTAGTGATCGCTGTAACTTGATCAATATTAGAATTCAAAGCTTCTTAAGCATGTTATGTAAAGTGATCTAAACTGAAAATCTCTTTTTTTGTTGCTTTGTTTTTTATTTTTGTTGAGATAGGATCTCACTGTGTAGTCCAGGCTGGCCTTAAAACTCAGCAAATCTGATTAATTTTCACACAAATTCATTTACATTAAGCGATCCCACTAAAAAAAGCCCCTGGTTTAAAATGGCATGTCAGTTTAAAGGAAGTTATGCCAACAGCCGGGTGTGGTGATGCATACCTGTAATCCCAGCACTCGGGAGGCTGAGGCAGGAGGATCGCTGTGAGTTCAAGACCAGCCTGGGCTATATAGTGAGTTCCAGGTCAGTCTCAACTACATAGTGAGACCCTGTCTCAAAAAAACAAAAAACAAAAAACAAAAAAAAAAGGAAAAAAAAAAGTTATGCCAAAAAAATATTTTCCTATCTGGTTCTAGTTATGGTAATCAGAGCCACCAGATGATGTTGATCAGTGGGGTTCCATGAGTACACCACTCACTCTTTGGAAGAAACCACGTTATCTACTTAAGACTGAAAAATAATGACATTAATTAATAATTGGGTAAAAATCAATTTATGCATTACAACTGATATTCTTAGCACTCATTCCAAAGTTATTTGATGGGGCTCAGGACATACTGGCTCAAAATATGGCACTTCGACATGTGAGAAAACAGAAACAGGGAAGTCTCTGCTTTCCTCCTAACCCCTACCCCCAAGTTAACATAAAATAATCCTCTCTCCTTCCTCCCTGAATTGGGTCCTAAGACCCTTATTCCAGAGCTTCCATCCCTGTTCCCAGAGGAAAGGAACATTCTTTTTGTCCTTCAAGTCACAGTGGGATCAAGACTATTTCTAAAAACCTATTTGGTGATCTCCCCCAGTTTATTAGCGCTATATGATGCCCTTCTGTCCCCCAATTGTGCTTCTCCACATCTGCTTCATCCAGTTTAGTATTAAAAAGCACCCACATTTGCCTCTTCCTGGGGGTATCTATTTCTGAAGGTTCTCGTGTCATTTCCAATACATAGCAAATTAATCTATACAACTTTCTCTTGTTAATCTCTATTAAAGTGGTCTCAGCCGTGAACCTTAGCAACAGGAAAGTAAAATCTTTTGTATCCTACAAATTCAAATGCCTGTGCTTACATTTGGAATTTATATTGGCAAATTCCGATTCTTGTGTTATTTTTATGTGCTAAAACTACATTAAAGTAAATATGCTTAAAAGTCATGAAATTATTTTAGGATATTTTTTAGTTTTACCTATAATACATGAAGTTAAGGCTTACCAATGAAGGCTGAATCATACATTGTTAAATATATGCATTTATTTTTGAAGCTTTATTTAAATATTTAGAATTCAAGGTGAATGAACGGCAATTACCTTTTTTAAAAAATGAAAAAGGTAAGAAATGATAAAATTTAAAATTTTATCTCCAATGCATTACTAGACTCTTCCACTACTTTTTTAAATTATAAGAGCAATTCTAAATATCAGAGTTGTAATTAACAAATAATTTGGAGGCAGACAGAATAACGAAATGTTTCCATTTTCGTATGACTTCATTAAATTTTCATTTTTTAAGATATTTCTACAGTAGCCCAACAACATAAAAGCATTTGTTAATGGAAAACAAATTTAATTTTTTAAACACTTTTTCAGAGACAGTTTTTTCCAAGTAATGACATTCTTAGATTATACCTTCACTAATATGTTTATAGACATTATGTAGGCTACTCATTTTTAATAAAATATATGAATACTATATATTCATTAAACTAACTTCTGAAAACTCAAGAGTGCAGTGATACGGTAAGGTAAGTAAATATTTGCTCTTTGTCCTGGGTCTTGACTCAGAGCTCCTGAGACACTGGGAATCTCCCAAGTATCTTTTGTGGTTTAATGACAAGACTCAGAGTATGGAACTGTGGAGAGGCTGGTGCTGCACAGCTCCAGAATGGCACTGGTCTCCAGACGAGATCGGGCGCATTCAGTGTGGTATGGCGCAGCGTGGAGCTGTGGAGATGGCATTGGTCTCCAGAAAGAACAAGCCACCAGAGTAAAAGGTTTGACCTCAGCCCATCTCGAGTTCTCTAGGCCCTCTTCAATGTCCCTGCTTGATACCAGGGAGGAGGGGGGACTGGAGATGAAGCTTAATCACCTTTGGCCAGTCTCTTAATCAGTCATGCTAAAAGATGAAACTTCTATGAAAAGAACCAAAGTATGGGATTCAAGGAGCTTCTGGGTAGATGAACCTATCCATGTGCCTGGGGAGGAAGTTCTGTCCTCCATGGCCACTTCTTGCCCTGGGCATCCCTTCCATTTATCCATTCCTTTACAATATATCTGTGCTTATCCAGATAATACTTTTCTTTAAGTTGACCCATGCGAAGGGTGCTCATGGGAACCCCTGAACTTATAATACACTGGCAAAAAAAGTGGGCAGGCTGGGCTGCTCATTGGTGGGCCTGGGTTAAATCCCTGGCACCAAAAAGGGAGAAAAAAGAGCATTATTCCTTTGCTGCTAAATGAATGAGTAATTAGAGATTTAAAAGTCAACTCCATGTTCATATTGAAAGTGAAGTAAAATATATGAAAAATATGGAACACAAATAAACGTATTTAATTACAAAGATTCTCAGACTTTTTCCACTCTTAGGAAGACTTGTACTTAACTATCCTGAGGGGAAAATTTCAGTCTTATGTATAGCTTAGATTAATTCAGATTATCCGGCTTTCTAAATCTGACTGCATGCTCCTTCTAGAATATAAAAGTCAACTGAGTCTAAGCTTTACATAAAGAAAAGAGGAGCTGCTAATAATTATATTTTGACTTTCCTTTTAGGTGCTTTTTCAAGTATTCTCAGCCTTACATAGCACTTGACTCTCCTATATGTGATACAAATCTAATTAGTTTGGGGAAAACTGAAACATAATTAGACATAGTGTCTTGTAGTTTCATGTGACGATGGCAGTCTCAAATGTCAGTCCCCAGTTTATAAGGCATGCTGAATACAGCTGTGCATAAAAACACTGATTCTTAGAAAGATAATATGGTAATTTTAATTCTTTTTAAACAAAGTAGGCTTAAAAAGATGCCAGGGCTTTCACACTTTAGGAAACTTAGAATTATGGCATAGAAGTACACAATATGACCAGACTGGCAATAATAACATTTGCTAAGTGCCCATTTTTTGAATCAGTGGCTAACATCCTTTTTTCAAAGTAATGATTGTTAAATGCTTTTAAATGCTGAAATTAAGGTGATCAGCAAAGAACTAACTGCTGTCTTAGGAAGGCCTAACTGATTTGAAGCAAACCTAGTGTGTCATAACAACCCATGTTATTTGAATTGTATTCCCTTTCAAATATACCTGGATGATTTATGATAATTTTAAAGCACATTTCCAGTGAAGTTTGACCACTCGCCGAGAAAATGGAAAAAGACTGGAAAAAATGAGATAACAGACTATATTCACTTTTGAAATCCTCTTAAATATTATTATAATGAATAAAATACATTTGTTATTGGCTCTACTTTTAAGCAGTAAAGTGTTCAGGTTATGTATGGACATTGAGAAACCATTTGAATTTTAAAAACCTGGGTAAACATATCCTTCAGTGTACTGTACCCATGTAAGAACAATTTTATGAGTGGGACAGCTTTTAAGCACAGCATTTCTTTCTTCATCTTTAAGTTTTGATCAGTACACCCACATAGGACGTGTTTCTTTTCCTAGTGGGAAGCAGGGACACACACATGAAACATCTTCCTTCTTTTTTCAGCCCGTTGCCATTTTCTCCCTCCCTGTCCATCTCGTTTCTTCTCTTTTTTGAGAAATTTTCATTTAAATTTAATAGTTTTGGTGGTGAAAAATGCTATGATTAAAATCTATAATATGGAGATATAAGCTATTTTTCCAGTTTTCATGGACTCTTGATTTTCTTAAACACCCCAAATCAATATTTCAGTATCATTTATCATTAGCTAGCATTTCAGTAAGAACTAGAGCATTCTAAGAATACTTTCCTCAAAACTCATCTAGAACATTTTGGAGTCGATGAGCATTGTATCAACTACAACTTCAAACTACATTAACTGGAGTCATAAGGATTCAAACTATTTTTACATTATTGTCTCTACTGTGTAAAGATAAGAGTATTTTTAAAAGTAAGTTTTATGTATAGGCTACAGATAGATATGTAGATATTTATATTAAAGAGAAGCATTAAAGCATTCTTATGGTATTGTTGTATAATTCAAGATTACGTCAATCTTCTGCCTTCCTTTCTTTAGAGCCCAACCACCCTTGACTCCAGAAAGGACTAATACAACACTGATCAAGCTGAATAATCTCTGACTCGATTACTTCTAGCAGCATTTAGAAACACAGTCCCAAAGTAAAGGTTACTAAAAGAGAGAATAAGATATTAAAGGTGGTGTTGAGGTTGAACACTTTTCTATTTGACCCTGAAGCGATTCACAAGCTTTTTAGGTTTCTTTACATATGGTTTGTATCCAAGCTCACTGTGAATACTTGTATTTTCTTCCAGAACTAACATACAACTTCCTATTTATTAATCAAATGAGCATTTCAGCCCTGAAGCCATTTCTTTCAAAACAGGATAAATTTTGTCTCTAAAAACAATAGAAAGGATCATACCATGCGGAATTTTTAATGACACCATATGGTAATTAAAGCCAGTCATAATGAGATTTTGGTAGAGTCTGAACAAAGCTTCACCATGCAAAATACAAAGAGCTGAGTATTTCCACATACTATAGTTAAAAGTAATCAAAGCATTCTGCATGAGCACCAAATAAAATGCTGTGTGCTTTACACCTTTAATTTAATTATCACAAAACTGTGCAAAACGGATACATGTATTTCCAACTCAGAGTAGAACCTGAGACCCAGACCCCTTGTGTGACTTGTCAAAAAACCATTAGAGGACCTAACAGAAAAGCAAATGCAGATGCGTCTGACTACCTGGTTATTATCCCGTTCTTCCTTGTATCCTCCCTAGACAATTAGAATAGAGTGAAGAAAAAAAGTCAATGTTGTTTCTTCAAATCATCTCACAAAGTGTTTGTTGACTTATCACTCATGCAAAATTTAAAAGAACAGGCTGGGAATCAGAAAAACAGGATGAGGCAAATCTGGAGCCCTCATGGAGAAGGGAAGAGGGACAGAGGGACAGAGAGAAGAACAGAAGCCTGCTTGCTTCCTCATTCCCTACATTATATTTAGGCACCGATTTTCTTTTTTATGACCCTGGCCTTTCACTATTTGTTTTTATTCTCCAAAAAAATCGTAATGTTATTTAATGCCAAGCAACTTTTGATATTTTTAAAAATGTTTCCAGAATGGAAGTCAGTCACTAAAAAACTATCAAATTTTATTTGAGAGGTAAACAACAAGTTCTCCCAAATTTCCTTGAAAGTTAAGGTTTTTCATGTAGAAGTACTTCAGCTATATTATAAGTTAGTGGGTAACAAAATGCAGTAATAGTTTTATTTATATATTTTTTCTTTAATTAGGTTAGATCTTTGCTATAATTACGGCAAGTTCCGATTTCAATATGTGAAAAACTCAGCCAAAAAATTCAAGTGATTGGAATCAGTTCTTTCCTCTAAGTATAATTACCTATTTTTCAGCAAATAGACATGTATTGTTTAATATTAATGAGTTTGTCCAAGATGGACCTCAGCCTTGGTATACCTTATTTCCTTCGTAATCATATTACCGAAAGTACTGTATGTCACACTATTCATTTTTTCCCCAAAGTGTATCACTAATATAGCAACAAACCAACCAAACAAATGCTCTCTATTAACACCGAAAAGCTTTATTATAACAACTCCAGAGTTTGTTGGGAATTTTTAAAAAACTACATTATTTTAAAATTAATTACCTAAGAGTTAACCAGACAGGCGTAGTGTCAGGGAAGAGAAAGTTGGAGAGAACAGGAGAGGTGAGATCTGAGCGCACTGCACACCCAGAATGGCCAGAGGGGCTCTGGAATCCAGAGAAGCAGAAACAAGGGGCACCCGGGACAGGAAGGCTGGCTGGACTCATGTTTGGAGTCTGGAGTGCAGTGTAAGATGAACAGGAGGCTCTGAATAATTTTACCTAAAAAGGAGTTGCAGGATTCGTACATTTCTAAGAGGTCTGTCAAGCTGGTGATAGTACGAGAAAGAATGATGAGGAGAGAAATTAGGAGGTCAGTGTCATTGTTCTGCAAAAGATAAGTGAGATTTAAAGGAAACTGGAACACAAATGGGAAGAATCAAGCATCTTCTGAATAAAGCAAACATGTTCTGAAGTGTGTGTGTGTGTGTGTGTGTGTGTGTACACGTGTGCACGTGTGAGAGAAAAAGAGAGGGAGAAAAAAAGTGAGAGGGAGAACATAATAAAAGACATATTTGGTGGATGAATTATTGTAGGGAGACTTCCAAAAGGCCTTATATGACGACTTTATTCAGAATATACTGAGTGAGGTGAGGTGGCCCATCGTGTTTTCCACTTTATAAAAATACATTTAAAAAACTGAAAATGGAAAAAAAGGAAACTAATTTTATATCCTAGCAAATACACTAAAAGCCACAGATAAATGATGTTTATACCTTTGAAACCCTCTCACAGCATGTGTGCTATATCTAAACGTGTTTTACACAGATACAGTACTTTTGCTTTAACAAAACTACTCCAGATTTTGTGCTTTTAGTCTTAAGTCCTTCTTTCCTTCTCAATTATACCCCATTGATTTCTTTTCATCCATTTATAAGCACGAATAAATTTCTTTCAGACTCTGGGAAGCACTAAGGACACTTTCTTGATATCTTTCTTATCTTCTACATTCACCGTGACCTGCAGAAGGCCGTTGTTCCTAATTTACTGAGGAGAGTAAACGGAATCCCTCAATTCACTGCCGTACAGTGATTCTACCAGTATCTGTATCATGGCTATTGTTTATTTCATCCAGACTCAGTTGGACAAGAGTCTCCCTCTTAGCTTCATTTAGCTTAGTTGATGTGCGTCCTTGCTGGTGGCCAAGAGAGTAGACCTGCTCTACTACTGTTCCGCGGGCATTCCCTACCCTTCCTTGGATCATGACAAGGACAATGTTTCCCTTCTTCCAGCCCTTATATTCTCACACTTCCATCGGTACAGTACCTCATCAGTGCAGCCTAGTCATGCTGTGAGAAGCTCCATCGAAAAACTCTTTTCTGTACCCTTTCTAACTATTCAACTTCTCTCCTGCAGAATTTACTGAATTTTTAAAAAGCATTATCAAAAGCTGTGTATATCCTTCTGCTCATTTGGCAATCAGGTACATTTTGTTGTTATATCACTTTGAAGAGAAAAGAAAGACTCAGCAGAATGAGGCACTTTCCAAAGACTATAACTTAGAAATCAGTATGGATGGAATTCAAATCCACATATTTTCATTTAAGGCTTATTTTGCTGAATAATATAAAACTGGACCCCATTAATATCACTAAATGTACTTATTGGTATTGTGAGTTTGATTGTTTTTCTTAAATAATATCAATTCACATTAGCAAGTAAGCACATTAGCAAGTTTATCTTTTAAAGTATGAGGCAATGTTAAGTGCAAGTTCTACTGTTAAAAGTAAGCAGAAATAGGACAAAGAATTAGCTTCTTTTCCTAATTTTTAACTTGGCAGGATATATTACATAACTATCAAAGTTTTTTATTTTATTTTATTTTTTTGGTACTGGGGATCAAACTCGGGTCCCTGCACTTGCAAGACAGGCAGTGGAGCCACTGAGCTAAATCCCCAGCTCAAAGGTTTTTGGTTTTTTTTTTTTTTTTCATTTCTTCTAAATGCCATTTTTAAAATAACACAAATAATTACTTTTGTTCTATTTTATAAAATAAAATAAAAGACACAAAGGTATAATTTATAATAACCAGAGGAAAGATTGATATGATAAAGAAAATATTTTGATGTGGTCATTTAACTTATTCAGTTTCAATTTCATCTGTAATACTCTATGGAAATAACACTGCCTTTCAGAAGGACAGTTTAACTGTATGTAATTCAATAACATGATTATTAACTCAATGTAAGATTAAAAATAACAAAGCTTATTTCCCCTGTCATGTAAAGGTACAAGATCCCAATAATGAATGTAACTGTACTGTATACCTAAAATGTACCAATAAACTCAATTAAAAATAAAAATAACAAAGCCTATTTATTTATGGTAGATACTGCCAAGTTTATCAGAAAATATTTTTATTTTCCTAGTTGCTTGGATATCCTTATCAATTAATTTAAGCAACTGATTCCTTCATCAAAATTAGTGACTAATATCAACAACACTTTTTTTTTCTTTTTTCGTCCTGGGGATTGAACTCGGGTCCTTGCTCTTACAAAGCAGGCCACCGAACCGCTGAGCTAAATCCCCGGTCCAAGTCAACAACACTTTTTATGTAAGACTAGCAAATTCTGTTATTCTGTCCACATGGGTCAGGTTCTATGTCAGGCACTGGATGTAGAAGGATGAAGGATGGGTTTCTGAGCTACCTCTGAAGTACTTCAGGGAGGACGTCATCATGACATGACAAGTGACCTCCTGAAACTTCTGAAAGAACATTCATTTAAACACAACTTTTCATCCAAATTAGCACAGACCAGGCAAATTACAAGAAAACACAATTTAACCTATATAAATGACTACTGTGTATCCCAAATTACTATGGTTCCTTAATGCTAAGGAACTAAATTCAACTTAGGGGTATACAAAGGAATTCCACTTTTTTCTTCTGACAAAATGTAAATTAGCTATTTTTTGTATATAAAAAGGACAGTTGGTGTTAAAAAGAAGTTGTGAATGTTTTCATGTCTCTGCATGGCCAACGTTTTGTGAGTATAGAAAAGTGGAATTGGGGTTTAGAATAAAGTTTGAAAATGAAAAGATGACTGAATAGAAGCAGACTTTTGAAGAGATTTACCTTGCAGGAAGTTGTAATAATACTTCAAAAGTAATAACTTGAGAGATAAAACTTGAGAGTCATAGATTCATATTTGAAAATCCCTAATATGAGCTGAAATCTAAAATGCTCTGAAATCCAAACATGATGCTCAAGCAGTTTCAGATTTTGGAGCGTTTTAAATTTTAGACTCTCAGATAAAGGATTTTAAAACTACAATGGGTATGCAAACACTCCAAATCTGAAAAATTTCCAAACTCTAAAACCCTTCTAGTCCTAAGCATTTTGGATAATGGACACTCAATCTGTACTTAAACAAGGGAGGTTTCTCTCCCTTGTCTCAGAAAGAAGTCAGCTAAATAGCAGCTCCTATATAAACACCCAATTTAGTAATTTCAGGATTTTTTTCCCTCCTGGTAACAAATTCCTCCTTTTGTACTCACAAGCACCACCATACTGTTGTGAACGGAGAAGAATTTGAGGCACTAACTGTAGTGACTGAGGTATAATGTCTGTCCTAATTCAGAAAATTTGTAATTGTTTTCAGGGTGAAGTGAATATTGATATTGAAAATTTACTATACTTTAAACTAGGGTCGGGGGAAAGTATATTTGGAGAGTTTCAACTAGATCAAGTCACCTAAATCGTAATAATGATCCCTGATATCATTTTATCATGCTATTTTGATATAATAAAAAGTAGATACACATTAAGAGTATAATTGCAAGGAAGTCTATAGAAAACAAAAATAAAAATCACTTACTTGATATTATCAAGACAGCCTGATTCAGGTTTCAGTATGGCAGTGTGATGAAACATTTTATATAAAGCAATTCCCAGGAAGATTACATTAAGCTGGAATGCAAAAAATATGTTATGCATAACCAGAGTAGGAAAAAACAAAACAAAAAAACAAAAAAAGTCTATTTTGTATAATGAGTGAACTGTTCTGGGAAATTAACTTCTAAAACACTTAAAGGAATTGGATCATAGATAACTGCCTGGTATTTTAGTAAAAGCAAGAAGCCTATTTAGGGAATTTGGATTCTACTGAGTAACAGAGCACTGCTATGCAAAATACACACAAATACAATATTAGCACCAGGTGAAATGATGTGGAGATTTTGAAAGGATTCACAGCCCAATGTATGTTTTTTAAAAAATAACTAAACAAACAATAATTATTCTAGGAGTGTTACTGTTTCCATACTCAATGTTTTTTCAAATTTATGACTCAGGGTTACTTTTTCAAATTTTACATTATGAAAATGCAAAACCTAAAATAAATATATTTTTGCATAGCTAAGTTAAAAGAATTGGAATATGTCGGCAAAATTCTGATGTGACAATAAACTAAGATACAAGTGGAGGGAACCCTCATGATATTATATCACTGAAACCAGAGGAAACCATGATTTAAAAGAAAATCTTTCAGTGTAAATTACCAATGCCACTATCATCTAAACTGTACAGAAAAGCACACATTCAACTGTCCTTTTCCAACCTGACTGGCTTTATCTACTCCAAGGCTTGGGACTGGTGGAGCCTAGAAAAATCTAATTAAAAGCCCCACTGAAATTCTACCTCTAATAGAGCTTCACAATTTTTAATGGATCGTCTCCTTATCTAAAACAACTCAAAAGTAAGTTTAGATGGCATAATGTCCAGCCTAAACTGAATCCATTTTCCATTTGGTGGGAAAACCTGATTCATAATGCCACAAGGCTATCTGCATGGTCACTATTATACTTGCTCTCACTTGTCTTACTCTTCTTTTTCTGCTGAAATATTACTGTATGATTGCAGAGTGATGCTTGGTGCCTGTTGTGACTATAAATTGATGTGTTTCATTTTGGGCAACTGCTGGTTTCCCACTATTGGATAGGTATTATCTTATATGCAATACCTGTGCCATATTGTGTTCCCAAAGTCTGAAACACTGCTGAATTTCAAAATACATATGCCTCAATGTGTTTCAGGGAAGAAATTATAGGCCCGTCTTTTATTGAGAGTCAAGGGGCAAATATTTTATTCCAGTGAATATTGACTTCACATTTCTGTAAACAATGATACTAAAAATTTTGTTTTAATGAGTATAATACTGGAAATCAAGACATGATGCATTTAAAAATGAAAAAGGAAGCACGATTTGGGAATACATGTTCCACTTAGTTGTGCCATCTTGAGTAAAATCTTCAGTTTTAAATATGCATGTAAGAAACAAAAGTAGGAGGAACAGTCAGGTATTTTCTCACCTGTCCAATCTCCATTGAAATAATCCCAAAGAAAAAGAGTAGAAATACACTGTTTGTCAAAGTTAAGTTATCGTGGTTCCAGTATCTACACAGCCAAATGGACTATGTGCATAGGACTCCCAAGTCCCCACACAGAAACTCTTCCAACTGCATGTTTTCTTTTCCCACTGGTTTTGATGAACTGTTTTAAAGTATACAAATACACCTGAATGAATGTCTAATTGCTTGAGTTGTGTAGGATCAAATAAGTACACACTTTCCCCAAATTAACCTATGTAAATTAAATACATGTAGTGCAGGGATAGTGAAAGTTTTATTTGTTGACCTGGGAAACAGAGTCAATTAGGAGTTCTCACCATAATTATCAAGGTCGCTGGTCCTATAAAACTCCAAATGAAGTAGGTGTCAAGTCGGAGCCAACATCTGCAATGAAACACAAGGGAGAGAAGGCATTCAAGGACCGGGCATGGGACATACATCAAGAGTGGGCGAGTGACAGAGAAGAATGTGAGCTGCACAGCGTTCCACTGGGAGACAGGAAATATTACACTGCTTGTTCATTTAAATGCTGAATTATGTGCCCGATTTCTGACAGCACTATTGATGGAGTAAGATAATTACCCCTGGAGGAAGCAGGGAGAAAATGGCACTGGGCCTATTTGCTAAGGCCTTTTGTGTATGTCATTAGAAACCTTATAAAAAAGAAAGAAAGAAAAAGGAAAGGAAAAGTCATACACAGAACCATTCAATTGAAGAGTTTTTAAGCTATCCTTTTCTCTCCAATTACGGTGCTACACAAGCTGCCTATCAGCTGTCCGGCAGAGTGACATTTTCCTGTCAAGATCTGAGGAAATTCAGTACAAAGGAGAAATAAATTTGGTATCAGGAGATTGAAGTTTAATTAGGTTGGGCAGCCAACCTTTGAGAGTTCTGGAATCTTAAAAAGTGCATTGTTACTGTTCATACTTCTGGGGTTGCAAATGATCCTCAGCATCCCATGAAGTTGATTCATGACCTAAAAGTAAATTATTAATCACTTAATTTCAGCCACATTTAATACTTCCCCAATTCTTAAAGCCTCTGGGAAATTACATTTTCATTCTTCAGTATGACAGGAAGACAAAACGGAACTGACTAGTTACGAGAAGGATTAATGTAAATTCTGAGCAAATTATATTTGATGTTAAAAATAATATCTTGAATTATTTGTCATTTTGCTCTATTTGAGGCATAATTAAATAGAAAGATCTCTAGTAGTAAATATTCAAGCTTGTTTGCTGCATGTTCTAAACTTGCAAATGTTAAGGATTTAAATGTTCCAGTGATTATGTAAATGTTATTTAAGCCTAAGCAATAATGGCAATACAAGCAAAACTATTAAGAAATCTATAAATACATAGGAATAAAGGAATTAATTTAAATAGTTTTCTATTTTTTTGATAAAATGTAAAAAAGTTAAAAAAGAGGAATAAATACATACACATCAATAAGATAAATAAAAGGTGACTGGAAGCTGGGTGTGGTGGCGCATGCCTGTAATCCCAGCACTCAGGAGGCTGAGGCAGGAGGATCCTGTGAGTTTGAGACCAACCTGGGCTACATAGTGAGTTCCAGGTCAGTCTCAACTATGTAGTGAGACCCTGTCTCAAAAAAAAAAAAAAAGTGACAAAAAGTCAGGTGAAACATCTAACTACGTACATATTAAATATACACCAGGGCTGGGGTTTAGCTCAGTGGTTCCACTGCCTGACTCACAAGCACAAGGTCCTCAGTTCAATCCCCAGTACCAAATAAATAAATATACACCCATATGTATATTTTACATGTATAAGCACAAACATATACATTTTATACACAATGCTGTGTCTTTAATAAATGCATATATATTTTTTTTAACAGAAAAGAAAACAAATCAACCTCATGTTAGTGTTTGTCTCTCATGTGAGAATAAAAGGGATTGGGATTTGACCAAAAGAGCCTGATGTGTTTGTTTTGACAATTACTGGAATTTAAAATGTCAAAAATAATAATAGCTGTAATAGTTGAGTAATGGGGTAGTGATTTTTATTGTGGTTTTGTTTTGCTCTCATTTTCTGTAACTTGCAAATTTTTCAAAAAAAAAACTTTAAAAGCTAGATTTTCATGCAAAAAAAAATCTTTATAAAAATCAACTTTAAAACATTTTGTCTTCTGTTAAGTCAAATACATGGAAACTAATTTCAGTGACATCAATAGGTAAGGAAATGACTACCAGTTCAGATTTTATATGAATAAGTTCATTTCTTTTTATTGAAAATAAAAATGCTTAAGAAAATGTTATTAGTTTAGCAATCAATGCTAAAGTTATTAGACAGTTTTTTAAATAAGTAGCTATCCTCTTGTTGCACTGTTCAGAGCCCACAGGCAAAAACAAACCAGGAAACTCAAAGTTAACATATGGAAATCATTTTCATTGTTACCACAATCTAGTTTACCACCACCTTAATAAAAGGGTTTGTGTGTATTTGTAAACGATTGAAGTGAACAGAAGAAAATTTCATGAGTAGTTCAGGGTTGTCAACAAACTATTTATTTATGAAGGACACTTTGTGCTAGTTCCTGTGTGGATTTGGTCACAAAGTCTTTTCCTATGCCAGTGTCTTCAAGAGTTCTACCTAACTTGTCTTCGAGCAAGTTTAGAGTTTCTGTTTTAGATCTTTAATCCACTTGGATTTTAGTTTAGTGCATGGTGAAAGAAAATGGTCTAGTTTCAATCTTTGGCAAGTTGAAATCCAGTTTTTCCAACACAATTTATTAAAGAGGCAATCATTCCTCCACTGAGGATGGTTGACTCCTTTGTTAAAGATGAGGTATCTGAGTACATCTGGAGTTATTTCTCTGCCTTCCAATCTATTCCACTGATCCTCAGGTCTTTTTCTTTGCCAGTACTGTGCTGTTAGCTAAAACTGGGAAACAGCCCAGTTGCCCATCAGTTGGAGACTGGAATAAGAAGATGTGGTTTTTCTATAAAATGGAATACTACTCAGCCATAAAGAATGAGAAATTAGAGAGTCACTCATAGGAAAATGGATGCATATTAAGGTCGTACTCTTAAGTGAAATAAAATAGACACACAACGTGTAAATACCAAATAGTTTCTCTGGTGTGAAAAACTAAAAGTGTAAATAAGATCCAAATGGGGTAAAGGTGCAGGGGAAGTGGGAAGAGTAGGGGAAAGGAAATAAGGGAAAGGAAAAAATGGAAACAAAATCTTTGTAACTAGAGGAAGGTGGAGGGGGTGAAGGGAGGGCAGGGGTATAGAGAAAAAAATGAGAACCAAAATCTGTCATGTAAAGGTACAAGATCCCAATGATGAATATAACTGTATGTATACTTAAAAATTACCAATAAACTCAATGAAAAAGACAAAAGAAACAAACAATAAAGGACAAAGCAGGGACAATTTTTCAGATTAGACCAGACATGAACACATGCACACACACAGAGACACACACAGATACACACATGCTCAACACAAGGCTGTTGTCGAAATTACACCATTGCAATGCTACACTAATTATACATTTAAGATTGGTTGTTAATGGTACAACTCTTGTTTGTATGTGAAACAAATTGTAGAGGCAACCTGAGAACTACTGAGCATTTTCAGCAAATTCTTTTTATAGAAAACTTGCTTCCAGATCTCCTGAAAAATGTTATTTTACAGATTGCATTTTACATTAATTAACTTACTAATGAGTGTCTTAGACTAATGGAATTACAAAATTTTCATGTCACAAAATATTGAGTTTAAATGAAATAATGTCATTAGATTTAAGCCTTACAAAGCTTTATTTCTTTGTAAACAATCTCAGTTTAGCAAATGCTTTATTTTGAAATGTCCTTTTGGTATAATTCTCTCCTCTAAATATGTGAGTGAAATTAGAAATTATTTTTATTCTTTAAGAAAATTCTTCAATATCTACTTGGTGGAGTCAACTTAAATTCCTTTCAGAAGTGAACAGCGAAGGAGGCAACGTGAAACCCTTAGAATGTACTCAGTAGATCATCTGTCCACAAGCACTGTCCGGCATCACTCTCTTCTGGAAGGTTTTGTCGCAGGAATGTGGGTTTCAATTTGACTGCCATCTGGCCCCACCTCCTGTTGTTTTTGGCCACTCGCTGGCTTTCTCAAAACTGTGTGTATTTTATCTCTTTCCCATTACCTGCCTTAAAAATTTGCACAATTCCCTCCCAGTTCGCTGCACCAATGTTGAAACGGTTCCCTTTGGCTTTAGCATGGGGGATACCTGCTTGCGGACTTCATCCTATTCTAGAAATCTGGCCGCTTCATGTCTCTGGAATACGATTCACAGCCGCTGGTTAGGAGGCAGCACAGTCGGATCAGTGAAACAAATACTAGGGGAACAATTTTATCGCACACAAATTACAAAGTTTGCCTCATTGTTGGCCAAATAACATTTGAAGAATAGCATTTATTATAAAATTGACCTCTTTCACAAAGCAATCTTTAACTTGTGAAATTGACAAGCACTCTTGTTTTTATTTTAAATTTACTTTATAAAAGTTTAATTTGAAAATTACAATTGTTTTATTTTTAAACATCAAATTCAATCATAATGTTTATAACTGTATTAACTTTATAGAAGTACTATAGCAAAATTAACTGACCCAAAGTTGAAAAGTGAGTGTACTTTGAGCATACTACATCTCTAGTTAAATACCAAAATCCTTTCCATATCAAGAGTAGTCTAACATTAACAGGAGTACTGGTCATATACTATAGACATTTACTTGCCTTTTATTTCACTTAGGTGATAGGCAGGCACCTTTTAATTTCTATTTTTGTAGCATATTTTTTCAAACAATAAAAGCAACATATTGTTATGTGATACATAATGAAGTCTTACTGAATTACTTTGTTTATTGGTCTGAATTCTCTCTCTTTTTGGGGGGGGTTATTTGAGGCAGGGTCTCACTATGTAGTTGAGACTGACCTGGAACTCACTATGTAGCCCAGGCTGGTCTCTAACTCAGTGATCCTCCCGCCTCAGCCTCCCGAGGGCTGGGATTACAGGTGTGCACCACCACGCCCTGCTAGTCTGAACTCTCCTCTCAATAGAACTAGTGGTAAACCAGAGGGATAAATTATTATTCTCCTCCAGAATAGTTCTATTTCTAAATAGAAGAAGCATGATTGAAATTAATAATGAAGGTGCTTATTTCAGTTATCATCCTCCCCTTCCAAAGTCAATTATCTATCCAACAAGAACTGAATTCATTTTTACTCAGAAAAAAAGAAAAATGAAGAAAATCAGTATTCCAAAATGGAATAAATTGATTTCTCAAAGCAGGAGAACAGAAAACAATACTTCTAAGGTTTATGCTCTTCTGCTAAACTATTTGCCACTTTATTGTCATCAGTCATTTGCAAAGGCATAATTCTGTTTTTATAAAATAGTAAGGCTCACTATCCAACATACATACACAAATGTCACCCCAAACATGCTTTACTGCTTTTAGATACCAGTGACACTACCAAAGCACAGTTCCTTATTCAAAGTCAGCAAAGTAGAATCATTAAAGTAACTTGGGACATTGTGCTTTGTTGCTAGTTTAATCCATTCATAACAAAGCAGATATCTACCTTTTCACCAAAGGTTTCTGAAGTAATAAAACAGCACCAGTGCTAAGAATTTAAAACTAGATGAAGTATATCAAATGTAAGTTATATGTTCTTTATAGCCTCAAATTATCATTTTTTTAAAAGAGTTTCACCATGTGTCCAGCAAAATACATCTTTTTGTGAGTGACTACAAAAGCAAGAACGGTACTATTTGCTATGATTTATTAATACATGTTGGCATAATTCCCATAATCCAATCTTTCATTAGCTATGCTTATAATGATATAAGAATTGAAAGCATTACTCGAAAAAATGTATACTTATTAATATAATTTAGTTTATAATTTTAAACAGTGGTGATGATCATAGAGTTTGTGTTTTGTCACTTGTATCAGCCAACTACTAGAACCAGTGATAACAGTTGTAATTCAACAAATGCCTATATGTGCCAAATAATTTACATATGTAACATTTACCTATATACATGCACACAGACATGCATTTATTATATATTAACACACAGTTTCAAACATTGCAACAGTCTTGAAAGATCCTTATTATAAACCGCACTTTACAGAATGAGTGAAATTCAAGGCAACCAGCCCTTAATTCTAGTCTACTTGACTCCAAAGTCCCTATGGCTACTGGAGGCTTCTGGAAGAGAATAAAGATTTATGTTATAGACCAATAAAGGTATAGTTTAGCTAATCATAAATTGATCAATAGATGAGAAATGTACATGTTTCAAATAAAGCACAGATTATGGACCTATGTCTTAAGTAAAACTATTAAGTCTTCTTAACTGTAAGAACATCTCTAGATATTAATGAAAATTTTAGTGTTATTAACTAGCTTTACCACAACACAATTTATATGCAAAAAGCACTCATTTAAAGTATACAGATGAACTGCCTTGAGTATACTTACTGTGAAACCATCAACAGAACCTAGTCTTTCTATTACACCAAAATGAAAGACTGTCCTTATTAAGTCAGAAACTTGTTTGTCTCTCTCCTACCCCACAAGAGTATGCCCATGCTCTCACTACTATGCAGAAACCCTGGTACTTCCTGTCCTAAAGATCTCCCTATTCTGGGTATTTCATATGAATGATATTTCATATGAGTGGGAACGTGTAACATGTAATCTTTTGGGATTGACTTCTTCTTTTTTTTTTTTTTTTTTTGAGACAGGGTCTCACTATGTCATTGAGACTGACCTGGAACTCACTAGGTAGCCCAGGCTGGAACTCACAGTGATTCTCCTGCCTCAGCCTCCCGAGTGCTGGGATTATAGGTGTGAACCACTAGCCAGCTGACTTCTTTTATTTAACATAACATTTCATTATCCAATTTGTACAATGTACTGCTACCTTATTTTAATCTATGATATAAATACATCCCATTTTATTTACTTTTTCATCAGTTAATGGATATTGTGTGCTTCTATTTTTTGGCTAAAATAAATATTGTTACTATTAACACTAATATCCATTTTTATATAAATCTATGCTTTATTTCTCTTCGGTAAATATCTAGGAGTAGAACTGCTGGGTCAATATGGCAGCAATGTTTAAAGGTCTATCTTTTGAAGTAGCTAACTGCAGCAAAAATTCCTTTACAATAATATTTTTCTTGTAGGCATATTACTGCATGAAATAATTACACATATTTATCCCTGTGTGTGAAATGATAGCTGTGAAAGTCAGTATATTGCTTTGGTTCCAACAAGAATTCGTGTCCAACATTTGATTTTAGGTAAAACATTTCATTGCATTTTAGAAATTACACTCCTGTTTTGTATGGGTTATTCCATAATAGAAAAATTATGCTGAACGCAGAATTCTTAAATATGGTGACAAATAAGTCCATTAGTAAACTTAAGGTTTATCCTGGGTGATATAATAATGATAAAATAAATCCTTGGTCTCTAATACACCTACACATAAAACATGATCTTGAGTTTTAATACTATGGTATACAAATATACATATATACTTTCTATTTACATATTGGCTGATTACTTCGATATGTCTTTCCAACATAATATTTTATTATAAATACTACTCCCACTGGCCCAACTATAAGTGAACATACCTGGTGATAATATAAACAGTAAAGTAATTGTTTAATGTGAATGAAATACTATAATCAATGTCATATAATAAGGGCTTGAGAAATACTCCAAATCAAAATATTATTTTCTTTGAATAGGTTTAATTGTTTAGATGAAAAAAACTTATGAAAAATTCTGTACATATTATAAAATTTCATGTTTCCTGATTTGGCTGTCTTTTGAATAATACTACAATCTAGTTTTTTTTTTTTTTTAAAAAAAAAACCAATAGTCATTTCTCTACTCCAGTGCTTATACTGGTTGGCTGATGAAGGGAGAATAAAGGAATCTGGGATCTTATGACTAACCAAGAACACTCCACTTAGAGTTTCTTTTAATTTAGCCAGCTGGGGAGACAAACATATGACTTCATAGATGATTTACTAGAAGTTTCATATCATAAAATTTGATTGCAATTATTTTTAAGAGCTTGGCTATTCTTGTAGTACTCCGGGATTTCTGCTTGATTAGAAATGTTTATGACTTAATCTATACCTTTTAGAAAAACTTTATCAATTTTTTGTCCATATTTTATCTCTCAGATTATTCTCCAAGCCTTAACCTTATTCCTGACTTCCATTTCTTTTCTCTTTACCCAATCCACTAATGATGGTACCCACTGCTTTTTGCACACATGAAATTATGAGGAAAATGCTATAAATTATTAATTTGATTTTTTTAGCATATGTGCTGCCAAAGTGAGCACAATTTTAATTTTTTTTAATAAAAATTAACTGTAATAGGCTTGCATTTTTGGATAACATTGAGGTACTTAAAGTTTAAGTGAATTGACTAGTTTCAGTTTATAAAATCAAGAGTCTGGTCTGATTTATTATTAAGTCAATGCCAATTTTTGCTATAATCATCTTTTGAGGACATTCCATTGAATGGCTTTACTGAATGTCTATATGACTGTGCGAGAAATCAAGAGAAAATACAAATCTAGGGATAAAATTGAAACAATTGTTTATTGTTAACTATGCAATTGACAGCATTATGATCCACTAGCAGAGGTTATTTACAAAAACGAATTTTGCTAATTTAAGTAGAATTTTAAATGTCAGATTATGTCCAAATATTTGAAGTACATTTTAGGTATATGTCAGATAATATAAATTTGTTGAACATTAGAAAATAATGACTCTCTTACAAGCACTGCAAATTGAAGACAGAATGAACATCTCAAAATCAAATTATGTTTGTTTTGTGTGTATGTGTTTTGTACATAATAATAAATTCAACAGTCCTAATAATAGTTAATAGAAAACTGCATCATAATTCATCAGCCAGATGGGATATAGTAGTTATCTCTATCGTATCAAAATAACATTTATTTACCTTACCCAAGAATTTTACCTCTAACTTTGTCTCTTGCCATGTTTACCATTCTCTACTGTTTTGAAATCCAAGCTATTATTGTTATTGTTAAATGCCTCAAATATAAAACTGTACTGTTAGAATAATGAAACAATTTGTCAAAGTAGGACAAAGAAAAAGGAAAGCATATCTAATACCAGAAACACTACAATACACACTAAATGATTTTATTTTAGATACATTCTAAGTAGGAGAGGCTAAAAAGATAAAATTTAGGAATCATGAAGTTCCAAAAATAAGTTTAAAAAAGACATAAAAATTTACTATTTTGAGCTTCATAAGAATTTATAGAAAATATCTGACAATATTTCTCAGCATGTTGGCTAATGTTAATTTGTATTTTTAGTTACCAAAAACATCCACGTAGCACATAGGACAGCAACACTAGCAAACAACAGAGTAGCAGTGTGAATGCACAGAGTTGTGCGGTGAGCAGGGCCTAGGAAAGACCATGTGACATAAAATAATAGGAGTCAACCACAGTAATATAAAACGGAATAACAACAACATAAGATAATAAGGACCAGAATACGTAATTCTATATGCAGAAACCCTGTGAGTTGTGTGAAAAATCAGTTTATATTTTTCTTTGACAGCATACAAATTAAGTCCTGATGGAAACATGATAGTTTATTTCACATTCTCCAATAAACACTGGTGACTGAATAATTTTTCCTTTCTCGATACCTGTTTCTTCAATGAGTAAAACGTCAGAACATCACTGTATAGATGGTGGGATGAACTCCTAAAAATCTAGACGTTAAACATTTTACCCATGTATTCTGAAGGCCTCTATGTGGACAATTTATTTAAAATGTTTAGATATGTTAAAATGTTTTATGCCTCATTTTGATAGAATTTTAATGAAAATTCCCCCATTCTATTCTCTCTTTTACCTATCCTCTCTGTTTTCTTTAGTATCTCTTTTGCTATTCTTTGGGCTGGAAAAAATCATCATTCCAAAATTGAACTATTAAGCTTTGTTTAAGGGAATGGCTGGGAATTAAATTAGCCTCTGTTCTTACAAATTAACACTGTCAGTAATTAAGACTTCCAGGTATAGTGCAGGAAATTAAAGCAATGATGACCAAAGCTTTAACAAGGTCAAGAGAGACTACATAGGACTGATTTTAAGAATAAACCATTTCCAACTACAAGAAAGAGACATTGTCTTCAAACAAATAACTAAAACACAAAGCAAACAGTTCAGTAATTCAGTAATGGGAAAATCTGCAAATGCCCAAGGAGAAAAAAATAAATGTAAACAAATCAAAAGCAGATCAAGATTTTCAAAAGAGAAATACTGAAACCATTTAGGAACAATATTTCAGGCAGGTAACGGCACCACTGAGCTAAATCCCCAACCCTTTTAAGAACAACATTTGACATGGGGTAGGGTCACAAATAATTATATCCCTCAACTGAATTTTTAAAAGAGAAAGTCAATAGCCTTCTTGTACATAAATAACAGACTAACTGACTGACGATTGGGAAAACAATTCATTTCACAATAGCATCCCCAAAAATGAAGTATCTAGGAATCAGTCTAACAAAAGAAGCAAAAGACCTCTATACTGAAAACTACAGCAGTCTGAAAAAAGAGATCGAAGAGGATATAAGAAAATGGAAAGGTATCTCCTGCTCCTGGGTATGGAGAATCAACATAGTGAAAATGGCCATACTACCAAAATTGCTATACAGATACAATGCAATGCCAATTGAAATTACAACACTATATTTCACAGAACTAGAAAAAATAATCCAAAAATTCATTTGGAACCAGAAGAGACCTAGAATAGCAAAAACAATTCTAGGAAATAGAGACATGGCACGGGGTATAACAATTCCCAATTTGAAACCATATTACAAAACCACTGTGATAAAAACAGCATGGTACTGGCAAAGAAACAGACCTGAGGGTCAGTGGAATAGAATGGAAGGTACAGAAACAATTCCAGATGTACTCAGCTACCTCATCTTTGACAAAGGAGCCAACCATCCTCACTGGAGGAAAGATAATCTAATAAACAGTGTTGGAAAAACTGGATTTCAACCTATCAAATATTAAAATTTGACCCTTATCTTTCACCATGCACTCAACTAAAATCTAAGTGGAGTAAAGATCTATATATTAAAAGAGACACTAAATTTGCTGGAAATAAGCTAGGCAGAACTCTTGAAGAACAAATCCTCAGCATCACGGGAACTAGCACAGAGAATCAAGAACTGGGATCCCATCTTAATAAAAAGCTTCCACACTGCAAAAGAAATCAGCAACAGAGATAAGAGACAACCTACAATATGGGAAAAAATTTTTACCAGCTGCTCTTCAGACAAAGGACTATTATCTAGAATATATAAGGAACTCAAAAAAATTCAGGCCTCCAAATATAAAGACCCAATTCAAAAATGGGCATCTGAAATGAACAGACATTTCTCAGACAAAATAAAAGCAGCAAATAAATATATACAAAATGTTCCACATCACTGGTTATTTGAGAAATGCAGAAGAAAACAACACTGAGATTCCACCTCATTCCAGAAAGAATGACTGCTATCAAGAAATCAACCAATAACACATGTTGGCACAGATGTAGGGAGAAAGGAACCCTTCTCCACTGCTAATGGGAGTGCAGACTGGTGCAACCACTATGGAAATCAATATGGAGATACCTCAAAGAACTAAGGCTAGAAGTTCCATTTGACCCAGCCATCCCTCTGCTGGGTATCTTTCCAAAAGAATTAAAAGAATCATATCACAGTGATATATGCTCACCCATGTTTATAGCGGCACAGTTTGTAATAGCTAAAACTTGGAAACAGCCCATTTGCCCATCAGTTGGAGACTGGATAAAGATGTGCCTTTGCTATAAAATGGAATACTACTCAGCCATAAAGACTGAGACATTAGAGTCATTCATAGGGAAATGGATGCATATTAAGGTCATACTCTTAAATGAAATAAAGAAGTCACACATGTAAATACCAAAAAGCTTCTCCGGGGTGAAAAACTAAAAGTGTAAATGAGATCTAAATGCTATAATTGACAATGTGAAATAAGAAGAAAAGGGATAAAGGTGTAGGGGAAGTGTAGGGGAAAGGAAGTAAGGGAAAAGAAAAAATATGAGAAAATGAAAAAATGGAAAATAAGTTTTTGTAAATATGGAAGGGAGGAGGGGGTGAAGGGAGGGCAGGGGCAAGGGGAAAAAATGAGAACCAAGACCTGTCATGTAAAGGTACAAAATCCCAATGATGAATGTAATTGTACTGTATACCTAAAAAATACCAATAAACTCAATGAGAAAAAAAATAAAATAGAAATTCATTAATTAATATGAAAAATTATATGCTCTGGGAGTAAACAAATAGGTTTGTTTTTAGGTAGCTAGAAATATTCTAATGTTAGCGGTGATGAGTGCATAATTCTGTGAAGTAAGAAGGAAGTAAGGTGCATCCTTTAAAGGAGTGAATGTTGTGGTACATGAGTTGTATCAGTAAAGGTATTATTTAAAAATACGATTAATCTAATACTTGTCCTCTAAGATATCTTTAGAGACAACCTCAAATTATGTCCTTTTCTACAGCTGTATCTATGGAATGAAGTTAGATTTGATTAACAATTCAAGTGTCCAGATTTAAAAAGTGTTGCTATTTGTAACATTTAGAGAAATAGCTTTCTATAGCCTATGACTATACTGAAGAGGAAAATACAGTATTTAGGTAGTGTTCTTTCTTAAATTTTATTTATATTTCTGGTCTTCTTTTAATTGTATTGTTTCTATGCACAAACGCCTATGCTATTTTAAGTACAATCCCAAGAGTCGGGGGTCCTCCTTGGGTTGTTCCTCTCTAAGGAATCCTCATCTCTGGGAAGCTAGCTTCTCTATTTCCAGCTTCTATGTCCAGACTGCTTATCGCTGGTAGAAAGTCGTGAAATTGGGCTCATTAACTTCCACACAGGTAGACGTTATCCAACCTCGTTTGAGCCTCCGCTGCTGCTTGGAAAACTTTTTATTAATGTCTAATTGGCTCCTTAACACATTTTTCCACACTGCTCATTTCAAAGCTTTTCAGGTCTCCCTTCCTCTCATCGTGACTTCCATCTATTCATTCAACAGAGATGAGCATCCTCTACTGGAGGGAAACATTCCTCTGAGTTAAAATTTTCTTTGCCCATTCTTTCCTTCGCACTCACTTCAGAATAGCAAGATCATCGGATCACTTTTTAAAAATACCTTATTTCACTTGAAATAAACCTGACTTGGTATACCACGCGTCTGCCAAGACAGCATTATAATCAGAGACAAGACATTAATTTATAGTGTTCTTGGCTATTCATTTTTAATATGAATATCATGTACATGATGAATTTATAAAGCTGATATTAGTACTAAACTTCCTAATCTCATGTTTGGTCGTATCCTTTTACTTAGCCCCAAGACCAATGGTGGTGAAACTTTTTAGAGCTTTCAATGATCACAAACAGCCATAGGTTTACCCCTACTGCCCAAGACCTTTCCCTTTCATTCAGTCTGTAAACAGTGAATACAAATAGGGCATAGGCTCTTTTCCTCTCTAGTAATCTCTCATCGCCTTGATTCTTCTCATCTCATATGTACATAAGACTTCATCTTTTAAAATCCTCTCTCACTACTATAATCACCCTAGCTAGTATTTTCTTTGTTTTCCTTTGGAATAACTTCAGGGAATAGATATACCTGAAGTTTCTACTTTCTCTCTACTCATTTATCTCTTCATGCCTTCACAACCTGGCTTCTGCTTCTAGCTATTCTGAAAATAGCTCTTTCAAAGGTCAAGTGACCTTTCCTTAGTATCTATCCTACGTGAGTTATTTTTATAACCACTGATTCTGAATGAAATGAACCTTACTCTCCCTTCCCTTAACCTTCAGTACCACAGCTCTTTCTGAGTCTCATTACCTCTTCTTTTCTACCTTTATTTACACTCTTCGTCTGTGTCCTAAATGTGAGTATTTATCAGAATTCTATCTTGGTCTTCTTTCTATTTTCTGGTACTCAAACTTGTATTCATTCTCAGGATTTCAAATGTTATATTTATGCATATTACAAAAGCATTTTCAACTGAACTCCTTACCAGTATGGTGGACATCTCCCTCTGTATGCCATACCAATTTAAAGTTCATAATGGAAATAAAATTTGCCACTATACCTACCCCAAACTCATTCAGGAAAAGGAAAAGGAGAAACATAAGCCATTCCTGCTTCTACAGTTTTCTTGGCAAACATATGGAAATTTTTTCCAGTAACTAGGAAGAAGAGAGGCCTCCAGGGTTGGGAAGGGCACCATCCTGTGATTACACAGCTGTTTGTATACTGTTTGTATACTTTACTTTGTAAAGCTCTTCAAGGGACAAATACCTCAATGCCCTGAGAAATAATAAAATTATCATCCTTCTAATTACTCAGTTATGATGTAGAAAAATATGTTGTTTTTAAAAAGCAACATACTGAATTTCAATAATTTTCTTTTCTTTTTTACAAAAACATGACAAAATGTCATAACCAGACATCAAATAGCACCATTTTCTTCTCTGGTTCCTTCATCAAATTCAGCATGAATAGAAAATGCAAAGCTTTTATTTCAACTAGATTCACAAAAGAGGGGCAAAAAGAAAGATGCAGACCACTCACACTTTGTCGGTCCCGTAACTCCTGTAGTCCACAGCGGCTGACACAGCCACGATGAGAGCAGGCATCCCATAGCCCACCAGATAGAAGTACTTCCGGCGGGAGTGTTCACTCTCAAAGACCTCCACCAGCATGATGTACAGCTGCACTCCCTCCAGGAACATCCAGGTGAAGGCAGCCAAGAAGAAGAAATGTAGGAGCGCAGCGAACACGGCACAGGCAATCTGGGGAGAAGAACAAACCAGTCAGTCAAATATCTATCACATGGGATATCTATCAACTGCCTAAAACTAAAATCAGTATTTATCAGTATTGCAATACAAAAGAGACTTGCAAGGGAATCACCGAGATAAGATTCTTAAAGCACAAATGTGAAAACTAAGTAAATACAGCATGTCTTTAGAAATCTTTTGAACATCGATAATGGTTTATGGATGATAGCATAGTATGAGAATAAGGAAAAATTATGACATATTAGGAAAAAAACTGTACTAAGTGCCCAAAGACACTTACCACTGAGTTTAATCTAAAAAGTCTTAAATAGATTTCAAGAATTTTTCCCCTTATAATAGGCATATGTATTTTAATCTCCCCCCCATCTCTCTTAATTTTTTAGTGGTACTAGACTAAGCCAGGACCTTCAATACGCAAGGCAAGCATTCTACCACTGAGCTGTATCCCTAACCCCTAAATTCTTCAAATGTAAATGAAAGAGAAACAGTAAAATGGGGACAGATGAAATATATTAGAATTTAAAAATATTAATATTAATGATTATTTGAGGGTCATGATGATAATTGTTTATTTCTTCCTTGCCTTACTTCAGAAAAAAATTAAGGTGGCAGTTGAAATTTTAGACAGATCAAACATAAAAATGGACTGGGTTAAAATAAAGGGCCCCAGAAGTGTCTTCTTTTTCTTTCATTTCTTTTTTTTTTTCTTTTGCTATTGTATCAACTATTAGTCCAGACAAGCTTGGCCAAAATAGGCAGCTGCTCATTTTTAAAAATATAGTCATTGTAGTGGTGCAAGCCTGCCAGCTTTCTACTCTGGGAAGCTGAGGCGAGAAGATTGCAAGTTTGACCCCAGCCTGGGCTACTTAGCAAGACTCTGTCACAAGAATTTTTAAAAAATGAAGAAACAACAACAGAAAGCTGCAAATGTAGCTCAGTGTGAATGCCCTGGAGACCCAATCCCAGTAGCTCAGCATTCTGTCAGTTTCCGCTGACCATCTATATCAATTTCCCTCTCTAATATCAGTTCCCAACATTCTCATTCTTTTATTCTTCCTTTTTATTTATTCATTCATTCATTCATTCATTTGTTTATTTGTTTGTTTATTTTTTGGTACCGGGTATCAAACTCTGGTCCTTGTGCTGGTGAGGCAGGTGGAGAAACCCCTGAGCTAAATCCCCAGCCCCTCTCTTTTTTATAGAAGCACTGACTAAAATTGATAGCTCCTACTAGAAAAGGTCAAAAACTTACAAATGTGCTAAGAGTAGTATGGATACAGTGATGAGCAGGGCCCCTAAAAATGAGTCAACTACAGGTCATCTTCAGGGGTTAGAAAGGAAACAATGAAGGAGGCACGAGGAAGGAAGTCAGATGTCTGACAGATGAGAGATTCAGGGCCTAAGGACACCAAAACTAGCAATAAAAGAAAAGACAAGTTCAGCTGACTTGCACTCTAGCCATGTTTTTCTGTATCAATTCCTTTTTTTTCGGTTTTTTGACACAGGGACTCACTATGTAGTTGAGACTGACCTGGAACTCACTATGGAGCCCAGGCTGGTCTCAAACTCACAGTGATCCTCCTGCCTCAGCCTCCCGAGTGCTGGGATTATAGGTGTGCGCCACCATGCCCGGCTCAATTATTATTCTTTATATCACTTGTCAGAATTCGCTGTGCAATGCTTAGTGAATTTGATCATAGTATGTGTAACATCAGGTAACAAAAATAAAGATTTCTAAAGGACAAGGAATCACACAGTATTTAAATTATAGGTTAACAGAAGAATAAAATGATACATTCTGGGAAAATAATATAAGTGCTTTGTCAAGTTAGAACTTAAACTACTAGTTTTTGTTACAATACAGCTTTACTTTTTGGGGGGTAATGTGCACTCTGATTGCTTATTCATTTACATGAATTTACAGAAAAAGCTGTTACATAAGTATATAAGAGCCACTTACAATACATTCACCATAAATGTAGACTTTATAGTCATTAATCATGAATACATAATGACAGACATTAATCTAACTGAATTTTCCATTACAAAGGACTCCACATGTATGGACAAGTAGTGGAGTAGCATTAAAGTCACCTGATTCTTTATCATCAGTTTTGAACATGAGAACAAACTCTCATCATGTACTTGAATCCTGAGTAAACAAAATGGGTCTCAACAACTATGAGTAGGCATGAAGCTAGCTTTATACGTTAGATATTATTCAGTGTTTGTATATTCCCTTCAGCTTTACTGAAACCAGTTCCAGTCTTCTCTTTCTTTCTTCCTCTCTTTCTCCTGCGCTCTCCTCTCCCCTCTCCTTGTCTCTCTTCTCCTTTCCTCTCCTCAGTATGACCAGCGGTAAACAGTGAGGCTGGTACTTAAAGAGATCAAAGGAATCCAAGCAATAAAGTTTGCCACACCAAACTTTGGAAGAACTTATACATTCTAAAAACTGACCCCTAGTTTATATTGTTTTCTAAAATATGACAAATAGAATAAATATTTTTGACATGCAGGCTGTAAAACTATTTTCGAAATGCAGATAGTTTTTCAAGGTACATTACAATCCTCAAAAAATAACACCTATATCTATCTAAAAAGGCATATTGCTATTCTCTAAATGATCGTATTAAACTCTCCTCAATATTCAGGTTTATGAATTAAAAATTAAGAAAAACTGAATGAGAGCTGGACCTTACGGCACCATGCCTGAGATCCCGGCACTCCGGGAGGCCGAAGAAGAAGTGGGAAGCTGATCCTATCTAGGGCTACTTAGCTACCGAGTCCACCTCAAAACATAATTACAAACAAAAAGGGTTGGGGATGTAGTTTAGTGTGAGGCCCTGGGTACAGTACCAGTACCACACACATAAATAAAAAGAAAACAAAGATATGAAATTCTTTAGACAGACATGATTATAAAAGATAATTTTTGAAGAAATAGTTATCTCCTCGATCGCTGATGAGAACACCGAATTCTATAATCATTTCAAAGACAGGTTGGCAGTTTCTTCCAAAATTAAACTTAGTCTTATCAAAAGACCTGGCAACTGTGCTTGGTATTTACTTAGGAAATGGAAATTTAAAGTCTGTCCCCAGAAAACATACATAAATGTTTGTAGTCTCTTTATTCATAACTGCCAGAACTTGGAAGCAATAAACAAAGATGTCCTTTATTAGAGTAATGGATAAAGTGGTATATTACACTGTGCAAGATTAGTCAGTGCTAAAAAAGGACAAAGAGAAAACATATGTAACTAAGTAATAGCACCCAATTTTACAAAGCTACATCCTACATGATACCAACCACATGCCATTTTTGAATAGGCAAAAATATAGAGTAAAAACAATTCAGTGGCTGACTGGCTTATGGAAAGGAAGGAGTTAAAGAATGAAAAATTAGATTCATTCATAGGAAAATGGATACATATTAAGGATATACTCCTAAGGAAAATAAGTAAGTCACACATGCGTAAATACCAAATAGTTTCTTTGGTGTGAAAAACTATAATAGTACATAAGATCCTAATGATATAATTGACAATGTGAAATAGGAAGGGGCTAAAGGTGTAGGGAAAGTGAGAAGGGTAGGGGAAAGGTAATAAGGGAAAAGAAAAAATATGAGAAAATGAAAAAATGGAAATAAAATGTTTGTAAATAGGGAGGGGGGTGAAGGGTGGGCAGGGACAAGGGGGAAAAAATGAGAACCAAGACCTGTCATGTAAAGGTGCAAGATCCTAATGATGAATGTAACTGTAATTACTGTATACCTTTAATGTACCAATAAACTCAATGAGAGGGGAAAAAAAGGAAAGGAAGGAGAGATGACTAGGAGGAACATGGAGACTTTTCAGGCAGTGTGTCATGTTAAGAGTGGCTATATGTTGCTATCCATACTTCCAAACCCATAGAATGTACAATACCTACAATAATTCCATAAGAATTAGGAATTGTGGGCTTTGAGTAATAGTGATCTGTCAACATGTGTTCATCCTGTCACAATCATACCACTTACAGAGGTGGGTGGTGGCAGGGCATAAAGCCATGCAAATGTACAGAAGGAGGTTACATGAAAAATCTCTGTACCTGTTGCACAATTTTGCTGAAAAACCAAAAATGGCTGTACTAAGGAAATATATAAATAAGTTGAAAAGAAATGTACATTTCATTCATAATGTTCACGGCTTCCTTAGGACAATGTAATGTGAAAAAATAAAAACTGAGAAAGACCTGAAAATTACTATCAGCTCAAAGAAAAGCTATTGTCAGCCAAGACTACTGGTATTTCCAGTACTGGCAGGACCAACGAGCTAGAACAGAGAAATCTTTTGCTAATGTCATTGCGGGTGGCTTACGGGTTGGTCAGTTCTGTTTATTCCAATCAGGAAGAGCAGCTCTGCCACAAAGAGGCTGATGCAGAGGTTCTTGTGGATGGTGTTGCGGTCACTCTGGAGCCCACGGAAAAAGCAAAATGTGAAGATGCAAATCAGGAGACAAACAAGTGACAGCAAAATTCCAACCCATGTGATCACATCCAGAAGAAGGTCGTGGACTGCATCACTGTGCTGGAAATATAATGAAAAGACAGTAAGTTGCAGTTATGCACAACCGATTATATTCTTATACGGGTCTGGATTTGGGAGACATGGTTTTAGTATCAAACTCAATGTGTTCCACATCTACAATGTATAAAATAACTTAATGATTTAGGTTTTCCCCCCATAGATAAAGTATTTTATCTTTTCTCTGAGGTGTGGATATTCAGGGATGTTAGTAGCTTTCCCTGCTTTCTTAGTGAACATATTTCAGGATACAAATAGCAAGAACAGATCAGCTTTAAGTCTAGCGAAACATTTTAAGGGAAAGCTTTGGTCTATTAACCACTGTTACTTTTGTAGATTATTTTTTCATGCAACTGCTGCTGGGGTATATTCTTCAAAAGATTAAGCTCTACACTGAGGGAGGTGATGTCCCTACTAGTTTCCAAATCACACTGATAATTTTTTTGTATGTCAGACACACAATCGTGCATCCTGAAAATCAGAATTTTCAAGTTGAGTTAATAAAAGTATGCATTTTTATAAAAATCCCCAGATATTTCTGATGAATGGCCACATGTGTGTACCAGTTATTTAGCAGGAAGATCTAAAAGAATGAGGATATTCACTGGATTTATATTCATATTGAATGGCTTAAGGAGATCACGAAGTTTGATCCTGGAAGGGGTTTAAATTAATAGAGCCTGTTATACATAGATGGAAAATAAGTATTCAGAATGAGTACACGAACAACAGCATAAAGTAGATAGTAAGGCTAAGAAATAAGAAAGAGTTCATGAATACTACATCTGCACTTCTTTTTTGTGATTTTTTTTTTTTTGTACCAGGGATCAAGCTCAGGATGTTGTGCTTGCAAGGCAGGAAGCACCACTGAGCTGAATCCCCTGGCCCGAAACTGCCATTTTTTTTTTTTTTAAGATTTTCTTAAAAGAAAAAAAAAATCCTATGACACTGATATTTGATCTGTTCTATGGTCTCCACATTATTTCATTTCTCTCCTTATTCTAAGATTCAAAACTAAATGTTCACCCAATAGCAGTTTGCCTCCATCCAGAACAACTTGTTTGAAGCTTTATTTTCATAGCGACCCAACACATCAGAACACCAAAGTGGGGCAGAGTTGCAAAATTGTCTACAACTGTCCCATTCCTATTTTCTTTTGGGGTTTCCTGCAAAGCTATAAAGATATCTTACTTCTATCAACAAAGATATGAATAAGTTAAGTTATTCCATACAATTCTAAAGAAATAGTGAAAAATCAGTGTACTAGATATATAGTTTCAAACATGGATACTTCCCAAAATTCTAATGGGTGCTTGTAGAGCAACAAGCAAAAAGATCTAGACATTATATCATGTGTGGAAAACTTTGAAATACGCAAGTCTGTGCCACTGATTTTATGGATGTACAGAAAGGTAACAGAATTATAATAATGTTCATGAAAGAATTTCTAATGGACAACAAGCAGATGTATTCCTCATACCTTTCTCAACTATGTAGATCATACACTTTTTTATTTTAAGATGGAAGTAACCATGTTTATTTTCTGCATTAAATTATGTCAATTTATAATACATAAATATCCAAGTCTTCTATTTTTAGTCATTTTTGTCATACTTTTAGAGATTACTCTTAATGTAAAAATTCTTATAAGTGAGCCACTAAGCTGTAATCTGAATCCAAATGCTTTTCATTCTGCCAGATAATGACTTCCCAGTAGTCATTCTGTGAAGACCTCCACCAGACCAGGCAATAAAATGAATTAGATTTCCTGTATAACTCTCAATATTCCTAATAAGAAGCACAAATCAGGGTCAGGGATTTAGCTCAGTGGTTCTGCCACCTGCCTCGAAAGCGCAAGGGCCGAGTTCCATCCCTGGTACAAAAAAAAAAAAAAAAAAAAAAAAAAAAA
>NW_022900947.1:47505450-47508246 GCF_012274545.1 Fukomys damarensis | reverse complement strand
AAAAAAAAAAAAAAAAAGTAAAAATAATTAAAGAAAACTTTAAAATTTTTTCTTTTAACTGTTTTGTTCTCCAGGGGATGTCACTAAAGAAGTCTTTAGTCTCTGATAGCTTAAATTGCATCTAGTATAAGAGACTGGACAGTGGTTAGTACTCCCTGAGTAGAGAGCATTACCTTCTTCTTTGACTCAGAGGAAAAATGCTATGATCAAGCATCTAGCATTGATCTTCAGCACAGCAAGGTTTGGTGATGAAGAAAATGGCAGGAAAGATATATTCTCAAATATCTCTTACAGACTTACACAGGTGCACACAAAAGAAAGAAGGAAAGAATAGGAAGGAAAGAAGGAAAGATGAAAGAAAGGAAAGGAGAGAGGGAGGGAGGAAGGAAGGGAGGAAAGAAAGAGAAAGAGAAAAAGGGAAAGATAGGAAACAGGAAGGAAGGAAGGAAGGCAGGCTCTAGAACTGAGCCACATCTCCAGTCCCTGTACACACTGGGTTGTGAATGACTATATTCCCAAATCTCTTGTACCAAATCCCTAGAACTGGACTCTTACAGCCACACAATCCCCATCTAGATGTTTTTAGTAAGGTATCAGTCATTACATGTCCAAAAGTGACTTTATTCTGTTCTCTTCTCCCCCACAACCCTCAAATTTGATCTTCCCTTGTTTTCTTAATCCAATAAACAACAAATCTATTCTTTGAAGTGTTCTGGCCAAAGACTTAGGAGCCATGTTGATTTTCCTATTTCTTTCATGGAAAACATTTAATCCAACAGGAAATCTTATAAATTTTATCTTCTAAATCAGATAGCTTCTCACCAGTTCAACTGCACCAACTTTGTTGAACCTTCCTTATGTTTAAATAGATTTTTTTTTTTTGGCACTGGGGATCGAACTAGGGTGCTTGAGCTTGTGAGGCAGGTGCAGGAACCACTGAGCTAAATCCCTGGCCCTAAATAGATTCTTAATTGATCTCTGTACATTGACTCAAAGCCTTCTTCTGTATATTCAGCAGAGCAGAGATATTGTTTTTAAATATGTGTCATGTACAGGTACCAACTACCAGTTATGAATGAAGTCATTATGTACTACAAACACTACTAATAAAACTGTTTAAAGTAAAATCAAAACATAGCAAAAAATATAGGTGACAACATCACTACTCTGATCAAAGGTTCTAGTGGCTCTCATCTCAAAGAAAATAAAAGCCAAAATCCTTACAAAGACCCACACAATCCTAAGAGATCTCAACCCTTATCATTTCTTCCTCTCTCTTGTATTCAGTTCATTCCTCCCACGCTGATCGCTTTGTTCTCTAGTATGACAGGGACATTGTAGTCCCAAGGTGCTGCCATGTGACCTCCTCTTGGACTGCAATGCTTGTCAAAAGACAGTTGTCATCCTTGTCTTCCACTCAAATGTCACCTTCTCCTAGAGTTTTTGTGAGACCAAAAATTACACACTTTCTCCATTCTCTATTGCTCTTCCTGCACTATATATTTTATTAGTTATTTTTGTTTATTTATGTCCCTCCCCACTAGAAAGTAAGTCCCAGGACAGTGAGATGTTTCTTTTTTTCCTGATCATCTATACATCCATTCCTAGAAAAAATAAATGTATACTGGACTCACAGTTACTGTGTTGACTGAAAATAAAATCTCTCTTTAATTATAAATTACAAGTTGTATCAAACTGCCACAAGTACAGTTTTTGAAACTCTTTGTATCTTAAATCATCTGCCCTAAAATTTTGAGGATATAGTGAAATTTTGAAGATATAGCCTGAAATCCCAGCTATTGAGGAGGTTGAGGCAGGAGGATGGCATAGGCCCCTAGACATTTGAGCAACATATCAAGACTAGGCAACATAGTGAGACCCCTGTCTAAACAAACAAATAAACAAAAAAGCATAAAAAGCCAACAACATTAAAACAACAGCACATATATATCCAAAATGAAATATTGAGAAAAGATAAAGAAAATTAGAGCTAAAGAATGGCAACTTCACTGCCCTGCTCTGTCTCTTTGCTTCCTGGCTGTCACGCACTGCACAGCTGTCCTCTACCCAGGGCTTTCATGCATTGTTTCAGCCTTGGAGCCAACAGACCATGGACTCCTCCTTGTTAGGTTGTGGGTGCTGGGTGTGTTGTCCAGTGACAAGAAAGTGACTAAGAAACCCATTGGAAATCATGGCTTGGCAACACTGTGCAGTACCGGTTCTTCAGCGGGGGGTGATGTGGCAGAGTTTGGGCTGTGCCTCGCTACCTCTGGCCAGCGTCATGAGAGAGGATTGTACTGCGCATCGTGAGCCTCGGGAAAGGCAAAAGTTCTAAAGTCAAAGTATACTCTCTACCAAATGTGTATTACTCTTGCATCTTAAGGTGGAAAAATAGTATGTGGAGCTGTCATCAGTTGGGGACCTTCTTCTGTACTTGACCTCTGTAAGCCAGAAGCCTCCTCCACATAGGAGTAAATTAATGAACATATGTGAAAGTAAGAACCCAATATTTCTTTTTATATCTTTCTCTAATCAGAATGCAGTCTGGGTTTTTTTTTTTCTTTTGATGTCTAAAAGCAGCTTTGATATAAATACCAGAAGTCTGTATGAATGATAAAAGGTAGATCAGAAAAATAATAATAACAACAACAAACATTAATGTTCTTTTAATTTAAGGATACCAAACATCATTCCAACTAGTTAATTAATTACTTAATTTCATTTTATGACATTTTCAATATAGTTTATATTATTAATGTTTTTCTACTATATACATATATATTTTTTTTCTTTTTT
>NW_022900947.1:47500599-47505436 GCF_012274545.1 Fukomys damarensis | reverse complement strand
CAAACTCAGGTTTCAGACCCTGAGAGAGGCACAGTGTCATTGAGCTAAATCCTTGACTCTGCTATTAATATATTAAAGCCACAAAATGCCCATAGCCTCTAAAGAAGGCACATTAGAACCTGAAATTCCCTTTCATTACTACATATTTTTTAAAGCTATTTTTATTTATTTTATTTTATTTATTTATTTGGTACCAGGGATCAAACTCAGGTCCTTGTGCTTGCAAGGCAGGCAGCAGAACCACTGAGCTAAATCCCTGGCCCTCATTACTACATATTAAATTTTAAATAATAAAATAGGAAGAGTCACAATTTCATCATCTATACATTCTTCCTTAGGAAAACAATACAAATCAAATAACAAAGATGTTTAAATAAATTTTTTTCTAAGACTTATACTACAAACCAGTATAATTCATAAATTTTACAAAACAAAAATAAACCAAGAATAAAAGCTTGAAGGAAATTAGCTTCCTAAGGTAAGATGGGAAGACGTGAGAGAAAATCTGAGAGGACAGACAGAATGATTCCTCAAAAGGTAATTTCAGGAAATACAAGGACTCCTCTTCAAAAAGAAATTAGTTTGGTTTTTAGTCTTCTATAAGGTTTCTCCTCACCTATAAAATGCCCAATGTTTTTGTAAGACCTACAGAAAGTTTCTGATTTTCCTTTTTTTTTTATTCCACCCTATCTGCTTGTCTTACCACTGTGGAGATATGTCAGAACTGTCAAATGCCACAAAAGGGTGATGGGGGAAAATATGGCCTGAAAAAATTGATTTATGAAAGCAACACATATATTTAATGAAACGAAGACCAAGTTCATGGAATAAGAAATGAGACTTTTGCTTCATGATTTAAATAAAATTCAGTGTCAGTAGAGAAAAAACTTTATGGGGAAGTCTGGAGATTTCTAATTTCATTGTCAAAAAAATAGCAAACAAGCTAGAGAAAAAGATTTTTAAATAATTGTCATAAATATTTCTACATGAGACACAGAAACTCTATATACTAACTTTGAACTTCTCTGAAAAAGTGCTTTGTTCATTTAAAAAAACTTTGTTCAGAGTTTTTCAGACACTGCTTGAATAATCACCCCTACAACAATTATTAACCACAGGCCAGTAATTATCAAGAACCTGTTTTACTTTCTACATAACTTTGTGCATAATAATACATTAATTTAATGTTCAGCCACATTTGTTAAAGTACAATAATATGATTTTTAAATTGCTTCTTTAACATACCTTGTTATGAAATATGTGTAGTATGGCTAATATGAATTAAAGTAAAAATTAATAAATTTTAATGCAAATGTATGAACATTTATTTGCTTTACTATCAATATAACACACAAGCATAAAACACTAGTTTGGACTATTGAGTTTCACAGAAGCCAGTAGGACTCCCAAAAGCCTATTATTTTCCAATCAATGTGGCATGAACTCTGAAATAAGTTCTTTGCATTTCTCTAAACCTTGGGAACCAGGTCACCAGGCAAAAAGGTCACCTCACAAGCTCTTCGGAAAAAAGGGCTCAGTGGTGAGGATAAATTACGATTTCCTTTGCAGAACAAGATGAATGCCACAGTTGAGGAACACAGAAAGAAGGGCAATAGGGTTCTATTTCTTACAGCTTCAATAGTACATTAACCAGAACAACCTATCAAAAGTTTTCACATTTGTATCAAATGAAAGATCAATCTAAATATGTTCAAGCTTTCCTCAATAAAAGAGAAATACTAGCCAGGAAAAGTCTACAAAAACATTTATATCCACTGTCCTTTGGATTCAATAGAACTTACTCAGCAAAATCCTTTTACTTACAGAAGCACAATTTAAAACACTCAATCCACAATTATAATTAACAAAGGAAACATAAAACAAAATATTAAAAAGTGCTGGAATTAAGAACCTTATATTAGCTGAAAGTCAAATTCAAATACAGGTGTAAAAAGGAAAGATTAAATTTGATTAAATATGAAGCAACTAATGATCAATTAGAATTTTTTTTCCAGCTTTAATTGAGTTTATGGGTACATTTTAGAGAAAATAGATTCATTCATAGGAAAATGGATACATATTGAAGATATACTCCTAAGTGAAATAAATGTGAGATAATCAAATAGAATTTGTAAAGAAAATACAATTGTCAAGTAGATAAAAAAGGCTTTTGTCGTATTGGGGTATGTATACATAAAGGCAAGAAATGAAGGTAGAAGTGAAATAAAAAATTAAATCCTCCTTAGCATTTCTGAGTTAAATTAATTAATTAATAATAATAACAGTTAATAAGTAACTGTTTTAAAAACATGTTTTGTATTTTATTTTTTATAATTAACTGTCCAAATGTCACATTTTATCAGAACTTCTAATTTATATTCATAGGGTATCCCTACAAAAGACTAACGATAAGATACGATTATTTTCTCCAATTTGCAGATAAAGAACATGAGATTTTACCCAAGATCATCCCAACAGTGTCCAGGTTTGCTTGATACTCTACTAGTTTTAGCATTGAAGTTTTACATCTTGATAAAAGTCTTCTTTAAGACATGACATGAAGGGTCAGGGATTTAGCTCAGTGGTTCTGCCACATACCTCACAAGCACAAGGACCCGAATTTAATCCCTGGTACCAAAAAAAAAAAAAAAAAGATGAAGAGGGAGGAGGAGGAGGACAGAGAAATGACATGAAAAGGCCTAGATTTCAGAGATGAGTACAGGAGACTTGAAAAACATGATATCCATATGACAGTCTCAAAAGTAGAGGGTGAACACTGTCTTTACTGTAAATGGATGCAGCATTGAATTTTTTTTTTCTAGTAATGGGAATTGAACCAGGGGCCTTCACATTGAACTATACACACAGCTCTTTATATATATTTTGTTTTGAGAAATGGTCTTGAAAAGTCTCAATTTCCCAAACTGGGCTTGAATTCTCAATCCTCTTGCCTCAGACTCCCAGAGTGCTGGGATTACAGGCATATACTACCATGCCTTTCTGATTTATTTACCTTCCTTCACTAAGAAGGGAATGTTGATTTTTTTTTTTTTTAAGACGGGATCTTGCTATGCAAACCAGGCTGACTTTGAATTTTTAATCTTGCTGCTTCTGACTCACCACTCTTGTAGGAACACAGTGGATTCTCCCTGACTGCTGATGCTGATGATCATGACCTGTAGTTCTCAGTCGTGGATCATGGGTTATTGCACGACTGTGGGAAATGGGACGTAAGTGTGCTAATTAGGTGTTGTGATCCTGAGCTCTGCGTTGATGTTGCCAGTGAATCAACTATTGTCCTTTCTGTCAAGATTGCTACATTACATTTGTCTCATGCATACTCTATGTATTCTAATTGTTTCATGAAGAAAATGAGTGAACATATCACCAAATCTTACATGACAATACTGAGGAAAAATCACCTGTGGTTTAAAGGTATAATGAAAGGATGCGAGAAATTAGGTAAGGGAGAAAACCAAAACGGAACATACTGCACAATATGTAAAACTAATCTGGGACTAGGCATGGGAGAGAAAGTTATAGGAATGCACATTCACATAAGTCTAGGTTTCTAATTTCATGAGTCCAGGATGTGATGGTAAGTTTTGCAAATCAACTCAAAAAAGATTTTACTTTTCCCTGAAAGACACCAATTCTCAATTGAAAAGAGTGGTTTTTTTTAATTAATTATGTTTACCACAAGAATAAACACGCAGCATCCTTTAGGTATCTTAGTTCTTACTGCACCTGAGAACAGTTACTTTTCCTGATTCAGAGATTGCATCTGAAAGGCCCTGACAGTCAGAGAAAAAAAGAGAATCTGTGATGAGCAGCGAGTCAGGCTGAATTACAGAGTACTACAGAGCTGAATTACAGTACTACAGAGCTGAATTTGTCAGGTTGTACTAGTGATCCCGATTTCTACAGAATATTATAATGTATTGAACCATGGAAAAAAATGTTTGCTCTAGCTCTAAGGTTTTTGTAAATGTGAAAAATGAAGTCTCAAAACACCTTCTTGATCTCTATGGAGATTTTTTAAAAAATTTAGATGACATTAAAGACTTAGAATCTTGTACAAATATAAAGTAGATTCTATTCAGCTATCTGCATAGTTGACCATGGAAAATGTAAAATTTGGAAAGTTCCATTCAGCCTATGCACTTAGAAAAGAAAATTAAAAATTCTTCCCTACTGAATGTTCCATACAACTATGCACAATAATGATAAAAAGTGGTGTCATTTCCTTAACTGTGATATTGAGGTTTCCTAATTAAAGTGACAGTAACATATTTCAACTTCTTCAAAATGTGCAGAAGCACTTACTGAGCTTTTGACATCCTAGAAATGGAAGGATATACTTTCAAACTGTGAGGCAAAAATTGTGTCTGTTTAATTATGAAATAATACAGAGAAAATGGCGAAAAAGAGTATAGTAAGACAACAACTTATACGATGCTTCTGCAAAACTGTTTCACAATGTCCAAAGAAGCTACACAAAGCCTGGAAAAAGATGAACTGACTTTTCCTGAAGTGAAGTTCTGTGTAGCTAAGGATGAAAACTCATACAGTAAAAATATCTCATTCTTTAATTTTAAGGCTTTTCCCCAAAAAATTTCTCCAGAAAAAGAAGGCAGTTAAATAAGACTTTCTTTCATATTGACTAAAAGTCTACCATGTTTAGAAGTCAACTTTGGTTTCATTAAGGCAAAATGATGTGTTTTAAAAGTGTTATTCCAGCTGGACATTATGGCGCATGGCGGTAATACCAGCACCAAAGCTGGGAGAAGGAGGAGGATCAAGTCCTGCCTGGATAATTCTGTGAGGCTGTCTCAAA
>NW_022900947.1:47499116-47500587 GCF_012274545.1 Fukomys damarensis | reverse complement strand
GTGTGTATATATATATATGTATATATATATACATATATATATATATATATATATGTAGGAATGTCGCTCAGTGTTAGAGAACCCTTGGGTTTGATCCTCAGTGCCACAATAAACAAACAAATAAATATCCATTACCCCTCATAGCATTTTAACATATGTTAACATTCAAAGTACTTGGAAGTGTTTAAAAATAATGGACAGTGTGAACATGGTCGTTCTAATATGATGAAGTCACCGATTGAAAGATCTGAGGGACAAACAACTGGTGGGCCACAACAATCCTACAAATACAAGGTGGTTGGGTAGTTTTCAAGAGCTGGGAACCAATTGCCACAGTCTAAAAGAGCTATGAAGTAAAGCTCCCAAGTAAAATTGCAAGGAATCTATACTCAAATATTTTCGTGGGGAAGATATTTAGCTTGCTGCACCACATGGGACTGACATATGGGATCATTGTAAAGTGGGCTGCTTAAGAGTACCTCTGCAAGTCAAAGTGAATCATACTCTTAACTCATCTCAGTTTTATCTCTCTGAAAAAAATAAACAAAAAGGGGAAACAGAAAGAAATATGTCATAATGAGCTATTTAATTAGACCCCATCTAAAAAAAAGACTGGAAATGTAGCTCAGTATGAATGTTTCCGGTTCGATTCCCATTACTACAAGAAAAAAAAGAAAAGAAGATAAAATAAGAATTCCAAGAACTAGGTTTTTCAATTAACATAAACCATTAAGATCATTAAACTGTAATTTTTGCATTGTAATCATACATTAAGTAAACTGGTATTCCTTTGAATTGTATGTAACAGGACAGACAAAGAGGTTTAGTTCAGCCATATTTTGTTCAAACAGCTTTAAAATCTTATTTTTACAAGTTGTCCTAATGGCCTATCTTACAAAGGTATATAAATAACTACTCTGGAAAAGTCTAGTTTGTTTTTTTGGTTTTTTTGGTACCAGGTATTGGATCCTTGTGCTTGCAAGGCAGGCCAATGAACCGCTGAGCTAAATCCCTGGCCCCAGAAAAGTCTAGTTTAATTCCCCTACAGCTTAGTATTTCTCTAGCTTTATCACTTTATTTACCAGACAAGAGAAAGAAAAAAAAAATCAATGAAATATTTCCATATCAAATAAAGTAAAATTTTGTGACCTGGGAATAAACAGAGTACAGTTCGTAGAAAACTCAACTAGTTCTTCCTAAGAACAATATGGGCAACTGAGAATACTTTTACCAACAATAGGATGGAAAGTCTTTTATGTTTGTTTCTTTTGTTTGTTTGGTTGGTTATGATTACTTAACATGGGCAAAATGGGTGGGGAAAACCACTGTGCCTAAAATTATTAAAATTAGGTTTTTTTCAGCTGCCTGCCTACCTGCCTGTCTGCGATCACCCGGCGGCGTGCGCGTGAGCTCCCGGCCTGCGCGGGAGCTCCCGCCCTGCGCGACAACAGACCCAGGAAGGACCCAAGGA
>NW_022900947.1:47437328-47498857 GCF_012274545.1 Fukomys damarensis | reverse complement strand
CATGGGCAAAGGGTGGGGAAAACCACTGTGCCTAAAATTATTAAAATTAATTCTCTCAGGCACACAATAATAAAATAATCTAATGATGAAAAAATCTACCATTGAAAATTTATTTATTCTTTGTATTGATTTTTGATAATACTTAAATTGGGTGATACCGACACTGGGGAATTCACAATGTCTGTACACCAACTCTTTGAGTCATCATATATAGACATATGCAGTTAAAACAACATCTTTCCTCAAATATATTATTTGACAATTTCTTTGTGGAAAAAAAAGTAGTTTTTCACTTCTCAAAGAAGGCAAAGCATCTGTCTAAACTTCTCTTTTTCTAGGGAAGCTTACATGAATAGAGTTAATCATACTTTTTCATTAGAAACTCAAGCAACTCTTTGGAGTTTACGAGTTAGCTGCCTCTGGAACCAAAAACTTGTAGGCTTTGAGAGTAGTTACATAAAGAGAATTAACAAATGATTTTTTCAGAAAACTTAACATTGTCAAATGCTTTTTAGAGAGTCTGTGTAAAATAATGCTAAAGCAATATTATAAAATTTATTAGTCTTATTTAACCAATTAATAATGGGAACAATTTGCATGACAACAAGAGGCAGTTATTTAAAGAACCAGAGTCAAGAACTTAAGCTTCCTGATTTTTAATATCGTTTCCTACTTTCTTAAATTATAAAGTTGCAAACATTATGAATTGTGATGCTGATATCCATTGTGATGCCATGGATTAACTGAATTTATGCAGAAATTAAAGAAATAATGTTTACTTCTGTTATTACAGATCTTGGGACACTCTGGTACCCTCTGCTATTTGAAGTCCTCACTCAATCTTCACCTTTTAGAATCTCCACATGTTTAACTCCTCTCTCTGATGAAGTATTCCTCATTAGAACAGCAGATGCATCTCTAGCTTCCACTTCTAATCAAGCCTACTAAGTAAAGATGATAAAGAAACTAAAGTATTAGGATCCAAATTGTGCATGAAAAGATCTTAGGTCTCTTATTACTTAAAATTTTGCTAAAATTCAGGAGAAAAAAATCAAAGAGATTTTATCATCAGTTCTTTAGAATATGAAACTTACTGAAAAACATACAATGCAAAACAAACAAAAAACCCATCCTATTCCATATTTTTCTACTACTAAAATGCTGTCAGTCTCTATATGCTTAAACAAATTGTCTTACAATGTTATTTCACTCCCACTGGGGCATCTTGTCTGACCCATACAATGTACAGTCAAGGTTCTCTCTGTTGTATTTCCCCAACCTCTACCAGAATGATGAAATATTTCTCAAAAATACTGATATTACTAAACAGACTGTAAGTCTTGCTTGTCATAATGATAGTACTCAGTTCTTTGAAGAACAAAGGAAAAGTGGACTAAACATATTACAACAAAATTAAGATCGATAAAACACATTTTCCAAATATATTTCTACAATGTCCTTGTACAAAGTAACTTTAATAAAGTTATCAAACTAGTCAGACTGTTAGGGGGCCTCTCAATGACACACGGAAGATGTAGCACCTACTTGGTGGTATCCTTGTCAAAAATAAGCATTTTGGCTGGGGATTTAGCTCAGTGGTGTCGCCGCCTGCCTCACAAATGCAAGGTTCCAAGTTCGATCCCCAGTACCAAAAACAAACAAACAAAAAGCATTTTGACTGTGTAACGTTCTTTGGTAGAAGCGACATGAATTCTACCAAATGTCATCTTCATGAAAGACAAAAATAAACTTCAATGATGATTAAGAAGACATGGCAGCTAGAGATAACATGTGATCATTGATTGGGTCCTGCTTAAAAAATAATGACTATAGTGGACCAACTGAAAAATTTTACATATGGATTAAATAATATAGATAGTAACATTGCGTCACTGAAAAATATCGTGTATATAGTAATGGAGGAGAGAATGTTCTTAAAACTTGCTGGAAATTGAGGAGTTAAATAATATACCATTAAATCGCATAATATCAAATATTTCCTGACTTTCAAAGGTCAAGTAAAACAGCAAAATATAAATACATATCATATTTAGAAAAGTGATACTCCAAAGCATAAAAATGTAATTATTAATTCAGAGAAAAAGCATTTAGCGTTCATTGTGTCATTTAACTCTTCTATACAAGTTCAGTAAAACCGTAGAGAAAATAATAATTTAAATGTTTTTTCTTCAAATCCGTAATTTTGTGTTGTTCTTTCTAAACCTAAATTGATACATTGTCTCCTTTTATGAATTTAAGAATACATATCATGAGCTAAGTGACAATTCCCCTCCTTAAGCAGATGCCAAGAACTTTTTTTTTTCTGTTTCTACCTTTACCTTTCCTCCGTCCCTGCCCCACACAGAGATAAGTAAAAGGGAAAATCCAAAGAGCTTTCTTCTTATTCCTTCAGTAATTTCTCTTCCTTACACCACCTTTACCAAATCAAATAAAGGAAGCTGTAGTGAATGGTGGTCCCGTAAGAGATGGGAGAAGGGGGTATGGCAGCAACTTCCATTTCCTGTTGGGTGAGAGGAAAGGCTCCTGGCACAAGAGTTGAGCTTCTGGGAGCCATGGTGGTGGGAAGAAAATTTTCTCAAACTAATCCAGTGGGCTGCTAAATACTCTCTGTGATCTGGGAAACTACAAGATATGTATTTTCCAGCATCTGGTACATGGAGAGGGCACCAGGCAAATGCGGAAGGTGATGAAAGTGGTAGTTGTCTTTTTTTTTTTTTTTTAATTAAGACTGTTTTTTGGTAACCTGTGCAAAACTTTAACCAATTGTGGAAAATAATAAATTGTTAAACCTAGGTCTGTAGAAAACCAGAATAAAAATGTTAAATTATCTCAAAAAGCTTAACATTCAGAGGATCGAACTGGACATAACCTATATTTCAAAATATTCATGTGTCCACGTGTACTTTGCCATTAGTCCCATCATGCACGAGACAGCACACTATAAAATAAGTATATAAATTGGAGAAATTCATAACATTTAGCATTGTGTGTTATTTTCTTTTCCACTAATACAATCCATTTATTAAACTCTTAAAGTAACATTTCTGTTTCAACTTTAAAAAATAAAAAATATTCTTTCGAAAAAATGCAGACTTTCAACATGCAGTTACAGAGTCTAATAACAATGAAACTACCTCGTGTGTTCTCTACTGGAGTTTAAAAACTAGAGCCTTAAATGCTCAACACAAAAAATCCATAGTATGGAACTAAATATTTCCAAATCATGACTGTTTTGGATCAATATTATATTAAGAAAGAAATGTACTGGATTTAAACAATGAATTAACGTGTAGGCTTAGACTGAGGAGAGGTTGGGATTAGAGTTAGAGGATGAACAGTAAAAATAAGGTGCAATCATCAAACTAAGGAAAGTAAAAGCCTTCAAAGATAATAAAAATCAGTATTAAGTTGAACTGACAGTACAGAGTAGAAAGATTATTAGTGAAATTATAACACAATTTTAGTTGATATAAATCATAGGACCCAATTCTCAAGAGTTTACTACCCTGCTCTACAAAACCATAATCCAAATGTTAATTCAGTTAGTTTGAAACTGATTGGATTTAGTTAAAAATCCATTGGCAACCCCCAGTAATCACTATTCTACAATCAGGTGATTTTCTTTTAAAAGCTTAATGGAAAGATTTTTAATGGCTTTTTTGTCCAAAAAAGAAAACAATCATGTTTCCTGAAAAACAGAAGTAGAAAGAACTCCGAGACAGTTAACCTGCCATATGGCCACCTTTGGGCTTATGGTACCAATACTGGGAAGTTAAAACCAGAGGAGACAGAATTTTTGGATGTCAGCGTAATTGAGAATTTAAAGGAAACCATTCACAGCAGGTGGTTTTGTGGTTTCCAATCAAACAGAAGAGAGGCACTAAAACATGAGCAATATAAATCTTACAATTATTTAAAGTAATAATGAAAACAAAGGAAATGAAGCTGTACATTGGATGTTAAAGAGGTCACAGAACCAACTTCTATCACTAATTCTGTTTATTTATTTATTTATTTATTTTTATTTAAATTTTATTGAGTTTATTGGTACATTTTAGGGATACAGTACAGTTACATTCATTAGTTTTGTGGTTCAATCAAACAGAAGAGAGGCATTAAAACATGAGCAATATAAATCCTACAATTATTTAAAGTAATAATGAAAACAAAGGAAATGAAGCTGTACATTGGATGTTAAAGAGGTCACAGAACCAACTTCTATCACAAATTCTGTTTATTTATTTATTTATTTATTTTTATTTAAATTTTATTGAGTTTATTGGTACATTTTAGGGATACAGTACAGTTACATTCATTGTTGGGATCATGTACCTTTACATGGCAAGTCTTGATTCTCATTTTTTTCCCCTTACCTCTGCCCTCCCTTCACCCCCTCCTCCCCTCCCCATCTACAAACACTTTATTTTCATCTTTTCATTCTCTCACATTTTTTTCTTTTCCCTTTTTGTTCTTCCCCTACGTATCACACCTTCCCTACACCTTTAGCTCCTTTCCTCCCATTTCTAAATGTCAGTAATCTTATTAGAATCTTATGCATTGTTGCAGAATATTCACACCAGGGAAACTATTTGGTATTTACACATGTGGGACTTATTTATTTCACTTAGGAGTATATCTTCAATATGTATCCATTTTCCTATGAATGAATCTATTCTCTCGCTCTTTATGGCTGAGTAATATTCCATTTTATAGAAAAACCACAACTTCTTTATCCAGTTTCCAACGGATGGGCAAATAGGTTGTTTCCAAGATTTAGCTATTACAAACTGTGCCGCTATAAACATGGGTGCACATACTTCTCTGTGATATGATTCTTTTAGTTCTCTTGGAAAGATACCCAACAGAGGGATGGCTGGGTCAAATGGAACCTCCAGTCCAAGCTCTTTGAGGTATCTCCATATTGATTTCCATAGTGGTTGCACTAGTCTGCACTCCCACCAACAATGGAGGAGGGTTCCTTTCTCCCCACAACCCCGCCAACATTTGTTATTGTGTGATTTCTTGATAGCAGCCATTCTTTGTGGGGTGAGGTGGAATCTCAGTGTTGTTTTCATCTGCATCTCTCGAATGACCAGTGATGTGGAACATTTTTTCATATATTTTCTTGCTGCTTTCACTTCTTTGTATGAGAAATGTCTGTTCATTTCGGATGCCCATTTTTGGATCGGGTCTTTATATTTGGGGGGACTGATTGTTTTGAGTTCTTTATATATCCTTGATAATAGTCCTTTGTCTGAGGTACAGCTGGTAAAAATTTTTTCCCACATTGTAGATTGTCTCTTAGTTCTGCTAATGGTTTCTTTTGAAGTACAGAAGCTTTTTAGTAAGATGAGATCCCAGTTGTTGATTCTTTCTGCTAGTTCCCGTGCTACTGAGGATTTGTTCATAAAGTCTTTTCCTATACCAATGTCTTCCAGAGTTCTGCCTAACTTACTTTCCAGCAAGTTTAATGTTTCTGTTTTAATATTTAGATCTTTAATCCATTTGGATTTTAATTTAGTGCATGGCGAAAGATAAGGGTCTAATTTTAATCTGTGACAGGTTGATATCCAGTTTTTCCAACACCATTTATTAAAGAGGCTATCTTTCCTCCACTGAGGATGGTGAGCTCCTTTGTCGAAGATGAGGTAGCTGAGTACATCTGCATTTGTTTTTGTGTCTTCCAGTCTGTTCCATTGATCCTCAGGCCTATTTCTTTGCCAGTACCATGCTGATTTTATCACAGTGGCTTTGTAGTATAGTTTCAAATTGGGAATTGTTACACCTGGTGCCATGTGACTGTTGCCTATAATGGCTTTTGCTATTCTAGGTCTCTTGTGGTTCCAAATGAATTTTTGGATTCTTTTTTCTAGTTCTGTGAAATATAGTGTTGGAATTTCAATTGGCATTGCATTGAATGTATATAGCAGTTTTGGTAGTATGGCCATTTTCACTATGTTGATTCTTCCTACCCAGGAGCAGGGGATATCTTTCCATTTTTTTATATCCTCTTCGATTTCTTTTTTCAGAGTGCTGTAGTTTTCAGTGTAGAGATCTTTTGTTTCTTTTGTTAGATTGATTCCTAGATACTTCATTTTTTTGGATGCTATTGTAAAAGGAATTTTTTCCCTTATTTCTCTTTCTGTCTGTCTGTTATTTGTGTATAGAAAGGCTATTGATTTTTGGGCATTCACCTTGTATCCAGATACTTTACTGAATCTGTCAATTAAGTCTAGAAGTTTTTTGGTGGAGTTTTTTGGATCTTCAATGTAGAGTATCATATCATCAGCAAATAATGATAGTTTAACTTCTTCCTTTCCTATCTTTATTGCTTTAATTTCTTTCTCTTGTCTAATTGCTGTGGCTAATGTTTCCAGAACTATATTGAAGAGAAGTGGTGATAGTGGGCATCCTTGTCTTGTTCCTGATGATCATAGTGCAATCAAACTAGACATCAATAGCAAAAGAAACTAATTCTGTTTTAATGGATCCTCTCCATTCAGTCGAGAATTGTTTCATACATATACAATACATTGGTATTGCAAATAAGAAAAAAAGAATAATCCTTCACAGGAGAACTCATAATCTTGAGAAGTCAAATATATTTCAAGAGATGATTATAATAAATAATGAGGAACTCACCCAGTGTTTTGTCAACACATAAAAAGAAAGTTAGCTTTTACTGTGTATGGTTACGTGCCAAATGCTGTACCCAGTCTTCAAATGTCACTAAATGCAGATATTTCTAAAAATATATTTTAGAATATGGTAACCTGTGTAAAATATTAGTAACAGTAATTTTAATAGAAAAAGCAAGTGGTTCAGAGTATGGTTACTCCATGGAATGCAACAACAATGAAAGAAATGAAATAAAATCAGGTTCTAAGATGTTTACATCTGTTTGTTAAAAGCTCCAATTTAAAAAAAAAATTCTATTAGCTAAATTCTATATATATGTAAAGATAATCAGAACAAAGCTTTTTATAGATTTGCTTACATCAACAGAAATATACTTCCTACACAAAATATTAACATAGGTTTTCCTAAGGTCTTTGCCAATCCCAAATTATCAACTTCTGTATCAGTGTAACCCAGAAAGAAAGCAAGCAAGAAAGAAAAAAAAGAGAAAAAAGAAAGAAGCAAAGAAAGAAAACCAAAACCATTAAAACATTGTTATCCTCATTTATATAGGGAGATTACTTATTACTGGCAAAGGTGGGGAATCTTTAGCAACTTAGCAGAATAGCAATGCTTACTTATGGACCATGAAATGACCAAGTGCAAACTGACACTTTGTGTAACATTTCTCACATATCCAATTCTAATAACTGGTATGTGTTTCTTTACTGAAATTTTTTCTCAACAGAAATACATCGTTCACTAATGGAAGAATAATTTTGTTTGCATTTAATTATTATGTAATTTAAAAAAAATATTCAGAGTACATCTGATTTTCGATATGAGAAAATCACAATGAAATAAAATAAATGTAGCTTAGTAAGTTTATTAGTATTCACTAGATATGTATTTTTATCTGTTTATTTTTTTTATACTTTAAAGTTTAAAGAACATAGTGAGGAGCAAGTGATCAGGAAATTTAACTTAAAATATATTTGCTGGCTGGGGATTTAGCTCAGTGGTGCCACCGCCTGCCTTGCAAGCCCAAGGTGCTGAGTTTGCTCCCCAGTGCAAAAAAAACAAAAAAAATCTTTATAGATATATGTACATATTTACATTGTTTTTTCAACCATGTTGTTTGACAGTTAAGACTAAAACCCTTGTTTTATTTAGAACTCTAGTGCTAGTTCAACCATTTTTAATAAATAAACAAATTAGGGACAATTAAAATTTAGAAAACAAAACAAAACTAAATCTACACTAGTCCACTATCTCCTACTCTGTAGAAAAAAAAGTTAGTGAAAACAAGGAAACGCCTCAATATTCATATTTATTTTTCTGAGCAATCTTGAGCTAGTTTGTTGGAGGCAAGCCTTGCTTCTTTTATCTGCCTAAACTGACCTCGCTACAATCTCCCCCAGGAAATAATCTTAACAAATCTCTCCATCAACTATAAATTCCCTGAAGCATGAAAACTGGTTTGCCGGATGCCTCACTTTGTACAGATGGGGTAATGTCAGTGTTTAAATAGATGGTCAGGGAAATCCTCACGGAGAGAGCGACACTGTGAAGACTTGCAGACTGTGCTGCCTGCAGGGGACCGGAGGACTGAGACTCGGGTCTAACCTGATAGATTTGTTGGAAGGTTCAGTTGAAGGAGAAAGAGGAGGAGTAGGAGGAGTGGTCACAAGACGCTAACTGGGCCCAGGATTTTGAAGTTGGCTCCTACTGAGATAGGTATTGAGGATTGAGTCCAAGACAGGGAATACGGAACCTGGGTGTAAATGATTTACAGAAATACTTTTTTGTGAATCAATCAGAAGAGGGACAGTAACTAACCCATATTTTTAAAAGATCGCTTTGGCAACTGTTCTGAGAAGACACTTAAGAGGGATATGGGGAGAAGCAAAGAGACCACTTCAGGGCCCGCAGCCAGAACAAAGTTGTGGGAAGATGACAGGGACTGAACCTAGGTGATGGTGATGAAGACACCGAAAAGAGGTGAGATTCTGAATCTGGAAGGATATTCTGATGGGACTAAATATGCAGAAGGAGTGTAGAGACACAAAGGAGGCCTGGTTTAGGGCTGGAGCACACTGGAGAGCAGAGCAGCTGTTTACTAAGACAGAAGACTCACTTTGAAGAATGCCAAAAACAGTTCTACCATGACAACACTTACTAGATACATCTAATCTAATTATGATCATTTGACTCATATATTTTTTTCTTTTTGTGATATGGGAGATTGGACATAGGGTCACTGTACTATGTTACATTTCCAGCCTCTTTTTAAATATTTTTATTTTGATATAGGGTCTCACTAAGTCGCTAAGTTGCTGAGGCTGAGTTTTAACTTGCAGTGCTCCTGCTTCAGCCTGCCCGTGGACCTGACATTTTACGATAATTCTACTTTAAAACTTTTTGACTATGTGGGAAAGCAAAATGCAATTGATTGACACTGTATTTTGAATTTTAAATTTTGATCTTAGGCTAGCAACCTGTGGTCCAATATTCTCTCACAATACTAAGTAGTAGAAATACATTATAGCTCATACTGAGACACATGGTCAAGACAGTAAACATAAAATGAATTTCAGAGTCATATGACTACATGAAATCCCCTACTAGGAAAAATCTCACATATGTAAAATTATATTCTGGGCCAAAGTGACATTAAGAAGTCATAGAGATGAAGACAAACCAGCAGAGGGAACTAAAAAGGACCAGCTGCCAAGGAAGAAAAGAAAGAAGAGGTGGGGTCCCAAGGCACAGTGGACAAAGAGTTGCAAGAACATGGCCAACTCTACTTCTCACACACAATTTTCTTATACACATCCTGCTCATGCTTCAGAATGGGGAACTTCTCTGCTAAGTCCCGTGTGAGCACACCTGCCTTCCTCTATGTTCCCAAAGAGATCTTCCTCTATGTCCCCAAATCACTGTGCGGCACTCAACACTTATCAAAACAATGACAGCTACAGCAGCTTCACCTGCCCACCCTTCTTTCGAACTCCACCCCCTTCAAAGATGTGAGACCTTCAGGACCAGAAGCTTCTACCAGAGTCAGTGGAGTCTAGTAAAATATCTCACAAAAGAGAAGGAGGAAATTGTACTTATTAAGAACCTACTGTGTGCATGCAATATATCAGTATTTTATGATGCATACCTTACAAGCTCCAAAAAATGTGGCTAAAAGATAAAGGAAATGCCGGCTGAGCAGTAGAGACAACATAGGTAAGCAACAGATAAGGGTGATTAAGGACACAGAAGGAGACTGGCAGAGAAGACGGATACAATAGGAGGTCACACTTTGGTGTCATTAGCAGTCAAAATTATTCAGCAAACTCTGCTTCCTCTTTTCAAGTTCATCAAACAGACTTTTCCAATGTAATTTTGCTGCCTTTATAGATTTTCTGGTATTCAGAAAATAACAAGCAGCGCATATAAATATCTGCTCCAACTGGCTGCTACACTTCCCATTGTTCACGAATAAATTAGTGCTCTAGTTTAGACATTAGTGTCATGTAAATCTGGTTAGCGTATTTCTTTTCAAGTTTTAGTGATTATCACTCTCCTTATTTTCTGTTTTTCTTTGATCATTAAAGTGTCAAACTCCAGCTGTGGGATCAAAATTGGACTGATTCAGGCAATCATAACAGATTGTGAGATAGGAACTCTAAGACACACATCTTGTGTGACTGGCTGATAAAAGAAACTATTGATTTTCATTTATTTTGTCTCTTGTTGACACACAATAGTGCTCATGGCCATGATTCTTATATAATGGATTGAGGAGAGGTTGTTAGGCAATGAACTGAGAAAAAAATATTTATTTTGTCATTACCTCAAATTTGATCCATTTTTCTGAGTTTATTTCCTAGGCTGAAATGTAGAATCCCACAGCTAGACTAACTCATTCTAGATTTAAATCTGTCACTTGTGAGTGCAGACAATCTTGCTAAACTAGATCAATTTGCGAAGCTTTGACAAAATAAGGTTTATAGTCTTTTGAAGGCCAAAACTTGAACTGTGTGAACGCAGCTGAAGAAACTGTACTTGTATGCTGCTAACTGAGCTTAGGTGTAGTCCCTCTGGGATAAGGGCTATTTCTAAATTCTAGTCAAGGAAAATTTTGGATCAAATCACTTACACTGGCAGCATGAGGTTGGCAAAACTTGTGCCACAATTTTCGCATTTTAAGTATATTGAACATTCATACTTCCTCTATTTTTCCTGACACCAAGGGGATGAGAAGTCACAAGTATATTATTTCTTTCTTGCTAGCTCACCTACCAACCTCAGTAATCTTTAAGGTATTGTTTTGTGTGTGTGTGTCCTAAGTACATGTGAAATATAAACTATCCTCTTCATCCCCACCTTTACCAGGACTTTTGAAATTACCATCAAAATCCAGCTAGTCTAATCATTTTCATATCCATCTACATAGTTTCAGGAGTAATATGTAAAATGCAAAGTAAGCCAGCACTGTGATGTTTTTCCGAAATCTATCAAGTAGAGTAACTACAAGGACTCACCAATAGGTAACGTGAGTCCTAGGAAAGGGAGTCCCCTCAGCTGGGCTTTGGGGTTCTGAGGGAGCACAATATACCAGTGACAGAGTCGGGTACAGGCTTGTCCCACAATGACATGTTTGAGTGCACAAGTCCAGGGATTCTATGAACTCTAAATTCAGAGCATGAATTGGTGTGGGGTGAGGGGCAGGTGAGCTGTGGATTGAACCTAGGGACTCACACGTCTAGCCAAGCTCTCTGTAGTGCTGAGCTAGATCTCCAGGTCCTGATATTTCTAAATTCAGATACAAGTCCTCTAAGTCATTATCAAGTTCAGTTTTCTTAGGTCAGGCTCTGTTTCATTTCTGCCAGCCTTACTTGTTCCTAGCACACATTTAGACATACGTGGCCTGACCTGTGATAGGCTGTGTGACCATTCATTCTGGCTGCTGTCCTGGGTCTACAGATGTGAAGCCCATCTGAATTTCTCTATGAGGCCCTCCACGGCCCCCAGCCTGTGGGATTCCCCAGCTCACTGTCAAATGCTAAGCAACCATGCTGTTCATATGGTGCAGTCACCTTGACCTCCTCACACCACGCACAACACATACCATGATATATAGCCTCGTTCATGTTTTTCTCACGCTATTGTCTCTGGACATTCCTCACAACTTTCTTAGCTAATTCACTAGTCTCCTTATTTACATCTTATGAATTGTCTTTAAGAAATTTTCCTGACTTTATTTGGTTTTCTCACAGTATACTGTGAGAAAGTATAAACACTAAACTTCACAGTAAATTTCATCCTTATCATTATCTTATTGCAATCTAATTACTTATTTCTGTCTTATCTTTAAGTAGCTGTAAATCTCTTGAAGGCAACATCCTTTATCATTTATTACTGCATTACATAATAACAAATATGTGCCAAACTGAACAGTAAGGTTAAAACTACATGTTATTTTACATTTCATTATGCCCATAAAGACAACTGCCTTGAAAATACCATCTGTTAATTACTAATGTTGAACAGCTAAGTAACATTAACATATATAATAAAAATTTTAGTTAATTTTAAGAAAGAATGTTCAGCTTTTGCCAGAGCCAATTGAAGGTTTTAGTGCTAATTTTCTCTCTACAATGCTATATATTCCAAATAATCTTGATGGAGACATTACAATGGAAAATGCTATGGAAATGAACCTTTGCATGTTGCATAAAACATTGATGCTACAAGCATTTTACCTTACCAAAGAAAAATAACAGTAGTAGTTCCAAAGACAAGGAATTTTTATTGATTAGATGACTAATAATTTTAAGGTAATCCTAAATAATATGCAAATTAAACTACATAAGTATGTGAATAAAACTGTAGGAGACCGTATTTGAAGATTTTACTTGTAATTAATTTATTTAGTTTGTAATCTTTAAAATTTTTAGGAAAATGTATTCTTTGTATTGGACATCTTATTTCAAAGCTTAAAAAGCAGTCTTTTAAAATGTTACATAATGTAAATAATCTATTTTTCATCAGCTATAATTACTGGCTGGATTCAACATGTAGACCAGAGTCAGACTTAGTTCCCGAACTATTGTTACGAGGGAAGCAAGCTATCAGGGTTCTCAGTGATTCCTGAATTGCTCAGAACAAAAACTGAAGTTTCCAACACTATCTCAGCAGCAATCTTACCTCCTCTGACACACGGATCTGTATAGTGCTCTGGTCTGAGTTTTCTAGCTTAGGTCTCCTAAGTTTGGATTGTACCACACCTGTATTCCTCACAGTGGTCCTGCTTGGGTCTCTAAGGCCCTGCCAGGTGTCTCTCGCATTGCAAACCAAAGGTCTCTGTCTCTCAGTCCTCACTCTACATGAGGGCCAGTCACACTGGGAAAAGACTGCCACCTAGGTCAGTCATGTGTCTGACTGGGCAAACTATGTTAGCACCTGGATTCTTCCTTAGTATAGTATCTCCTTCAATAAGCAGAACTCGTTGCCTTCTGTTAGAGTTTGCCAAGCCCTCTGTGTACTGTGTACGGTGCTTATCAGTTCCTTTCTTGAGAGTCAGTTTGATAGCTGTGTATTGAATCTTATGTGCAGCTCTTTGGAATTGTGCTGCTTTGCGTTCCAACCCTATTGGCCTTTGGACCTGGAGTCTTACCTTACCACGCTTACAAATTATCTTCTGACATTTATACGACATAAAAGCAGAGAGCTAGCAGAAATTTATTACACAAACTTCAATTTTATTAATCACCCAAAGGATCCAAGAGGATATGTCTTGAATGCCTGAGGGTTCCCCGACAGAATTACTACGAAAGTTGAAAAATGCTGAAATGGGACAGCTCTCGTAGCTCCAATTGTTTATAGTCTGACTGAACTGTAAGCTGAAGGGTTTTTAGTTTTTGCCCTGTATCTTACCTTAACTTCCACATGTGCCATCAGTACTGCAAAGTTGGTCAGGTGGTTACAAGAGCAAGTGGTGTGCGTCTTGTTTGTCGTCAGGAGCCGGCAGCCTTGTGTTGACCAATAGCCTGTCATGGTGCGTTTGGAGTAGCTCCAGAACGAACAGTTAGGGTTGAAATTTTCCTCTGACTGCTACAGTGGGCAAACAAGGAAAAAACAAGCAAAACATAAAGGCAAAACACACTTCATTTACGTGTAATTTAACTAGGCATTCCCTTTACATACAACACACCCTCACTCTCTGCTGCAATCCCCATGCCTTTGTCTAGAGGTTTTTCATATTAAATAGGACTCATTAAGCAAATCATTTAAGTCTAAAGAAATTAAAATAGGCTATTTTCTCCATTTTACTAGAAGAGTGTCCACTGTTTTTAAGTTATTAATATTGAAGGCTAGAAGTATCGATGTTTTAGAATCATATATATTTCAAAGCAAAGAAGTTAACTGTGGGAAACAACTTCTCAAAGCAACTGAAGGTCTGAAGTTAACTTTTAGAAATCTCTGTTGAATTTACAATTTCAATCAATTTTCGAATTTACTCAAAAATCTTTGGAAAAGACATAAGTACTTGTATTATAATTTGTGAGACACTATCCAAGTCCATGTAATATTTTGCTAGCTCTTTTCTAAAGATAAACTGCATGGAATACATATAGACAGTTAAAAGATTATTAAATCAGAGAAAATTAACATATCCATAATTTCCATATTTAGTTTTGCTTTGTTTATTTTTCTGGCAAGAGCAGCTATAATTTAGTTATTTCTGGACAAAAAAAATCACTACATTTTATAGATAGTGAATTACTGCATGAAAATAATAGAAATAATATTAAAATAAAACTAGTACATCTAATATCCATGTTATATTGAATGTGGGTAATGTAAACAACAAAAATCCAACATGCCCTTTTCTTACCTTGATATGTTTAACAGTAAACACCACAGGATCAGCCAAATAAACCTTATTACTGAATTCTTTGTTTATTGCTGCCGTTATCACAGGTGAATTAACAATAACAGAATGATTTGTGGACATAGCTTCTGTTCCCAACTTCATACTGGCATTCTCCGTGGACAGATAAGGGCCCAAGTTGTTATACAGAACAAAGGCCACTCTGATCTCACCTAAAATTAATACAAGTGTGAATTGTTAGGAGGGGAATAATGATTCTTTTGCATACTTTATCTAACTTAGTTCTAACTAGATGGTAATTAAATCTGTATAATATGCACACACAAAATCAAGCATTTATTTGATTGGCACTAAAGTATAAAGTCAACTTCTGCTGAAAGAACTATCTATCAGTGCTTAAAAATAAATGAACCTTGGGCCAGGGATTCTGCTGCCTGCCTCACAAGTACAAGGACCAGAGTTCAATCCCCAGTACCACCCCCCCAAAAAAAAGAGATAAAACACATACATTTTTAGGAAAAAAGAGAAACAAAAGATCAATGGACACAAAAAATAATCAGTTTCATCAGTAATTAGGAAAATGAAAATTAATACCACAATGAGTTAGTATTTTATAACAACCAGAATCTCTCAATTTAAAAAGAATGATCACAACAACAGTGACAGGAATGAGGAGTAATCAGAATTCCTGTACACTGCTGTTGGGAATGCAAAATGGTTCCAACTATATATTTGGAGAAATATTTGTCAGACTCTTGTAAATTTGAACACATTTCACCCTTCCTAAGTAAGTAAAACCAAATATTCAAAAAGAAAAAAAAAACACTTGTAAAATACTGATTGCATCTGTCTTCCTATCATCTCCAAACCGGACACAACTGAAATGAGAGACTAAAGTAAAACATATTATTATAGAATATGCTGTGCATGAACAAACTATTGGCCAATGGTATTTCATGACTGAAGCTCAGAAATATTTTCCAGACAAAAGAAAGTACATTCTGTGTTATTCTAGCTACATGAAGTCTAACAGGACACTCTTGCCTACAGAAATGGTAATGGGAAAAGCATAAATGTGGTAGAAAGAGGGAGGAAAAGAATGGTAAGAGACACCAGGGAGTCTTCTAGATAACAGGAAAGCTTTATTTTTTTATGTGATATTACAGAGGTTTATACAACTGTTAAATTTTTCAAGGTAGATACTTCCATTATACATATTTTAATGTAGGACCTCCTTTGACCAAAGTTCTTCCCACATCATCTGTTTTCTTTAGAAAAAGGAAAACCAGACTTCACTGGGGCGGCCAGGATGTCTCACAGAAGACTGTGCTGTGGGACAGGCTATTGACAGCCTCCTTGCTCCAGTGTCCTCTGGATCTGATGCATTACAAAATCTGTTATGCTTTCAGTAATCCAGTAAAAAGATTACGATGAGGGCTACACAAAGGAAGAAGTTACTCTGATCTGATCCATCTCTGTTAACGTAGATAAATAAAGGTGCCAGACCAAGGAATATTAATTCATAAATGCTTCCTGTCTATTGAAATGGAGAATTCTTCCCCTCTTGATTTAGTATACAAACACTGATTTTTCTTGGAAAGCTAAACTTAGAATTATCCATGCATTTTTCTTGTTCACATTGTCAACTTTTATTTTAATTGGCAATAACTCATACCAATTTCTACTTGTGAGAGCGATTTTACCAAAGCATTCGATCACATATAATTGTCTCAGATCCCTCACTCCGAAGTTTATACTTAGATGGGATGTAAAACGAGAATAACAACCTATGCAATAATGCAGTGAATGACGACAGGAATGAGCGCACATATCGCTAGGAGGAAACCACACTTGCGCCAATCCTCATTAGCTTTGTGTCGACAGCGCACACGTGTGTCCAGTACATCCTTAGGGAGTGCACACACGTGCCAGGCACTATTTCAAGCACTAGGTCCCTGCTCTTGTGGGGTTTGCTGCCTAGAGGGCAAGTCAGATTATAAGGAGAAGATGAATAATATAATTTCCTGTAATGGCAAATAAATACATAAATATTATGAATAAGCACTGGCATCAGCATGGCTAATGGGGAAAGACTGACTGGGAGGGAGCGGTGCACACTAACTGAAGGAGGTAAAGATTTTCTCTATGGAGCAAAGATTTATTCTAAGAAGTGAATAATGAGGAGGTCAGCGTGAAAAGAGCTATAAAAAATGTATTTCAAGAACAAAGAAAAGAAAAGGCAACACAAAAGTACTGTCTAGGACCATGCACGGTGTGGGCTAGGAGAAGAATTAAGGCTGATTGGCTCAGATCGTGGAAAAAATTCTGAAGACAGAGGCAGGAAGGAAGAGACCAGGGAGCATGGGTGGGAATCGGTGGGGCACGCAATTCCACTTCCAAAGTTAACTAGGGGGAAGCTGGACAAAGTTATTTTCGGAAGGGTCCTCTCTCAACAGCGGAAGCAGAGAATCCAATCCAGGAAGGTATCTCAGGAATGTGATTCTGTCATTTAAAATCTCATTGCTGCCTCAAAAATTAGTTTAGTCCAATTTAAATAAGATTTATGACTTTGGCCTTATAAGAATTCTACCACTTATAAAGCATTTCAATCTGGTGACAAAAATATAAATTTTCTTAATATTTAACAGCATCTTCTTCCCATATACCCTGTGATAGAAAACATATCGCAGCATGAGTTGGTTGCTTCAACTTTAGGTCATTTTCCTATCATCTAGCAGGTTGCTGCTGCCTTGGCAAAAATATGTTTCAAAATTTTAAGATTTTGTGAAGCTTAGGGCAAACTTTCTCTAAGAGATCACATTTATTGAATTCTAGGGTTTTTTTTTTTTTGTTTTTAGTGAATTCACTTCATTAGTAAGCTGAGCTGACCTACATATGCTAGTTACAAATTTTCAGTATGTTTTTCAAAGAAAAAGTATAGAAACACTCGCAAACATGTTGAAATAAAAAGTGTATTTTAAAAAGGACAAATAAAACTTCCTTTAAAATTTGTATAAGATAAAACTGCAAACTCAGCGAGAGGTACTCTCTTCAAGGAAAAAAGTCAGATCATCTGAGTTTTGGTATTAAGAATTTCCCACATATTCAAATTTCTGAAAACTGAAAAGTAATGGAGTAATTTACAAATCTAAGAGAGAATTTTATGGAATAAACCTCACTGTGGACAAGAGGAGGAGGTAGAGAAAGAGAATGTTATAAAGAAGAGGAAAGAAAGAGCTCTTAACGTGGTGGATCTAGAATCCCAAAGCTAACAATCAATAAGCCCTTATCCCATGTATTCATTGGCCACATGTACTTCTTCTAGAAGAGTTTGTTCATTTCAGTTGCCATTTTTGATTGTATATTTGATTCTGGAGGGGTCTAATTTCTTTGAGTTCTTTATATGTTCTTAATTTTAGTCCCCTGTCCAAGGGATAGCTGGCAGAAGTATTTTTGCTGCTCTCTAGGTTGTCTCTTTGCTATGTCAATTGTTTTCTTTGCCAGGCAGAAGTTTTTTGATAAGATCCCATTTACTAATTCTCAGTATTACTTCTTGTGTCACTGAGGGCCTGTTCAAAACTTCATTGCCTATGCCTATGTCTTCAAGAGTTATCATATACTTCGCGTAACTACTTTGAAGATCATGATACACAGTGTACTAACTATTGCTATTCTCTTTTTATTGCATTATGAATTTTTGTTTTATCTTGTCATAAAATAAAAAAAAGGATCAATGAAGCCATGCAAGGTCAATAACATCAAGCAAAAATAATGAAAATAATAATAATGACGATGATGATGATAATAACAATAACTCACCATTTCGGCCATTTTGCTTTAAAGTATTTGCAGAAAGCTGAATTGTGCTTCCATGGGCCATGTTTTCTGGAAATTTTAGGTCTTCTAAGTTTCCATCTGTGCTCAACCTTGCAACTTCTAATTCTGTTAACAACAGAGAAGCATCAGTGCTCACTGAGAAACATGTTGAAGCATTTCCTAAACCACTGAAAGAGTTCTGAAATCAAAACACTGGTGTTCTCACACTATTTGTCATGTTCAGTTTTTAAGACAGTATATTTTGCTATTTTTTTAATAAAAGCATAAATATTTTATTTTTTCTCAGAAACATGTGTTTGCAATTTATGTTAAGAAAACCTTAAAAATATACAGGTCATTTGAATTAGTAAGTCAATCTATTGAAGCAAATACGTAAATTCTAATAAATCAATGAAAATTTGTACAATGGCTCATGGAATAATATTTTCAAACCACTGTTGATCACATAAGGAAACAACCCTTAACCCTGGAATTAACATAAATGTCCAAATAATATGTAGTGGATCAACACTATATAATATCACAAAATGCGCTATTTTAATTTTTTCAAAAGAATGTAAAATCCCATAAAGTTATGTAAATAATATAAACATATTAATAATAAAGTCAAAAATTTAAAACTCAAAGCCCACATCCTGGTACCACTGACTTTATCATTCAAAATATTATTTTTATTTCATGAATTGCATAAAATCCCTTTAATAATTTGAGCTGTATTTTTGTATCAATATTGATCTATTGTTAAATTGATTAAAATGTGGAATGGTTTTATCAAATCTCTTGAAATAAAATTGTCAGCTACATTATACACCACAATTAAATGAATTACGCTGACTAAGCCAAGTAACAAAATTATCATTGTTTTGTCCTCTTTACCCAAATGATTTGTTTATACTATATAATTCAAATATAAATCTGAAATCACCTATTAGCCCTATATTAGGAGGACAAAATACTAAGTGTACAAATGGTACATACATACATAAAAATTCTAAAATTAAACAAACCACTGTAAGCGATCTCAGGCAAAACTGTAATGTCCCAACACGTTTAATATATGTCCTTTTGACCTCAGTAGGCTGAAAGGTGAGGGCTACTTCATTTTAGAAAAAAGAATAAATTATCTTCATTGAAATAAAGCATGATTCATATCTAGTGCTCCAGATGTGCTTTTTTCTTTTCCTTTCTCTGCTGCACAAGGGTCTCTGGACTGTCTGTATAACAAGGGTCACTTACGAATATTGTCTGTGTTCTCCCTGACGATGTCTGTCTTCAAAAGGTTATCAGCCAGCACAAAAGCGCTCTCCTCCACAGTGTCCAGTAACATGGTGGCTGCCCGGAGTTGATCGCTTGCAGTCAGGTCTCTCCACGCATTCAGAGCTTGCGGCTGGAGGAGGTTGTTAACTGTCTCGATCATCGCCTACAAGAAGATGAGCAGAATGACAGAGGTCTCTAGTGAACCAAAGGGCTGTCAGAAATTCAGGGGTACATGTTGCCTGGCAAGCAAGGATCAGCGGTGTGCGCGACTTCGCTATTGTCCCAGCCTCCCCTGTGGCACGCTTCGGCAGAAGCATTCATTATTTTCCCGGGAAGCCCTGGCTGAGACTTTGCAAGGGAAGAGGAAAATCTGTTTTTTGTTTTGAAGGACAACAAATTGAGCCAGGCTTGCTTCTGAGAATCAATAGTGCAGGCTTCAATAAGACTATGATCACATAATTTAATTATTTGGCTTGGGAGCCCTTGACAACTAATTTAAACCAACAGTTTTGCCACATAACGCACCAAAAATGATTTTTTTCCCCCTATACATCATCATAAAATGGAACGCTAACCTAGACAGGGATTAAAATGATGACTGTGGATGGGCAACACTAGAATCTGTTGCCTACAGGTGGAGGAGTCACTGAACAGACAATCTTTTCTTATTCTTTCTACTTCCTCTTTTTCCCCAAGCCAGCAACTAACATATCAGAATGGAGAAAGTATCAAAGCATACCCACTCCCAGGCACTTCGGACTTGTTATATGTGGAGAGAAGCCTCCTTCATGCTGTTTACTACTAGGAAGGGGAATAAACAGTTGGAATTCATTGCCAATGGCCCTCCGGTGTTTTTTCTTTAAGAAAAAGCATCAGCAGTAGGTACATCCACACACAGAGACAAAACAGCGCATTTCTCATAGCTTCATCCAAAAGAATCATCTCTCCAGATACGATTTACGAATTTCCTGTGGTTCTCTTTATGCAGCAGGCTACAAAGAAAAAACAGTTCTCCCAACGAGGTCTCAAGCATCATTCAAACATTGAGATTTGCAAAACAAAAATATAGCACCTGCAGTTTGAAAGTGATCATCCCTGAACCCATTCATTATAAAATATGCCTCTAATCCAGAAATAAAGTTGAGCAAACAGCCAACACAGACACTGTTTCTAAGCAGTACATGAGTGTTTTGAAACAGGGCTCCCATTATTGCCATGTTGGCAGAGGGATCGGAGAGACGGGAGGTATGTCCTTACGCAGTGTTTTCTTCGGGCTGGCGCTTTCATAGTAACCAAGTAACAACTGTTAAAAATTCAGCTTCATAATGAAACACCTTGGCTGCCAATTAACACCAGCTTCAAAAACTAATTTGCCCTTTGATAAAACTTGTTTTTCTTGATATTTTCCCAGGAATTCCAGCTTCTGGACAACAATCAACATCAGTGGACTTTTGACTAAAATAGTCCAACTCATCCCTTACATACTTTGCATCATTAAACACATACACACTAAAACAACAACAAAAAAATTTGTCATAAATTTAAAGACCAGATGCTTTCACATAGTGTGCCTTGTTCTGCCATTTGTTCTGTGTTTAAAGCATGACCTAGCAGCTGGACAAAAGTATTTCTGATCCCAACAAAACTAACTGCTTTCTAGAAAGTTCTCTAAAGGGGTAATGCCAACAGTATATGCCAAAAACAAGGTGCCAGATAGGAAACACACAAACAAATAAACAAAAAGTTGAGGTATTTTCTGAAGCCAAACAGAAAACATCAACTCTTGAGTGCAAAGAGGTACTCTTCTGTGAATAGGTGATCCTCCGAGTTTATTAGAAATGCTCTGACAATCCCACATGCAACAAAAATTATACAGCTGCTTTGAAATGGAGCAGCCATTTTACCTGCCAATACTTTTTATAATTACTAAATGATTGCACATTGATTAACTTAAATTTTACATCAGAGAACATTTATCGAGGATAATGCAATATTTCTTTTCTACCTTCTTTTAATTACTTAATTTAAAAACTGAAAAGTCAGAGGAAAAAAAGAGAGAACACTAAACAATATGGTGAACTCCAACACTGTTACCCAACAAAATTTTAAATAAATAATTCCAAAACAAAAAGGGGCATCACTGAGAGTCTGAACAGACTGGCATGGAGGTCTTCATCAATCAGCCACTGACAACTTTTCAGCACAGATAAGTCTTGGGCCAAATAGCTTCACTGGTGAACTGAACCAACCTTTGAAGGAGAATCAACACCAGTCCTTTACAAAATATTGCAGAACAGTGGAGAGGAGGGTCCACCTCCAAACACATTTTACAAGGCCTACCTTACTACTCTGATATGAAAGCCAGAGACAAAGATCCCATCTGAAAACTACAAGCCATATCCCTGATGAATATAGATTCATAATTCCTCAACAAAACACAAGCAAGCCTGAGCCAACACCACATTAAAAACTCATGCACCAGAACCAAGTGCAATTTATTCCAGGGATGCAAGGATAGTTCAACATACAAAAATCAATTAATATGATCGACCTCACTAGCAGAATAAAACGTCTCCTAATTTTCTCAATAGATACAGAAAAAGTATTTGACAAAATAGGCATTTTTTTCATGACAAGAACTGTCAGCATACCAGGATTCAAAAGAAATTTCTTCAACGTAATGTCATCCGTACCTAAAATAATCTCCACCAACATCATGACCAGCAATGCAAATAGGAAAGATTTTTCTTTAAGTTAAAGGAAAAGGCGATGAGTCCAGCATCCCCACTTCTGAGCGGTGTAATATTGGAGATCCTATCCTGAGCAACTAGGCAACAAAAAAGAAAGAAGCACTACTGGAAATGGAGAAGTACAACTGTTCCTGTTTGCAGATGACGCGACCTGTATGTAGAGAGCATGGGACTCTCCACTATAATAAAACAAACAGCCTATTGGGACTACGTACCTCAGAGCCTGTTGTGACAGACTGCTCAGTCTAAAAACAGCTGCCTTTCAACTGCCATCAATGAAGCAGATGTGCTGCTCATTGACTCAGCTTAGTTTTACAATGGAAGAGGTAGAAGGTGCAATACTTTTGGTAGTTATACAATTTTAATATATTTGCAAATTACCTCCTCCCGAACATAGCACTGTCTTCACAGAAGATTTCAATCAAATTTCTAGTTAAGATGAATGAGGCTGGGGATGTAGCACCAAGTTTGTTAAAGAATCAACACAGATAACATGTGGCCCTGAGACCTGGAAGTGGATGTCTTATGATACAATGTTAGGATCCATTTAGTCTTCTTAGAAAATCACTCATTCATGGATTGCTTAGGCAAAACTGTGAGGATGTGCTAAACCAAAGACTAAGAGCATCTTCTGCAGTATTAAATCAGAGCGAAGGGCCTGGGACCACAGCCACCGAATCTGTGCTGGATTCTGCCTCATACTATCTCTGAGGCATTGGGTGGTGAGTTGATTAACTTTTTTTGTACCTTATTTGTAAAGTAGGAATACAATTATGATAAACTCAAAAAGTCTGCCTGACTCATATATGTGCTCAATATGTAATTTTATTTTTACTGCCATTTGATATCACCATTCATTGGGGAAAGAAGAGGTGTCTTTCATGTAATAAGCACACAGGCCAGCTGATCATTGTTATATAGCGACAGAATTCTGAGATTTAGAGGGAATAGCTCTTCTGCAATGCAATCCTCATAATTTGAATTCCTACAATACTATATTACCTGACACTTTGAGGAAGAGGAGAGCAGTGGTTTGAACAGATATTTTTACCCTTTTCATATCACAGGATGTTGTCTTGGAAGGCACTGGTTTGTTGGTATAGCAGCAAAGAATAACTACAAACAGTACAATTTAGCCATGTTTTCCGATTCATTCTCATTTCACATATTTAGTACCACCAAGGTCTCTGTCTCTGGATTGTGATAACAAAACACCTTAAATTGGCTAACTGATAAGCAACGTAAATTCATTATGCATAGTCCTGGAGGCTGTGAATTCCATGATTGAGAGGGCAGCAGTGTTAGCACAAGAGGGCCTTGGGCTCAGCGGTACCGCCTCCTGCCTCACAAACATAAGGTCCTGAGTTTGCTCCCCCGTACAAAACAAAAACAGGTCTCACATGACACAAGGGCAGTCAAACTCATGTACCTTTCAGAAGACCACCTGTCCCATTCACGGGGCTCTGCCTATCACCAGTAACTTGGCATTAAATTTCAACAAATAAACTTTGGGGAGACACAGCACTCAGATCATAGCAGGCCCCCACTTCAGTGCTTTTTCATCTTTAATAGAATCATGTATCTGTGTCTGGCCACCTCACCAGATAAGAGATCCTCAGGGGAAAGATCACGATCATTTGTTTTTCCAGAGTAGAGGCTGATGCCTTAATATTCTTGGGATACTAATTAATAATAATGCTACAAGGCTGTTGTTTTTATTATCAAATCATTAATGCCCTTATACCCCCCCAAACTGGAAGCACCTTTTATTTCTATAACTTTTTGCCATGTCTTCTAAAAAGTATCTCAAAAGAAGTGTAAGTATGTGCATAAGTATTTAACGAAATTTTACTAAATATGCAAAGAATTAGGGAAGGCACGGTGGGATGAGGTTACAACAGAGAGGGAAAACAACGAATAGCCTTTTAATCTACCTATGTGCTAAGGCAAGTAAACACCAAACAGGGCTAAAAACTAACATCAAATGGGACAGAAAGGTAGAGACTTGCTGGTGAGGATCAAAAAACGATCCCAGGAGGCAGGTGCTTTTGTGTTAAGCACTAAAAAAATGTACATACTTTACTGAACTCCAAAGGAGAAATTCAAAGCTGCAAGACCTAATTAGCAATTTCATTAAAAATTATCTTAGATCACTTATAAATTAAGAACAACTATTTCACATTAGTAGAATTTATTTTTTTTATTTTTTTTTTTTTTACATAGGGTCTCACTATGTAATGCAGGCTGGCCTTGAACTCATTAGGTAGCCCAGGCTGGCCTCAACTCACAGCGATCCTCCTGCCTCAGCCTGCTGAGTTCTGGGATTACAGATGTGTGCTATTATGTGTGCGACCAGCTGGTGTGTCACCAGCTAAATTTAAACAAATAAATTGCTAGTACACCTTTGAAAAACTTCCTAGTAATATAAAAGTTTTACTCTTCAGCATCTTTGTTTCTTGCTGTGTCCTCTAAATGTAACGTGATTGTCAGTATATACCCTAATCATCATGCTGAACAAGGTTTTCTCTTAATTTGTTATATATGAAGTTATAGCTAAACGTTCTTCTTTAATTCTAAATCTCATGGTTTTCTGAGGAAAAGAGTAAGACATCAGGTCTTCCATGCTGTCACCTCCTACTCTCTGACTGTATTTACGGTCCTGTGCTACACGGCAGGATTTGATCAACACCAAACCACATGTATGATGTCTCCACTGTCTTTTTTATTTGGGTGAGCACAGAATTCAGGTTTACACAGAATTATATGCAGAAAAAACAAAAAGAAAGTTTTCTTCAATTATTCTTTCCTTTTGACTTTTAGATAGGAAGTTTTCTCCTAACAATAAAAATATACACAGGAAAAGCTTAAAATAATTACTGAACAAGGCATTTTATACTCCAATCTGGTTTTAGATATTGATTTAAATCAAAATTATAAAGGTCAAATGTTCAAAAAGTCTTCAAAACTGTTTATAACTTGCAGATTTTTTATAAGAAGTCAAGTTTAGTGACTGATATTTACACACGTGATCAATAAATCTAGGTTTCTTTTATGACCACTGTCATTTAATGTTGTTAAGCATATAAAAACTACTAATCTCTGAACTCCCTTTTACAGTACAGTGAAGTATTGGCATTTCCAAGTCTTAATTAAAATTAGGTTATATAACACATCTGACCTTAATATAATTATAAGGATCTTTGACAGAAGAACAAGACAAAGGTAAAATTTCATAGAAAAGACTCTGCTTCTCTCATTGTTTGCAGAAGTATGGTTTTAAATAAACTGCATTTAACTGTATCACTTTTAAAAACTAGTTGAGTTTGGCATGAGATCACTCAGTACTGTTAAGGAGATCTGTGTCCCATTACAAGAATTAAGTAGAGCTTCAGATCTGACTCAGCCTCCTGGCTAACTCAATACTCACTCAACTCATATTCAAAACATACAGCATGACAGTCAATTGAGATGCGGTGAGAAAGAGAGATGTTCCCCCTTTCCTCAATGTGACAACAGAGAGAGGTCGGGCAATGAAACAAGTAATTAACATTCAATAAGACAAGCATTATAATCCTGAAAACAAATATAGTACCTCTAGTGAAATAGGAAAATTCCAAGCTGAAATTCAACAATGATCTAGGAGGCAGGTGATGCAACGTAAGTTAAAGGCACCGAAGTAAAAGGAATCGGCACTCAGCACAGATTCCAGATATTAGGAGGCTCAAAAGCCATGTTAAGGTACTCGCAGTTCTGCCTAGAGATAGCAAGAAGGCACTGGAAAATTTTACATATACATTACCATGGTTAATGTGGCTATAATGGAATCATACACACTGTAATGGTTAATATTTTTACATATGTTCCAGACCCTGATATAGATGCTTGTCACACATCAATTTTGATTTTCACAAGAACTTAGCAAGGTAGAAATTATTAATATCTCGTCACAGTGAAAACAGATTCAGAAGTAGTCAGACATTGAGCTTGTACAAGAGATCTCTTCTTGACGTAGTTTAGGAAACAGAAATTGAAGCTAGCTTATTGAAACCACTACAGTATTTAGTACTACCTGCAAAAATTTAGAATGTGGAGAACAGGTGGCACAGAACTGAGGGAAACAAGAGAAAGAAGGGTCAAAAATGAACGTGAGAGAGTTATCAGTAGAAAGAGTATAGTATCATAGAAGTCAAAGAAAAAAAGATTTCCATCCATTTTAAAATGGGGGACTGGTAGCATGGGTGTCTGGTAAGTGAAAGGTTCTGGATTCACTCCCCACAACAACAGCAACAACACCAAATACTAATCAGGAAAGTACCCATTTGTTTTCCTTTTTGAACTGACTTTGGTTCTCCTCTTCTCTCCGTCTCCTCTGTACCTGGTGAAATGGTTGCACTGTACATAAAGAGAAAAGCCAGAGAGATTGCTTTTGAGGCACCATCTGTTCAATTTTATTTTATTTATTTAATTTTTTTCATTATTTTAAAATAGGATATTTATTCATTCAAGAAGCAGTCTGAACATTTCTCTGTTCTAGATGTTTGGCTTACATCTTAGACAACGCTCTGAAAAAATATCTAACACGGAACATTCTGTTTAAGGTAAGTAAATTAGGACATAATATTAGAAGACACAAAATGCCGTGTAAAGTAAGGCAATCTAGAATGAGGAGCGAAGTGGGCACAGAATGTGAGGTACGATTTTATTTTTTATTTTATTTATTTATTTATTTTTGGTACCGGGGATTGAACTCGGGTCCTTGCGCTTGCAAGGCAGGCCACTGAACCGCTGAGCTAAATCCCTGGCCCTGAGATACAATTTTAAATAGGACAGTTCAAATGAGCCTCAGCGTATGGGTGACAAAGCATGTCCCTAAACTTTCCAAAGTCTTTAAGGTGAAACAAGTCATGAAGTTAGGGTGAACCACATCACTGATATCATGAAGACAGCATAGAAAACTGGCTTGCAAGTGAAGACCAAGAATTCAGATGGGCATGGAAGGTTCAAGGTGCCTCCTAGACACAAAAGAAAAATATTGGGAAGTTAGCTGGCAAGCTGACTCTAGAGTCAAGGAAATGGTCTGCACAGGACGTAGCACTGGTGAATCACAGGCACACAGGTAGGACATATTTTAATCAATGAGGTCACCATGGGAGTGACCGTATAAAGGAAGAAGATGAAGTATTGTGCTGGGGACACTCCAACCTTCAGGTTTTTGGGAGAAAGGGGGGAGCCAGCGAGACAAGAAGTAATTGGGTGTTAATTAAGTGGGAGAAGGAACCAAGAGAGTTGCCTCTCAGGGTATACCAAAGAGGAGCGGTCTGCATGTCAGCTGTTTCTGATTGGTTAAGATGTGGATTGGTCACTGACCACTGACTGTGGAGCATGAAGCCATTAATGACCTCAACAAGGGAAGTGGTGAGGGCAAAGGCCTCCAGAGGTGAAATGAACAGAATGTGAGAGTGGGGATTAACAACAACATTGGTGTCAGTGGATACACAAGTAGGCACTAGGAAAAACGGGCCTGGCTTAAATGTTTTCTCCATTTTTTCACTGGTATATGTTTGCAATACATTGTATGTAAATATATTCAATGTGGGGAATTGTTACATACACATGCCACACCGTGATCCTTCTTACTACTCCTTCTGTCCCTTTCGGCTGCCCTCAAGTCCATATCTTCCCATCCTTTGAAGGAACCAACTCTTTGATTCATATATCCTTTGTAATGAGTTTTTAAATCTAAATTTCATGAATTTCTACCCTGATTTTAATAATTTCTTTCTTTCTGTTAGTTTCTGATTCTTGTTTTTCTCTTTCTAGACAGGACCTTGAGATGTGTCATTAGGCTGTTTATTTCACATAGCTCTATTTATTTTATGTGTGCATTTACAGCTTTAAACTTTCCTCTTAGAACTGCTTTCACAGTGCCCCATAGGATGTGGTATGCTGTTCTTCCATTGTGATTTGCTTCTAGAACTTTTAAAATTTCTTTCCTGCCTTCTTCTGTCATCCACTGATCACTCAGTGATGTATTATTTAATCCCTATGTGTTTGCCGTTCATTTCCAGCTTGTTTCGTCTATGATCTGATAATATGCAGGGGATTGTTTAAATTATTTTGTATCTACTTAACCATGCTTTATGGCATAAGTATGGTCTATTTTGGAAAAAGCTGCATGTGCTATTGAGAAAAATGTGTATTCTGCTGCTGTAGAAACATTCTGTAGATATCTATGTGGTAAAGTCCTTTCATTTAGTGGTGTGGTTTAATTCTGATGTTCTGTTGGGTAATTTCACCGATTGACCCATCAAAATGCAACAAGAGCTTAAATAGTAAATATCCAGTGACTATTTAATATATGCTAAGTACAATTTAAAGCATCCTGAGAATATAGAAATAAAAGTGGCACTGTTTCTCTTCAAGCAGTTCAGTGATAGAATGTGAAGAGATATTAAAATACAGCTTGATAATTGCTGTCATTGAAGAAAACTGAGAGCATTGTAAGATCTCATAAGAGGCCACTTATCCAAACTAAGTGGACAAAAAAATGATTCTGTAGAGTAATTGATATATGAAGTGAGTGCTGACAGATAAGACAGAGTGAGATGACAGGAAGGAGAAAGAAAATGCATACCTAGAATTTATCTATCTAAGCAAAAAAGGATGGAAAGGCAGAGACCTGAATGGCAAACACCCAGGTAGTTTGGGTGCATAGGCTCCAAGGAGGCAGCAAGGGCCAGTTATAGAAATTAGGAAGAGAAGTCAGACAGCTGATCACCAGAGGAAAGGGGGAATAATTATTTCCTCAAAGGGCAAAAGATGAATAGACAGTCTTTCAGTTGGGGAAAGTATCGATCAGATTTGCATTTTTCAAATATGACAGCAATAGAAGGAGTGGGTTAAAGGAAGCATTGGAAATGTAAACAACAACTGGTTATTTATTGAAAATCATGTACTTAAAAGTGCTTGCTGAATTTATAAAAGTGAATATCAGGGGAAAACAAAGTTTACATATCCTGCAAAACTTGCACTGCCCTCTTACAACTGTTTTCTCCTTTAATTCATTGCTTCAGGGCACACTGAACATTTTATTCTCAGAACACTCTAACACCTTCTCATTTGAACACCTTTACACTGAGAGTCCTGGCGTGTTCTACCTCCACATGTGCATCTACATGACTAGTCTGCTATTACTTGGACCCAGTTTTATTATCATTACCTCAGAAAATTCTTCCCGGATCCATACGATCTAAAATAGCACTCACTTCTTTATGAAGTAACTGTTTTAATTCTTTGCATACTATGTCTGCCCTCATTTTATTTTATTACTTTGGTTGACTGACTGATTTACTAATTCTTTCCCAGATTTCAGCCTCTAAAAACAGGATGTGAGGGCTACTACAGCATAAATCCTGTCTTTACCCCAGAATTTCTGTGCTTGAGACAGCACTTGGTCAAGATGTATGATCTTCTTGATGACCCTCTGTATTCTATTTACCAGTATCCTGGGATTTTTGCATCTATGTTCATTAGGGAAATTGGCCTATAATTCTCTTTTTTGGTTGGGTCTTTGCTTTTGGAATCAAAGTAATATGAAATAGGAAGAAAAGTTCTAAAGTGTAAGGGGAACTTGGAGGAGTAGTGAAAAGAAAAGAAGGGAAGGAAAAAATATGAGAAAAGGAAAAGATGGAAACAAAGTCTTTGTAAATAGGGAGGAGTGAAAGGGTTGAGGGGAGCACAGGGGAATGGGGAAGAAATAAGAACCAAGATATGTCATGTAAAGGTACAAATTCCCAGTGATTAATGGTATTGTATTGTATCCTAAAATGTACCAATAAACTCAATGAAAAAAATACAGATATATAAAATCTGAAAATATATTTTTAGAGCATCACTACACTCCCTACAAAGAATCACTTTGATACTTGGTTGTGGATCCTCTCAAACTTTTATATTTACACAAACAAATGTGATCTGTATAATAATGTCATCTTTGGATTTTTTTTGCTTCCTTTCTAATTTTTACTTGACAGTTTATTATATGCATCTTTCAAAATCCATAAAAATCTACCTCACTTCTCCAGTGGTATAAGATATTCCATTATTTGTTGTTGTATATTCAATAACTCTCATCAGTTAAGTTGTTTTTGTTGATATAAACCACCAACCATATACACCTTGTGATCATTTCTACACCCATTTCCTCATCCACGGAGGACTAATATCCTTCATGTGAGTCGGCCACAAACCACTCCCAAAGTCTTGGTTCTGGATGAGGAGAACAACAGTTCTGCAACTGTAGGACAAGATTTATAAAGAAACACTATAAACATGGACATGAGTTAAAAGTCTTCTGATACAGTGATGGCTCCGGCGAAGAGCATCTGAATGAATGAAGAGAGAGGTGGGAAGCAAGGCTGAGCTCCATGCCACCAACAAGGCAGCACTCAAAACACGAGGCGGATGGCATGCCCCGGAACTGGATGTAAGAACACAGGGGTTCTTACGGAGGGAGATACATTGATTATTTTACTTTTTTTGAATTTTAAGCCATGAATTTGGATCAGCTATTCAAAAATTAAAAGGAAGAAAAATGGACCTTGAGAATAGTTTGGAATAACACAAAATTTTAAAAAAATAACCTCACATCATGACTAACAGTTATAGAAAGACCATTTTCATCTGTACTTAGGCTTCTGTAGTAAGTCTACTATTGCTACAAGTCTATTGTGGGATGCTAACTGGATGAAGCATTTACGTGTGTCATTAAATCAGAAAAAGGAAATTGTTTTAGGTTTCTCTGAGGATGCCAAGTTGCCCAATATTGTTTTTGAATGAGACACAGATTTGTTTCAATGGTATACGTATGAATGCGGTATTTAGCTGTTTGAATAAAGTAACTCTTGAGATATGATCAAAAGTAGTTGGGTCAGATAGAAAATACATAAAAAGGAAATCCTGAGCCCGGCGTGGTGGCGCACGCCTGTAATCCCAGCAGTCAGGAGGCTGAGGCAGGAGGATTGCTGTGAGTTTGAGACCAAGTTGGGCTGCATAGTGAGTTCTACGTCAGTGTCAACCACATAGTGAGACCCTGTCTCAAAAAACCAAAAAATAAAAAAAAATAAAAAAAAAAGAAAGAGATCCTTGATATGCTGAAGGTTGGAGCAAAACCTCTGGTAGCCTTGACTGATGGTTTACCAGATTTTTCAAACAAATCCTGGACTGCTTCATCTGTATTTTTTTTTATACAGGTTCTAATCTGATTTATTTCAGTTACTATAGTTAAATTTTTATTATAGCCTGTACAAAATTGATACATTAAAAAAATAGAAAATATAAAAACCATAACTCTGTTGGGAACAGTCCTTTAAAGAAAGTCATTTGTTTGGTTCTAACCCATTCGGAAAATACTTTTTGCAGATAGTTCTTTAAAATTGCCAATTTTTTTCTGACCTGTTCCAGAAAAGCTAAGGATAGCTTAAGAAAGTAGGGTTTTAAATTTATAGAGTTGTTGTTTTTTGTTTTTTGTTTTGTTTTGTTTTTTGTGCCGGGGATCGAACTCAGGCCCTTGTGCTTGTGAGGCAGGCTCCAGAACCGCTGAGCTAACTCCCTGGCCCTGTAGTGCTATTTTTAATATCTTTTTCCTTCTGGTTAGTTTTGTGATCATAAAGCTATTTAAAAAAGCAAAATCATTCTTTTGCATTTGAAGATAAATAATACCTGTTTATGTTTTATGTATTTAAAGCTTCTGAAGTAAGTGTATGTTCAGAAGGCAATGATGCATAGAATGGACTTTAAATAAACAATTTTACAATTAAGTAATGACTTGGGCTTTGATCTGAAAATTACAGGAACGAGCACCAACTGGTAAAAAACAAAACAAAACACGTCAGAAGTAATGCTTTTGTTGTAGATGAAACCTTTTTCTTTGGAAAGAGAATGGTGTGTTTTTGTTCACCTCATCAGAATAACTTTCTGGTGTATTCACAAACTATGTCCATACACACAGCGGTAAGAACATTTCCTTCTTTATAGGAAATGTGCAAGCTGAAAAGGCAGAAGTAACTGTAAAGCAGCTATCTCTGCCTGACCTGAAAGTCTGCCAGAAAAGCTTTGAGAGAGTCCCCATATGATGTTCTTTCCACGTCAAAGCAGGATCTCCGTCAGCACACGATACTGTACTTTGGAGGACTTTTAAATTTATGAATTGACTCTGCTTTCGTTACACGTGATTTTTGATCTTTTGATTCAGTGAGTGGTTTATAGGAGCATTTAATGACTACAACTCATAAGAGGGAACTTTTCTAACTTCCTTTATCCAAAGAAAGCTACTCTAGTTTTTTAGTCAAAAGCCACTTTCTTTGATCTCCATGTCTTTTTAAAATAGGTTTTGGGCAGGAGAAACATGCCGGGTGTAGATTTATATTTTCTCTCTTACTGACACAAATCAAGTGAAGGTTTATCAAGCTGTGAAGTATATTAAGTTCACAGGGTTTTAACAAAGGGTTACCAAATCACAAGAACCTGCTGTGATTCAAACTCTTTTCAGATGTCCTTTTAATTATACTAAATGAAAGTTTGGGTTGGCTTTGATGCCGATGGGCAAACATGGAAATCTCTTGAAAGAGCTGCTAAAAGTACTCCCTGTTGCTGTAGTTAATATACTGCATTGTGTGCACAGGGCTAGCCAATTTATTCTAGCCACTTTAACAAGGATATCCAGCCTGACAGGCCACACAGAATAGTATCACAAGTCAAGCAAAGCACAAATCATTAGAGGACTACGAAAGTTGTTTGACATGCACCACGGAGCTCTTTGTCACACAGCCAATTAAGTGACCAAACAAGGAACTTGAAAATACTCATTAATTTCTTCCCAGCAGTATAAATGGGGCTTAGAATCCTTCCTGTCTCATGTGCAGACACACAAGTAAAACTAGCATAATTCAATTTGCACTTTGTCAAAGGTGCAAGCAGTAGCAACTCTGGTTCAGAGAATGTCTGCATTAATGCTTCAAAAAAATGAAAGAAAAAGGCGAACATATTTAGGTATTATATATAGTAAGGTAGATACCTGGGCTTTAGAATTTTTTGTGCTAATCAAAAGTTTACATTGTTTTATCTTTAACAGCTGTTTCAGCACTTCTGAGTAGATTTAGTAACAACATCATATCCTCCTTCTTGAAATAACATCGGTATTCCAGGATGTCAGACTCTCCTGATCTTCCCAATGCATAAAGCTGCTCTTTTGTTCTCTACTGCTAGCTCCTCTTCTCCTTGACCTTTTAGTATTCCAGGGGCTCAGAGTGCATTGGCCAACTTTCTCATTGCTGGAAAAAATACCAAACACCCACAACTTAAAGGCAAAGAGCCTTCATTTGGCTTACGTTTCAGTCTTGGTTTCAGTCTACAGTTGGCTAGTTCCCAAGTAGAAACATCACAATGGAAGAGTGTGGTGAATTAAGTTGCTCAGTTCATGGTGGCTGAAACGCGGAGAACAGCACCATAGAGGAAGTGGCAAGGGACCCAGATATAATATCCAAGGTCACGCCTTCATGACCGCCCAGACACCTGCAGAAGTGTGCTTTACTAATCTCCTAGGTGGCTCCCACCCCCATCAAGTTGTCTTTCTACCATACCTGCCACTTCCCAACCCCTATCCACTTGATGCCTCAAAACTTCTCTTACACCATACCTTATCCCTTACCCCAAAATATCAAGGGTTCCAGAATCTCTCAAAGTTCAGGTCAACGTCTCTCTAAAACTTAAGGAAAACTCTTAGCTGTGAACCTCTGTAAAATTTAAAAGGCAAGTTACTTAATCCTAAAATATAATAGCATAGTATTCCTACTATAAAAGACAAGAATAGAGCTACAGAAAAGAATAGGACCAAAGCAAGATTGAAACCTAGCAAAGTAAAGGTTAAATCCTGTCACTATGACACATGGCGGTTAAAATGTGAGATCCAGAGATCTTGGGAAGATAGCCCAACTCCCGTGGCCTTCCTGGTCACAGTACACATGGTCTCTCCCAATTGGCTCTCATAACATTTCACAGCTTTCCTCAATAGATGTTTCACATTACAGGCATATCCAACTTCCTGTGTTACCCATTGCACCTTTGTTTTTGTTCCCACAGCTTCACATACACACCTCACAGGACACACTGTTTGGCCTTGCAAGCTGTTCTTTGAAATCTGGATATAAGTTTCTGTGTCCCTAAAGCTCTTGCTTTCTGCACACCTGAAAACCCAGCATCACATGGATGAAGTCAAGGTCTGGTGCCAGCCCAAACAGTAGCCAGGCTCCCGTGGACCATAGTTGAAGGAGCTCTGATTGCCTGGATGGCTGAGTATGCTGAAATGAATCCCAGGAAACCAGTTACCTAGGCCTTTCTTGAGCAGGGATCCCAAGAAGTTTCTTTTCAACTAAAAAAGATTACATTCCTGCAATTTTGAGCCTGCCATGAGTGGGGTCTTGCTGATTTCTGAGATACCTACAAAGGATCTTTCTTCTGGTCCAGGCTCAAAGTACTTGGCTTCAGGCCAGGGATTTAGATCAGTGGTGGCACTGTCTGCCTGGCAAATGCAAGGATCCAAGTTTGATCTCTGATACCAACAAACAAATAATAAACAAAAAAAACAAAGTACTTCATATCTTTTGAATGTCACTAATCTCTTAAAAAAACCAAACCTCTTTTGGCCCCAACTTATACACAGTCATTTTGGGGGCCTAAATTTAAATTTCTTATTTATTTTTGATTCAGCTTTCTGCTCTCAATTATTGTGATAAATCACCTAAAAGTAGCCATCAGTACCGATGCCATACCCACACCACTGAGTGGCCTAGTTGAAATTTACTTCCCTAGATCAATTAGTCACCACTTTAAAATTCAGCTTTATCCACAATCTATGGACTTCAAATAATGTAGACAAATTTTCTGCCAAGGTGTAACATTCATGCCCTCTCAACCAATTCCCAATTGAATCCTCATTCCTGTCCAAAACCTCATGATCCTGGCCTAGGCTGTCCCCATTACTACCAGCATTCTGATTTTCAAATAAAATTGCCCATCATAGTGTACTTACAAAATTCTGGGGCTTCTCCAGCCCACAACTTCAAACCTTTCCAAAATTCTCCCTCAAACCAGTTGTAAAGGCTTCTCAGAATATGGTCAGATATAGGCATAGCAATGACCCCACTTTTGATATTATTAATTTTCTGCATTGATAAGCTTTTCAGTTGCTGGGAGAGAATATACAATCTTTGCAACTTAATGAGAAGAGCTTTAATTTGGCTCATGGTTTCAGGAATTCACTCCATAATCAGGTGGCTCCAACGCAAAAACTTCACCATAGAAGAGCTTGGTGGAACAAAGCTTCTCAGTTCCTGGTGGTTAGGAAGCAGAAGAGGAGACCAGAACCAGAGAGGACAGGGGCCAAAAATCAGGTATAGGCCCTAAGGTCATGCCTCCAAACACATCCAGAAGTGTGCTTTATTAATCTCCTAGGTAACTCTTAAGCCAATTAAGTTGACCAGCCAGCTTAATTGTCACAGATGTCTATATTCTTTTCTCTCCCTACAGTCATTCCCTTGATGAATAATTTAGTATGGCATTTTTTTTCTTGAGTTTTGCTCAGAATTTAAAGCAATTAGGATGAGGATAATAAGGATACTTTTTGAGAAAGACATTTAAAGGAGGAAGAAAGGACTCTATACAGAGATTAGGAAAATAAGCTTTTAAGTTACACCTTGATTTATAAAATAATGAATTTCAAAGTATATGAAATTGTTTAAGTTCCGGAAAAGACATTGTTTTGGATATATCATGCATCACTACTGGATAAGCCATACTCAATGTGAGCAATATGTACAAAAAAATTCTTCAGCACTGAAAACTGAAGGATCATTTTTGAGCAATATTAGGATTGTTTTGGATTGCAATCTATGCTCCTTTTCATGGGGCCACTGGGATAATTAGCCTTTCGGTATTTAAATCTATGAAATGCATGGTCATTCAAACATGAATCTCTGATGAAAAATTAATAGCACAGTTTATTCAATGGCTGATTTCCTGGTGTTATAATTGACTGACTGTGAATAAATGTTTCAGCTATTGATTAAATAGCTGATAAAACCAAATGCAGAGTATTGGTGAAGCAGAAATGCTCTGCTCAATAATACATTGCACCACTTATGATCATTTACATGTAGATTTCTATTCTATGAAATTTCACAGTGAAAATACTTCAGTCTATTTGACTCTGGTTTTATTTCTATTGTTTCTACTTTCAGAGTAAATTCAGAGCTACCTAACATGTAAGTATTATATACACTGGAAGGGCTTCAGGCATTAAATTTGATATAACTTCATCTAAAAACAATAATACTGCAACATTTGATAAGTCATGAACAGAAGCATAAAACTTCGCATCTCTAGCTTCACACTGTATCTTTACATTGTCTCTTTTGCCTCCTTAAATTTTGGGTCAAATTTCTGATCAACTCTGCATATAAACACATTAATCACTTGAAGAGTATCTGTCTGTAACAACTGTTTCTTTTCTTTTCTTTCTTTTTGGTATGGGGGTGGAACTTAGGACCTTGCACTTGTAAGGCAGGTGGCAGCACCACTGAGCTAAATCCCTGGCCAAGAGTATCTGTGTGTATACTGTTAATAGAAGGTTAATTAGTCCTAAATTTACCTAACTTCTCTCATCCCCTTTCAATACTGAAGACATCATAGGAAGAGGAACAAAGACACATTCAAGATTCCAGAAAAACAAGCTCTGAAGGCAGATTACTCCATGATGGGAAATGTGGCTACCCACGAACTTTTTACTTCATGAAAGAGTAGCAAAATCACCTAAAGGAATGAGGACTTCCCTGTGTTACCCAGGGTCTGCAGACCAGGCCTGAGATAATGATCAATGAGACCATAGTTTGACCAAGATTTCTTAGCTATGTGTCCTATAAATACTCTTGGTACTAACAAACACAAGGCTTAGGATTCTAGTCCTCATGCTGTTTAATTCACATATGTACAGAAGGGCAGTGAGATCTGAGCTGTCAGCTATCCCCTATGTTAACTGATCTATAGGTGAGTAACTAAAAGGTGGTTGGAATGGTTTTGAAGTAATATGAATTTCCTAAAAGCAAATATTTCTTGTGTCTAACACTTATTAATCAACATTACCTATTAGATGGCAAAATGTTAGGACAGAGACATTATTTCTTTTATTCCCTAATATTTCTGAGGAAATGAAGGTTTCATGTTTGGAATTTTAAAATGTGGCACCTGAAAGAAAAAAACTTTGCCAGTCAGAATTAAGGAATTATTCTATGGTAACATACAGAGATACCTTCAGACATTCATTAAAATGTTTACTGTACTGTGTTTTTCCCAACCTCTAACTTTTCCCTAAGGCCATCTAGTTGTTTTTCTATGATTCTATGCTCACTAAGACACTTATAAATTCAACTGCCAGTTTTATATTAGCCAGGAAGGTAGTGAAAGGGGATATTCAGATCATTGGAAATACATAAAGGAATGAGTTAATATTTAATATTTACAGCAACCTAACCTCTTAACAGTTTTTGTTAAAAATTCGATGCTTTTACATTATTTTCAACTGCAAATAAACTGATAAAATTTAATTTTTATACTACCAATCTTAAAGCATTAAGTCGATTCTTGAAGGCCTATCTTTATACATCAGATGAGTTTCCTCTTAAAATAAATGTGCTATGCATACATAGAAAATAAATTTTATAGTCATACTGTCATATTTCCTCCCTCTATCGCTCCGTCCTTCCCTTCCTCTCTCTCTTTCTTCCTTTCTTCTTTCCTATAAAGACAGCCAGAGTGTTTGCTTCTGGGATTGTTCTATTTCACACAAAACCCATAAACTATAGGGTTTATTTTTTGGAAGCAAGACACATTCTCTGCATAAATATTACATTTGCATTGGGATTAATAATTTTGCTATGAGAAAGTAAAAGAGCCACAAAGAAGCTTGAGCCGATAGAGTTTCATTTTGGAATAGAATGTCATTCCAAGAATCCTGGATTATTTGTCTTACATTGAGATAGGATTTTTAAGAAAATAGATAAAAAGGAGACAAAACTTGTAATCTTAAAATTTAGCACTATAGTTTCAGGACTCAAGCCCAGTTTGAACTTTTCTTACCCTCTCTTCTCTAAACCCGAGCAATTCCCTTTCACCTATGAATAAATGGGTTTGGCCATCCCCTTTTTACTTGCAAATGGTCTTTTTTCACTTGTGAATAGACCACTTTCGCCCATAGGTTTTCCCCTACAAATAGACTATGACCTTTCTTTGGGTGGACCACCTTCCCTTACGCACTAAACCAAGACCATGAATACAGATTGCCAAATTCCACATATATCCAAACACAAATATTCCTATTTCCACACTGGAGTGTGCTGTTCTCTCTCGAGGGCCCACACTCTCATGAGTGTATACTGAAACTCCTGCCTAATGGATCCTTCCCTTGCTTCTTCTTGATGGGTCCTAACAAAGTCCTTTTCTGCTAGAAGAGTGAGTAAACCACCAAACATTCTATGTTTCATATGGGTTAAGTTCTTAGTTCCAATCAGGTGCCAGTCTGACGTTTATGACACCGACAGAGTGCCATTTCCTGAATGACTTGGTACTCAATGTACAAGGAAAAAGGTTTAAATACATACCTTGCTGAAAAATTTGAGATGCATCTATTATGCCCAACTTGACTCACCTCTTAGTGATGGTGAACGTCCACCCCTCAGGTTGCACCTCCTTCTTAGTCTGTGTTCCTCTTGCTTGACAGAGCACTGGCACTGACAAGTTTTGTTTTGTTTTTTAACACATACTCTTGCTTATGTCCTTCCATTCCCATCCTTCCATTCCATTCCCTCCCTGAAACTTCTTTATGTCAAGGCGGTATATGATCATTGTTCTATCAGATGTCAACACGTTACCCCCGGCAGAGACAATTCAACAACTTATTACAGGTATAAAAACGCAGAAAGTACCTGGACATAGGCTCTGCAAGAGCGCTCTCTTTTCTGAAGCTGAATCCATTAAGACAGCAGATTAAACACAGAATAGAAAAAACAAGTTAATGACAGGAGAAAACAAGAAAAACAAAAGAACACATCTACACAAACCACTTATCTTTTTGATCACTGCTCTCTAGGAAAAAATGAAAGCAAAGCAGCAGCAAAATGTAATCAATGGCTTGAAGTATAGTAGCCAATATCCTTTCAGAACAACCCCATGAAAACTGGATGGTATAAAGTTGTTAATGAGAGGAGGAAACATTTGAATACATTCAGTAGAAATTAGTAGCAATCAGTAGGCTTCATTCATTTGAAATGATCCATTTCACATCAGGTTAGTTATTAGCTTATGGGTTAAAAAATGAAGAGCTAAAAAGTTAAGTAAATTATGTAAAGAGTTTGGAACCTATTTTGGAGATAGCAAATTGTGACTTGCAGACAATATAGACGGTTAACGTACACACATATTATGTGTTTATACATCCAAAAAATCTGTTCATTGGAAAATAGAAATATCCACTTATCACTATTTGATTTTAAGGAACAGATATCAAGGCATAAATAACTTCTAATAAAAAGGTGATTAAACTTGGATTTGTTGCTTTTTATATTCCTTGAAGAAATTCTTTTGACAATTTTAACCAAAAAGACACATTTTAGAAACTGGTGTGATAAGAAGTGTGTGGTTTGCTCACACATAGAATAATGATTTTCCAGACAAAAGGCAGCATCCTATTCAGCTGCAAGAATCTTTTCCTGGTGCTTAAAGGAATAAGCAATAAAAGTGTATTCATCCTGTTTAAAGAAGTGCCCCAAATTTTTATAAATTAGATTGTGAATTTTCCTCCTCATCCCTACTGTTTTTTTTTTTTTCCTTCAGTAGCCTTGATTCGAAAAAAAGAAAATTATCCAGTTTTAAGAAGCAGTTACTCTGATGCTTTTGTGTAGCTACCACTCTCTGGATTCTAATTGATATGTTCTTCCAAGAGCCTGGAACAGTTTCTTCTCTGAAGAATTGAGAGAGGAATAAGTGCAAATAAATTGCTGGGGCTGTCGTTTGGATCACTGACTCTCATCCTCATTTCGCTGGACTCTTAAACCCTCCACAATTTCAGTGTGGAGCTCAATTGATTTGTATCAAGTTGACTTTGCAAATCTGATGGGTTGTAACTGCTTCAGGGAAGACGGGGACCTCAAGAAATTAGAAGGAGCCCGCAGGCACGCGAATAACCTTTACCCTCCCTTCTCCTTACCACATCATGCAAATTAACATATGACAAACCATATTACACAAACAACCGGAAAAAAGCCAAATGGGAAACAAAAGAGAGCAGTAAAAGGCCTGTAAATGGAAATCGGCCATTATGTAGTTATTTGATATTCAGAGTAGGCAAGCTGATTAGCTATAGCCAGTTAGAATGTGACATTAATTGCCAGCTTTACCTGATATCCTCAGACATCAACATTTTTAAATAAAGATACAAAGTATCACTATAACAGGTCACGTTTTGGATATGTAACACTAATAGAAATTACTGCCACTGTGTATTATGAGAACAATAGCTGGCAGCATGATTCACTAATAGTACGCAGTTAGCCTGGGTAATGACATTAAAATCGCAGCACGCGCAGATGACACAGGCAGCTGTAGATTATACGATCAGGTGTAATTGCGATTCTGTCAGGATACAAGTGAAAAAAATTTTAAACGTTCTATATGCTCAGCATGAAAAAAAAAACCTTAATAATTTATATTTAATAGATAAAATTGTACCTGTGTGCTGAAGAAATTGCAGGACAAATTATTTGCCTGGCTTTTCTGTGTGGAACAATCATTAGTTTAAAAAAGCATCTTCTATCTTGGCAAGTGAGCCTTACCCAGTACGACACAAAAGAACTGACTGAATTAAATGACAAGTCTGCAAAGTCTTTCAATCGAAAGGGGAATGGACTTTCACTGAATTCCACAGAGGAATATTAGTCTTACTCTGTCAAATCCTCAATTTTTTAAGTGGGAAGATTATCAAAATATTAAAGGATCTAAAATTCAGTCTCAATCACTGAGACTCTATTACACAAATCCCAGTCAGACTGTTCGCATTCAGTGGCGTCAATCCTCATATCCTTCTTATCATGAGGTTAATTTAAAATGTCATGACTGGTTACACAGACAATGCTATTCTATCTAAAGTGATATTCTATATAAATTGTCAAGTATCTTTATCTTTTTAATTATTATAATGTATATTAATAAACTATTTATATAGATATTAATAAACATTCATGGCAGCCACATTTTTCTGAAAGCATATTTTTCCTGAAATTTAAAATACGGTTTTCATTATTTACAATTCAAACTTGATGAAATATACTTAAACTTTAAAATTTGTTTCTTTCAGTACCAGGTATCGAACTCGGGATGTTGAGCTTGCCAGGAAGGTGCGGTGCTGCTGAGCTAAATTTAAAAATTTTAATGGTACCAATGCAAAATCTGAGTAATTTAAAAATCAAAATGAAGTAAAACTTAAAAGTCACTTGCTCCATGAATTTTTAAAGTAATATTAGGTTTAAATATCTCAGGTTTAAAATATCTATAATGGAGAATTAATACTCTTTCTATTCTCTAAATTCCTACCTATCGACTACCACTTCTTTTATTGTCAGCTGTTTCAATGTAACAAAAGCTTAAAGAAAAAAGTGAAACAAAATAAGCTGCAATAATCCACATTAATCTTGTCACAATTTAGCATAAAAAACTATAGTTACATGATGAAGAACAGAACTGTAAATTCAAAAGATACATAGGCAGATTATCATTTATTGTTCATTTGGATTAAAATCAAATGCTGCCATGACAATAGCTAAACTGCAAATACAATTATCCATTCCTTTCACAATGATCTGATTCTGTAAAATGAAGTAAAGCAGGGAAGCCCCACTAACTTTACTGCAGCTTCCCAGGTGGACACAGAAGGGCACCGCACCTTGTTCAGACTCCGCGCTGCACTGTCTTTGCCCCCGGGAGTCAGGTTCCTGAGCTGCACGTCCAAGAGCCCCACGAGCTGATCCATGGCTCTAACTGAGAACGTGACGTCTCCAGCATTCAGGTGACTGCGGGTCTGCTCGGCCAGCTCTCTAGCAATGTTGGCAGCTGTCTCTCCAGATTTTAACTACAATTTTGAAACAAAAAAGCAGAAAGGGATCTTACACAAATACTCTCATTGGTCTCTTGCCAATTGCTTTTGTATGTAAATTTGAGTCATTCAGGCAATGAATAATTATTAAACTCCATCCATACCTGGTTGAGATCTCCAATTTTTTCAGTTAATCCATCCTTTTCTTCAAAACCTGACTTTAAATTCATGACCTCAGGAAGTTTCTCCTGAGGAGTACCCCACCACCATGGCCATAGCACCAATCCACATTCCTGCCCCTTTTCAGTTTGAGTTTCCTGTCTCAGCCTCCTGTAGTGCTAGTATTACAGAATTGTTTTACTATGCCCAGCTGAGGAACTGTATTTGTAAAATTTATTCTCATCTTAATTATCCATTTGGTTGGTGAAGGTCTAAAGTTTGCCCTATTTTTTTCTGTGCAAGCTTTCAAAATTGGACTTTGATAAATGGGTACTATGAATTCTTAGTCATATTCTACTTTCTTAGATGCAAATACAGTGCAAACTTTCATTTTTGCAAATTTAGCACTTAGTAAGCTAAGCGAATACTAAATGAATACTAAGCATTAGTGAATACTAAATGAATATTAACTGCACTAAATGAATATTCATGAGCGGCTAAATCCTATGAAGAACTTACCCCAAATAAAATCCCTGCTTTCAAAGTGATTTTTCCTCTTCTTACTAAATGTATCATAAGAAATTTTGTTCCCCATAGACTGGGTAGCAAATTACTGCTCAGTTTCCAGTGTTTTTCTTTTTGGAACTACATGCTCATTTTTCAGATTTGTTCTATGAAATTATATCAAATTGTCAACAGTTCAAAGATGTTAAAGGATATGAAGGTTAATACCCCATGTTCAGTTGAATAAATTTAATAGCCCTGGGTAATAACAAGATAGACATATATATTAGACTTTAAGAAAGACTTCAAAAGTACTTTAAAAAGGCACATAAGTATAATTTCTGAAGTCATAATCTTTTAGTTAAGAATCTTTTTTTAATGAAACAGGAATGGAACACATATAAACAATAGAGACAAGTGTTCAACGTTAACAGAATAGTCTTTTTAGGGACTGTTAGTGCTTTCAAGTGTATCTTTCTAAATTTTAGCTCACACTATTATTATTTAAATGCATAATAATATCAGTATTTAAGAACTGGTTTTCTTTGCTTCTTTTCTTTTTGTAAGATAGTTCAATATAAAGCCCATGTTTACCACCCAAAAGATCTTTTCTTTGCAAACTCTCTGCCTAATGAGTATCAGCATAGCTAGAAAGCTATTAGCACAACTTCAGATCTCAGCCATGATGTGGATTATCACTACAGTGAATATATATAGCTCCTGTATAGACCACACTAACAATATCTATTAAGTTCTAACATATAAACACTGTAAAATCCAATGATTTCTTACTATCATTACACATAAAAAATAATTCCATACATGTATATAGTAATAGAAAATGTTCAAAGATGATCATTTCAGCTTGTTTATGATAGAAAAATTGGACATGATTAAATGCAGTGGACCCTTGACTTATGAACTCAACTGGTTTCCGAGGGCAGGTTCTAACTCAACTTTGTTGTAAGTCAATAAAGCTGCAATTTGGATGTTTACCTGTGTACACAATATAGGTAACAAGAGGCCGATGAATCTTCCATTAACCTAATTAACCCAAGTTGTTCCCATGTCAGGCTGGATGTAACGTTAGAGTCTACTGTATATGTACCATACAGTAGTTTAAATTATGAAGGAAACCAATATCATTAAGTTCAGTCTTCAAGATAAAAACATGCTATTTATAAAAATTATACATATATATGTATTCTCTATATAGATAGATGTAGTGTTCTCTCTATATACAGCATATACAGTCTACAGCCTCCTATGTGTACTTCTTATGTATTCTGTATATTTTCTCTCTCCTCCTTCCTCTCCTCTTTCTTTCTCTCCCTCTCCCTTTCTTGCTCACTCTCTCCGTTTTCTCTATCTCCTCTCTCTAAGCCTGAGAAGAAACAAAAGAGAAATCCTTCTCTGTGCTGTTGAAATTTCACAAGAATATATAAATTTAAGAAAGCTATATGAAAAGTATTATTATATAGTTTGTAAGTTCTTTGTAGAAAACCTTGAAACAAAAAATGTTCTGCACTGAATTAAAGGAATTTAGAAAATTCTTTAGATTGTTCAAACCTGTCAGACCAAATGGATCACCTTACAGAGTTCATGGATAAGTATGTAACAAATTCTTGGGGAGCTAGTGGTTGCTGATGGCCCACTAGTGGGTCCTGAAAGTATTTCTACGTTGTCACAAAGTGACATAAGCATGATTGTAAGCCACATTTTAATTTTTACATATATGTTAGTGCTACTCACCGATGATCTAGTTAATCATTTAACAAATTCTGAAATTCAGAGATCTGGGGATGTGGATCAGCAGCAAAGTCATTGCTTGGCATGTGCAAGGCCCTAGTTTAATATCCAGAAGCAAATATATGCACATATAAGTATTCAAATTCAGTACCCCACCAACAGGTACCAATACTGGTACAACTGGTTAGCAACTTTACAAAAATCGAACAGCATACATGAATACTTAGATAGCTAGAATTCCTGGTGCTTTTCAAAGAGATATTCTTTTGATCAATGCATCATTTATAGTGTCTTTTATTTGTTGTTTTCTACATATTCCTTTCTTATAATGAGGGATGTATTTTTAGAATTGCTACTGTTTTACTGTGTTAATCCCTGTGTTCTTGGGTAATTGTTCTTTTATCACTTCCTTCTATTTCTCTGTTACCCACATGAGATTCTTCTCTATCAGAAGTCAGATCAGAGGGTCTCTGGGGTTTTTTATTTACTACAGTAAAAAAAAAAAATTGAAATCTTCTAAACTAGGCAAAATATTTGTTAATTATTAAGTTTTTCAAAACAAAATAACTTGAATGTCAATACCTCTATTAGTGATCATGATGAAAAGGAAAAATACTTATTAAACCAAGAGACAATAAGAGCACTAGTATTTCCATATTATAATTCCATGTTTTTACAATTATAAAAAATAGTCAATATTATTACAATACTGGAGTGGGTATCATTATAATGATAAGATGGAAAGAAGGCCTATGTAATTCCCTTATGCAAAAATTTAAACTTTTTCTTATGTATAGTAATAGAAAGTTGAAAATGATCATTAATTTATCAATATATAATTGTTCCCAACATAAAAGATATAGATAAGAAGTCCAGCTACCTATATATACATCAAGAACCACACACTTCTGTAAATAGTCAAATACAAAAATCACCAATAAATTATCTTAAAAAGAATTATATTTTGTCATTTAAAAAGCACTTACTCATAAAAAATTCCCTTAAAACCATCCAAAAGAATTCTGAAATTCAGTGCCCACCACGAAGAAAGTTGTGAGACGAAAACTGACTTACAAATACATTACACTTTACAAAAATTCTTACGGCAAAAACTTGAGAAGTAAGTTTTCAAGGTAAAATTTGCTGTATCTCCTAAAGTCAAAATGGGATAAATCATACCCCAAATGTTTCTTTCTTTCAGTAATTATTTGAACACCTGTTTTTTCCAGTCGATGTAATGATGAACTCTGCACCAATTTTCCCCTCAGGTAACTTACATTCTACCAGTCGAGAACAGGGGTGCTGGTGCATAAAAGCAGATGCTATTATTTTAAGAATGTGGTTGAAATAACAGAAGCGTGCATGAGATGGTATGGGGTGTATAATTCAGGGGAGGCAAATATTTGCAAAAGCAAGGGAAGGCAAGGAGAAGGTAACAACTAAGTAAAGCCTTAAAAGGTAAACTGAAGGTGACGAGGTAAGATGGAGTGCTGGATGAGGCTCCTGGAAGGAAGAAGCACCTAAGTCAAGAGATGACATATGGAAAGTTAAATCCAGAATAACCATGGCTTTCTGTCAGTCTAGTCATCATGGACTAGAATTACCTTATTTCCATAAAAAATACACATATATCCTGAATCTGCCTCAAGTCTTCTTGCATGAATACAAAGTCAAAGTCGTTCTTTGCTTCCACATTTCACTAAAATGTCCATCTCCAACCTTTCCTTTACTGAAGTTTACCAAAATTTCTTACAAATAAGCACATACGTAATGAGAAAACTATGAGTTTTATGAGGATTAGTTAGTAAATGAAAGCCTGTATTTATATAGCAGGATTACATCCAGGACTTGAGGGGATGGGAAGTCTTTAGTTAAGGATAGGACAGAAATGAGTATTATACACATTTTAAATTTTGATGCAGTAAAAACACTTTTCTTTGAAATCAGCTCTAAGATTTTATGGAACTTATTATGTCATCTGTTCATCCAGGACCGAAACAACTGGCTTCACAGTGTTTAAATACAATACAGTATAGCTACTATTTCTATGAAATATCTTCCTATTTTTCCGTAATTCTGAGTTAGGTGAGTATACACAATAGTGCTTCTATCTTACCACTGAAGGTAAATGTTATGGCTTATATGTAGATGTCACCCCAAAGTCTTATGTGCTCATAGGTGAGGCTTTTGGGGGGTGACGGGATCATGGGTACATGACACTCTTCACTTGTTCAGTCCACTGATGAGTTTACAGCCAAGTGTGATGCTAGGAGGTGAAGCCTGGCGGGAAAAGGTGGGTCCCTGGGGTGTAGTCTGAAGTACATGTGTCTCCTCTTCCCTTGATCCCTCTCTGCTTCCTGCCTGTCATCCCATGGACTGTTTCTCCTCTGCAATGCTCTCTGCCATGCTATGGAACCGGCTGACTATGAACTGAAACCTCTGCAAACTGCGAGCTAAATAAAGTTGCAGGTGTTGGGGATTTTGATCCAGCACTAAGAGAGTTACTAAGATAGTAAGTGAAGTGTAATTTCTGATAAAATTAAGAAGCAGTTTACTTGCCATCATTTAAGACCTCCTGAGGAAGTTAAAGTGAAGACATTAAGACATAGAAGACAGACTCAACCTAATCTTTCAGGGAATATAGGTTTATTTGATATCATAAAAGAGCAATATCACTTATAAATCTCTAGGTCTTTCTTCCACAGAAAATGAAACAACCTTGCACTACCTCAAAATATTCCAGTAACTTCTCTACCAGCAAAAGAAAAAGGACTGTGATTTGTGATAAGACGGGCAACTCTTTTTCACATCACAGCTGGATCTGACCACAGAGGAGAAAGCTCACCTCACTTTGCGTGCAAGTCATACAGCAGCTATTCAAAACTAATATCCCACAAGGGCCAGGGATTTAGCTCAGCGTTTCGGTGGCCTGCCTTGCAAGCACAAGGACTGAGTTCAATCCTCGGTACCAAAAAATAAAAATAAAATAAAATAAAATAAAATAAAAAAGAAAAAGAAAAAAAAAAAACTAGTATCCCGCAACTTTAGATGGGAAAAGACTAGTGAGATGGTAAATTGTAATGAATGAAATTGAATAAAATTGAATGAATTGATGAATAAATTGTAATGAATATAGGTATGCAAAACAGAAAAGAAAAACTCTTTCTGAAAACTTCAGTCTAAGCTGAGATCAAGCTGAAATCAGAAATTATGATTTTACATAGCAGTCATTAGGAAGGTGAGAAAACAGATCATTTTGTCACTGAGCTAACTTTGCAGGCTTTCGGTGAAAACTGGAAAGTGTTTTTGCAACGCTGATTTGAAGAAATATTTATCTATGTGCAATTCTACCCATTCGTACACCTAAATCTTCCCAGCCTTCCACCCACCCACCTAATGACCCCCTCACCCTCACTGTTGGGATAATGTTCCATTTCTGTACAAATTGTGCTTTTTATTAAGTTTCATCATTATAAAAGTATTCTGGACAGGTTCTTTGCAACAAATTACTCCCTTAACCTGAAACTCACATTTAAAAACTTACATTTTCTCTAGTGAAATGTAATCCATCTCTACCCAAACATAAAATTTAATCTTTAGGCTGGAGCTTACTTCCAAGGCAGAGTACTCCCCTCACACATGCAAGGGCCTCAGTTCAACTCCCAGAACCTCAGGAAAAAAAATCTTTAACTTCATAAGTACATAAGTGGCCCAAATTCATCTGTGAGTCCAAAACTACTGGAATTATTTGATATCTAACTTTTAGATTGATGGCTGGGAAAAAACAACATATTCCATTTTTTAAAATGCAAATTTAAAATTTGCTTTTTGCAACTAATGTCTTGATTTTTATATATTATACTTGCTGTCCATTAATATTCTCACAAAAAGAGCAAATATTGTTGATATTGAAATTAATGATCTAACCCATTTTATGTATAGGGAAATGTGATCCAGAGCTTGCTGACTTGCTTGTTCACTACAACTCAACTATCATGATCCTTAGGCCAGTTTATTTTCCTTTAGAGACTTGGGAATCCCTCAGAGGCCCCGGAAAGCTGGGAAGGTGGTGTCTGGCTCCGAATGTTTGTGGTCCCCAAATGCACATGTTGAAACCTAAAGGCATTAAAAACGAAGCTCTGCAGAGGTGCCATGGTCAGGGTATAGAGCTCCAGTGAATGGACTGCTGCCCATAGCAGTGCCCAGCCAATCTCCTCGGAGGCCTCTCCAGCACATGAGGACACAGTGAGAAGTTACTACGTTTGTACCAGAAAGCAGCCTTTACCGGACAGTGAATCTGCTGGTACTCTAATCTTGGACTTCCCACCCGCCAGAGCCATGGGAAATGAATTCGTGACCAAAACAGAAGTGTCTCACCCTTTGTAGAATAGTCACCCACAAATCCCCTGGAGAGAAAGAAACTACCTGAAAAAATGTTCCACATCGCTGGTCATTTGAGAGATATAGATGAAAACAACACTGAGATTAAATCACCCCACAAAGAATGGCTGCTATCAAGAAATCAACCAATAACAAATGTTGGCAGGGTTATGGGGAGAAAGGAACCCTTCTCCATTGTTGGTGGGAGTGCAGACTGGTGCAACCACTGTGGAAATCAATAGGAGATGCCTCAAAGAGCTGGGACTAGAGATTCCATTAGACCCAGCCATCCCTCTGCTGGGTATCTTCCAAAAGAATTTAAAAAATCATATCACAGTGATATGCACACCCGTGTTTATAGCAGCATAGTTTGTAACAGCTAAAACTTGGAAACAGCCCAGTTGCCCATCAGTTGGAGACTGGATAAAGAAGATGTGGTTTTTCTATAAAATAGAATACTATTCAGCCATAAAGAATGAGAAATTAGAGTCGTTCATAGGAAAATGGATACATATTGAGGATATACTCCTAAGGAAAATAAATAAGTCACACATGTGTAAATACTGAATAATTTCTCTGGTGTGAAAAACTATAATGGTACATAACATCATAGTGGTATAATTGACAATGTGAAATAGGAAGAAAGGGGCTAAAGGTGTAGGGAAAGTGGGAAGGGTAGGGAAAGGAAATAAGGGAAAAGAAAAAAAATGAGAAAATGAAAAAATGGAAATGAAGTATTTGTAAAAAGGGAAGGAGGGTGAAGGGAAGGAAAGGGTAAGGGGAAAAGATGAGAACCAAGACCTGTCATGTAAAGGTACAAGATACCAATGATGGATGTAACTGTACTGTATACCTAAAATGAACCAATAAACTCAATGAAAGGAAAAAAAGAAAAAGAAACTACCTGTTGCAATGAGGCAGAAGTTGAGTGGGGAGAATAAATCATTACAGACATCTATTTTGCTCTAATTTCCAATATGGAAGAAATAAATCAGAGGAGAAGGAAAGAGATAGGAGGCCGTGAAGCAGGACTGAGCAGGAATCCAGAGCTAATAAGTGAGCTTGGGGAGATGAAGGCAATCATAGTCCGTTCACATTGCAGGCAGGGTGTGGTAAGTAACGTCCAGAAGAAGACAGAAGCTGTTATGGCAATAACTCCATTACCGACCCTGGACCAGCTAAAAACTGATGGAGAAGATCGCAATTTGAAGATTTAAAAGATTTACAGTACTGTTACAAGTTGTATATAAGTCCCAGTTGCCCAGAATTAATTTTAATACAATTATAGTATAGCATCCTAACTTTAGAGACTCATCAGGGTGAAAGAGAAAGGCTCTGGACAGAACTATTTGTTACAAAACAAAAACACCCATCTATAAATCAAATGGGAAACAGCTGTCTGGTCTTTGAAAGGAATTATCTCTTTTGTTCTAAGATTAGGAAGGCTGCAGAGGAAAGAAAGGAATTAAGTATCATTATTAGTTAAAGTCACCCAGTAATTTCTGCAATGAAAAAGTCCAACCATATTCAGAAATTATCATGAAAACATTCAGCTTTCTAGGTGAATTACTGTTGAATTTATATTAACCCCTGGCTAAGTACCTAGGGAGTTTCTTTCAAAAGTTGCTAATGTAAAAAGATATGCTACTGATCTCTTAATCTGATCACATTCAGCAAGAATTATTTACCCTGGGGTCTGAGCTACATTGCAATAAAATCAAAGGACATAAAAACTAGGGCAGGAAAACGGTGCTGAAACTGGAGAAGCATCATTATGAATAGCAACAAGTATGGAGATGCATGTGTAGGAGGGGGACTAGAGTCAATATAGCTACTATTCTTCTATGATTTAGGGTAAACAGATAGTTATGGCTCATCTGCTAAATGATCTACTGGGTAGACATTTATGGATTATTATACAGTATATTATTGAGGATAAGCTTGGTTAAAAACAAATAGAGAAAAGAGCAAATGGCACAGGCTGGCTTTTAGTAAGGCCATCATTTGTAATATTTCTGATGAAAAAATCTCTTTCGGAAATTCCTCAGCACAGCTAATGTGCCATAGAAGGACTCTCCATTTTAGAAGTGCATAAATCCACATAAATTGAGATAATAAGGATTCATCCCACAGCCCTTTTGGCATAAATGCACATCTGGCCTCTGTTTGTAATGAAATCAATTCAAAGACCCACAGTGCATTAATAATAAAAATGTTCAGCATATTGCAGCCAAATGAGCCCTGCACATTTGAGTTCACAAGATTTTGTCACACACGTGTGTACTTTTAGCGCTGATAAATGATTTGGTTCCAGAATATTTATCAAGTGGCTTAAGATTTCAAAGGTAGACTTTATAATAATTATTACTGCCACAGGAAAATAATCCATATATACATATGCTAGAAGGTTTTGCTTGCTTGATTTATAATGCCTCTTGGACTTTTATATCTATAGTTCACAATGCCATACAAATTTTATTTAAAAATAAAATTATTATAAGAATACTGCCTGGCTTAGAGCAAGTTCATGGATCTGATTTTTATAAAACAGCTAAATTTTAAAATTAGCATACAGCATGTTGTCTTTAAATGTGAAATTCAATGAAAATGTGATGACTTTTTTCACATTTCTTAAAAATTGATTCAATTCTTCTTAGCAGTTATAATCACACAGAGGATATACTCTCAGCCAACGATTTCTTATCAATCATGACATTTACCTTCTGTGTTATATGGTTGATCCATGGAGAAGAACAGTTGCTGAGATCTGGTCCTTGGGGATCCCAAATTCCATCAGGAGCAAGGCACAGGTAAGTGGATACACCTATAAAAAAGGAAGAAATAAATCTGTTTCAAATACTCAATCCATTTTTCTTAGAATAGCTGCATACTTAAAATATAAGCAAAATTAACAATACAATAATTAAATTGAGATATATCTATTACACTCCAGATATGGGGCTTGGCAGCAACTGGCATTGGAGAAATGTGGCATAACAACAAACCAAAGCATTCAATATTTTTGAAGCACATGTGGATAATTTATGGGGAAGAATGTATGAGTTAGATCAGTGTGGCACCTCTTGTGTGGGTTGTACTGTTTGTCTGCAGAAGCAAATAGAGTCTTGAAGGAATCAGCAGGTACGTTTTACATGAAACCGTGGAAAAAACACTGTCTTTGGGATACCTGGAGGTTTCTTTTTATTCCTTAAGTTTATTGGTACATTTTAAGTATACAATATGATGGCATTCATCATTGGGAATTTGTACCTATGCATGATATATCTTGGTTCTTTTTCATTTTTCCCCATTCCGCCACCCTCCTGTCAACCCCTCCACCCCTCCCTATTTATAAAAACTTTGTTTCTGTTTTTCCCTTTTCTTATATTTATTCTTTTCCCTTATTTACTTTCCCCTATGACTCCCAATTCACCTTCCCCTTTGACCCTTTTCTTCCTATTTCACAGTATCTATTATACATTTTGATCCTTCTTTACACTTTCAGTTTCTCATGCCAGAGAAACTATTCAGTATCTACACATGTATGTCCTATTTATTTCACTTAAAGACTATGGCTTTAATGTGCATCCATTTAGAGTTCATGAAAAAAATCTCAGTTGCATGGGAACTAGCACAAAGAATCAACAACTGGGATGGCATCTTTCTAAAACGTTTCTGCACAGAAAGAAAAACCACCAACAGAGTGAAGAGACAACCCACAAGGTGGGAAAAACTTTTTACCAGCTGTTCCTCAGACAGAGGCTACTATCTAAAATATATAAAGAACTCAGAAAAATTAAACCTCCCAAATGTAAATATCCAATCCAAAAATGGGCATCTGAAATGAACAGACATTTCTCAGACAAAGAAGTAAAAGCAGCAAATAAACATGTGAAAAAATGTTCAATATCGCTGGTCATTTGAGAGATGTGGATGAAAACAACACTCAGATTTCACCTCACCCCAGTAAGAATGGCTGCTATCAAGAAATCAACCAATAACAAATGCTGGTGGTGTTGTGGCGAGAAAGTAACCCTTTTCCATCAGTGGTGGGATCACAAACTGATGCAACAACTCTGAAAATCAGTATGGTGATACCTCAAAACCCTAGAATTAGTGGTGCAATTTGACCCACGTATTCCTCTGCTGGGTATCTTTTCAAAAAAATAAAAGGTATCATACCACAGAGATAAATGTACACCCATGTTCAGAGTAGCACAGTTTGTAATAGCTAAAACCTGGAAACAGCCCAATTGCCCATCAACTGGAGTATGGGTAAAAAAGATGTATTTTATTTTTATAAAATGGAGTACTACTCAGCCATAAACAATGAAAAACTAGAGACATTTAGACCTGAAGTTTTTTTTTTGTTTGTTTGTTTTTTAACTGGAGGCTACTGGAAAAGTGTTGTGTTTAATAGAGATATAAAATTAGGAAAATCAAATCACAAAGTCCCTTGTCTTATTGCATGTGGGTGCTGGAAAATCCATGAAGACCATTAAGCAGAAGATGGAAATGAGCAGATTTAGATTTTTAGAACAATAACTTTGGCAGGAGATTGGAGGGCGAACTTGAAAGAGTGATGTGTATGTCATAAAAAGCTACTGTTTTAATTCCAGGGAGAAGCTGAGAGTGTAGACCAAGGTATAACAGAATGGGCAGAGAAACAGAAATATAAGATGAGTTGCAAGGACAACTTGTGACCCACGAGGGCTTCAGAAGTTTCCTTTAAACACTTTCACACGTGTCACAGGATAGTAATATTTCCACAGTGTCTCCTAATAAAGCATTTTACTCACCTTCACAACAAATGTCTGAAGTAGAGGCTGTAGATTATGGTTTAGATCTAAAATGTGCCTCCTAATCAACCTTCTATTAGCTACAGACAGATATCGTTTAAGTAATTAATATGTTTATATGCAGAGGTGGAAGGGAGAGAGGTGGGGTGGGGGGGACAAGAATGAAGAAGAGGTTGGCGGGACAACATAGAAAATTAAGCCACAAGTAAGAGAGGACCTTCAGGTCTTCAGAAGATGTTTTACCTATAGTTCCTGCAGGGCATGGCTGTTTTGCGACTTGTCCTTGACGGGTCTTGAACCACATGATTTCTCGGGCTTCCACAGCCTCACAGCTCTCTTCAAGAGCAGGGATCTGGGATGCTGCCGATGAGAGGTGTGTGGTGATGTCGCCCAGCACCTCCACAGCTGGAGACGGGGTGCTGGTACTCCGGTTTCTTCTTCCCGCCACTGATGGGGTGGTGCTCCTCCCCGCGCTCCACGTTGTGGTCCGGAGGGTGGTGCTGGTGGTGGTGCTGCCCATACCAAGAGGACCTGTGGTAGAAACTCCTGGAATAAAATTCAAAAGAAAATCCTATATTGCTTGTGCTCAAGGTGTCTCCATACTTTAGAAATTCAGAGTTTTAACACTGCGGAAACCCTGAGCCTCATTTTCATTTTGAACACAGTAGAAAGTAAGCTAATACCATGAAATCAGAGCGCCCCCACCTGGGTACCGAAACAGCTATCTGACCACTGCCGATCACAGGTGTATGATTCTCTCAACTCTAGGTACAGAAAACACAGCCACACCATGATGTAACTTTTCAGCAAGCTCTTTGGTGATCTCAGACCTTTAACTATTAGAGTATTAAAAAGTCACTCCCTCTTAGACTTTTCAAACAGTATAGAGAAAAGAGCTACAAAAAACACTCTATTCAGGTTAGGTATAATACAAGTTTCTAAATATCCAGCAAGTGGGACAGAGGCAACATTTTTAAAAAAAGAAAACACAAAGTATGAACAAACTAGAAAACAAGGAGCAATTTTGAGTATGATTTCCTTAGTACACATTAGAGTAGCTTAGTGATTCACTTCAGTGCTTTTACAGCTAACCCTCCTCAACAAAACTTTGAAATTTGACATTACAGTTTCGGTAGTGCCCCGAGTTCTTTTCCTAAATTTTTTTTTTTTTTTTTTTTTTTTTTTTTTTACCGAGGATCGAACTGGGCAAGTGGCGGAACCCACTGAGCTAAATCCCCGGCCCGCTAAATTATTTTTTTAACAAATTTGTATTTCTTTCAGTGGGCAAATGTATTGCAAGTTTCAAATAAAAGCAGTTAGGTTCTGGGACCAGATGCTAACAGATAAATGAACCTATAATATATACAGGGAGTCTTTTAAGTACTAAGAAAATGTGTGCTGCAAAGAATCATGTATCTTTTAGAGAAAATATATTTATATTCTTACCAGGGGATACAAGAATTCACCAGCCCTCTGCAAATTTACCCTGTTACTAGCTGTGTGATTCGAAACTGCTCTGAACTTCACTTACTGGCAATAAACTCTTAATTAAGTGTACGGGTGCTGGCATGGGACCACTCAGGTATAAGGAGCCATCGAGCTTTCCGCAACGTGCCTCCAGCCGTCCACTTCTCAGAAGTTGACTCCGCACACATTAACGAAGAGCACAACATCTTCTCTGCTGCTCCAGAGGAGGTCTCAGACTCACTGGTGCATTGGCTGTGCCTAGCCAGGGCAGGCTAAACATGGGGTACCGATTTCTGAATGTTCCCGCAAGGACATTTTAGCGTGCACTCGTGTTGGTTGCTATTTGTTGCCGCCTTGCCCTCATTTGTTTTTTCTGTCCCCTTTTCGGCCTCAGCCCTGTTTCACTGTGCCCTCTTTCCGCCTGAATGGCACCGTTCATAACTTCTTCCTATAAGAACGCAGAGTACCTTTCTTTCGTTCTTCCACGTACACGTTAAACCTCAAACTGCCAAGTCTTTCTGTCTTATCCTTCTATTTACAATTCATCTACTTTTTCTTTCTCTTCCCCAATCACCACTATTTATGCTCTCTATATTCAGTCAAACATCACTAAAGAATGAATATGGAAGAAAGCCTTTTAATTACTTTGCAGATGGAAGCAGAATGGGAGTAAAACTGTAATACTCTTATTTCAATCTTTATTTTTTCAGAGTAAAAGATCAGAAATCAAAAAACAAAATCACCGATTCTAACCATTTAAAACAATTCAAACACAGAATTTAACAATGTATTTCAAAATATAATTGAGTGAATTTGCTATATCCACATTATTATATGAAATTGCAATAAAAATTATAAATGAAAATATGACTCAATAGACATTACTGGCATATAAAACATTTCCCAACTATTACCTAAATGTAAGAATATTCAGCAACAGGAAAATTTAAGTGCTAGATAGCATTAAGCATCAGTTTTAAAAAATTCACATCAAGTCTGCTATGGGATGTAAGAAGACTGGTGTGAATTTTTCCAGGGATAAAAACATTCTTTTTTATTTCATACTACTTGGGAGGTAGTAAGGCAACAGTTAAAAGCTAACTCCATGTGCTTTCTGTGACTCCATTAATTTAAATAATGCCAGCTCTCATTTGTACTTTTGAAGAGACCATGTTGAGTAACTTTCAGTTTTTTGACAGGAACTATAATCTTTTCATTGATAATGAGCTTTAGTTTCTCTTTCAAACAAAGCATTTCTAGTTCCTCTTTGTCTTTTTAAGTTTGATAGTGTAGAAAAGGAGATTCATAGCAGTTACCTGTTATTAGCTAAATAATCTCATGCTCAAATTAACTTGTTCAAGAAAAGTCTCTGAACTCCAGCAAAACTACTTTTAAAATAGAAACTGTTGTTCAATTGTCTTCTTTCTGTTCAGAATTATATAGATACAGAAGATGGCTTTCAAAATTAATGTGCCTTTCTTCAACTAGATATTTTAATTAGCATAGAGCTGTGAGGAGAAAAGATTTGTTCAGCAGCCATTTTCATCATGATAAAAACTCCACAGTAGCACGTGTGGTGAGAAGTTTCTCTCTCCTATTGTCTCGATTGCACTAGTCATACACAAAGAGCATTGCACATTGCCACAGATTTGTGCTTGCTGTGACTTCAGGTTTACAAATATTGAATAGATTTGTCTTTTAGCATAGATTTAATATATCCACAACCATGTTCTAGTTAAGTGACTCAGATTTCAAACTTGAAAAATTACAGTATCATGCCAAAATATATTTAATAATAGCCATATATAATGGAAATTAATGTTCTTTATTTGTTTCTGAAATTATTACATTCAAACTATTTTCTACCTTTTCCAGAGTTACTTGCTAGGAGAATATATATATATATAGATAAAGTCCTTAAGTGGTTTCTGTCTACTTTTTTCAAAACAGAAAGAACTCTTTTTATGCATGCCTGGTGCCTCATGATTTCTTTCTCCAAGTCATTCACAATGCTTCCTCATCTTTTTGCTTTACCTTTAAGCCATACAAAATCACCAGTAGTTCCCCAACCAGGTATTTTTGCCTGAGGATCTTTGCCCCTGCTGCAAAGAGTTGCTGCTCTATTTTCACCTGGGCAACATCTATTGGTCCCTTGGGGTGCAGCTTGGTTGCCTGCTGCATCAAGAAGACTTTTCAAATTTACTAAGTCTTGGATACACACTAGCATGTACTTTGCTAAAGCTACTTCTTTGCGTTTCATTCCTGATTCAATAAAGAAGTCCTGACTTAAAACAGATGAATGTATCATAAAGATGGGGGAAAAGTAGATGGGAAGACCGAAGGATGTAGCTAAGAGTTCCAGGCACAAGACCCAGAATACTCATAAGGCCATCTTATCCTATCATTAAGGATAAGGAAAACCACTAGACCACTCACAAAAAATAATGAAGGATCATGTTTCAGGACAATCATATAAAAGTGAATAAGCTCTTCTGAAGCAATAACACTGATAAAATAGATTTTCTTAAAAGTTCAATGTATTATAAAACAGTTGGAAAGACTCCATTTCATTCCAATGTTAAGGATCGATATAGAACTTATTTCCTTGGCATTGTGCCACAAAAAGATGTCTACAAGCAGGATCATACCATTCTGCTTGAAGTTAAGCAGAATAAAAGTCAATTTTAAAAGCTGTCCCTGATCTCACATCCCCTCACTGCCATTTACTGCTATGTGGGGTTCCCAAAGGCACTGCTCAATGCCTACATTTGGCAGAATAAGTACTAGTGATATACATGCTGTCACCAGTGCCCAAGAAAGAGCTTGTCTTATAGCTAAATGCTGAAAAAAATATACAGATTAACCAGAGCCATTGACTGACCAAGTTCCAGCTCATATACTAAACTTTGAGGGTTTGTATTTTTCTTTCAGCAAGCAAGAACATTTCCAGGGCTCAGGACTACTGAATCTTACCTGATGACACAGTCAGATTATAAACCTGTGTGTTATTAAAGTTCCTCGGGTGGCTCTGTATCAGGGAAAGGCTACTGTCTAAAAGGAAGTAAGTCTGAGTGACTACTTATATGTAATGTCAAAATCATGCAATGTTCTTCATTATTTTGTCATTATTACTGTGCTGATTGTGCTTATAAAAATAAGAATTCTCAGAAAAAAAGCTAAACAAAACCCCCCAATTAAAATGTTTGGACAGTTACTGTCCATATACTCTTATGATTTCATTTCTTTTCTTTTTTTTTTTTCTTCAGCCTATCTTGAACAAATATTTTGAATCTTATTCAAGGTTATAGTTTGTGGAGTATATGTACAGCAAATAGTGGAAATAATCAAGGAATATTTTGCGCTTTACAGTTTGCAATATTTTTCTTTACTATTACTTCATTTAATTATGTCAAAAATTTATAGAGTATTCCTATGAATTCAGAATTTAAAAAAATGACAAAACAGGCTCAAATAATAGTTAAATCATAGTCTTACAAATAGTAAATGGATTGTATCTACTGTTTTCAAATTCTGTGTTTTAAATATTTTACTATTGAGCTCACTTTCTGAATTACTTGTTAATACCTTTAACAATTATGAATGTTCTGTAATCTCTTAAGGAAGGGCTGAAGGAAATAAAGATTTTAGTAAGACATTACTATGTTTGATGCAAAACATTTATTACTGCTGTCAGAAAATGCAATACTTAAGACAGAATCTAAAACTATAAAGGACCCAAGTTCGATCCCTGGTACAAAAAAACAAAAAAACAAACAAACAAAAAAAAACCTCTAAAACTATGCAGACTTAGCATAAACTTCGCTGCAGAAGAATTGTTTATTCTTATTCATAAAGTACATGGATTTTCTTCCTGATTCTCCTTTATTTTTGTTCCTGCCTGCAATATGTCCTTGCGGCTTCGCCATTACAAATCTTTCTTCTGTGTAAACTTCTTTCCAACAGACAGTACTCTGGATGATTATGGAGTAGTTCTTCCTCCCAACCCTCGAAGCCCTCATTTGAATCTACGGTTAACTACTGAAGTACTCTTCCGAAGGAAGGGCCTTCTACAGGAAACAAGAGAGCTAAAACCATTCCAGTGCTGTAAGAGACTTCTGGCTGGGTAGAAAGAGGAAATTCTTTCTGATTCCTAGTGATAGCAGTTGGTGGCAGCATATTTTATTATACCCAGTTCTTTTCTTTTTTTCCTTTTATTGAGTTTATTGGTACATTTTAGGTATACAGTGCAGTTACATTCATCATGGGGATCTTGTACCTTTTCAGGACAGGTCTTGGTTCTCATTTTTTCCCCTTGTCCCTGTCCTCCCTTCACCCCCTCCTCCCCTCCCCATTTACTTTATTTCCATTTTTTCATTTTTCTCATATTTTTTTCTTTTCCCTTATTACCTTTCCCCTACCCTTCCCATTTTCCCTACACCTTTAGCCCTTTTCTTCCTATTTCACATGGTCAATTATCTCATTAGGATCTTATATACTATTATATATACTCAGTTCTTAAAAAGAACATTAATATCACCCATTGTGAAATTATTCAATTCTTTTCCATATCCACTTACAATATTTGACATCATGGCCTGTGGAGAGAGTGGAATTCCACAGCCATCAGCCATATAGTTACAGAAGGGATAAGAAAGACCAGGACTTTAATCTAATCCTACCAAAATTTCTCCCTTTTCACTAAGGGCAATGTTGTTGTTGAAAATGACCATATTTGTGTGCGTAGGATAAATTCTTAATGAACTTGGAAATTAATCTGCCCCAAGCACTGCTCACAAATACTTTCACAGGGGCTCCTATGGGCCAGAACCACTGGCAACTTATTGAGTACATGCTATGGGTCAAATAATATTCAAAGTACTTTAGAGAGATTCACCTGTTTAATTCTGAGAAAAAAATCTGTGGGAGGGCACTACTAATGATCCTCACTTTATACATGGTGAAACTGAGACATCAAGAGGCTAAGTGCCATTCCAAAGGTTACGAGTTCATAAGAACAGAGAAGCAGCCTGAACCCTGTTACAGTGACTCTACTCCAGGCCACGTAAACTGCAGTACTGAGAACTGGAACCTGACTGGCGATAAAACAGCCTGCCCACTGCTGTGGAAAGCAAGAAGGTGTAATCCTTATGGAGCTAATTTATTTAGCATTTCTAACTCTGCTCGGTGGGGATGCAGGACCACTATGTAAAGAAAATTTGGTGCTTCCAGAAAACTTAATAAATGTTTAGCGTGTCCCATGGGCAACAATTAATCAACAAACAACCGTAAGGCGGAGCAGCTGGTCTTCCCTGCACATCTGTAAAGTGTGAGGTAGTGTTCTGAAGTCTTCCACCCACAGAGGCACCGAGAAGTCAAGGAAATTTCCCAGTCTCTCACTGCCCTGAGAAAGCTAAGATTTTAATGCTGATAGTCTGAGGCGAGAACTCATGGGTACTCAAACCGTTTGATGGTAAACTGATGAAGGTTTTCAGTACATTTTCTTTAAGTGACACAGTGTGGTATATGTTATACGCCTATAAAACAGCTCATCTCTCAGAATTACAAGACTAATTTATTCCATCCACACTTATTATTCAACTACCATGTGCTAGACATTGTACTGGGAAAAATGTTGGGTATAATTATTGTGATTCCTGGTCCTCATGAAGTTTTCTCTGAAAAGTTTTATAGAACAAGCTACTGAAAAAGATATAAAAGAGTAAGAGGATAACAAACACATGATTTTTGTACACACACGATCTCAGAATTAAGACTAATTTATTCCATCCACACTTATTATTCAACTACCATGTGCTAGACATTGTACTGGGAAAAATGTTGGGTATAATTATTGTGATTCCTGGTCCTCATGAAGTTTTCTCTGAAAAGTTTTATAGAAAACACGC
>NW_022900947.1:47305451-47429898 GCF_012274545.1 Fukomys damarensis | reverse complement strand
GCTAAACAAAACCCCCCAATTAAAATGTTTGGACAGTTACTGTCCATAGCTTTTTTTACTCTTATGATTTCATTTCTTTTCTTTTTTTTTTCTTCAGCCTATCTTGAACAAATATTTTGAATCTTATTCAAGGTTATAGTTTGTGGAGTATATGTACAGCAAATAGTGGAAATAATCAAGGAATATTTTGCGCTTTACAGTTTGCAATATTTTTCTTTACTATTACTTCATTTAATTATGTCAAAAATTTATAGAGTATTCCTATGAATTCAGAATTTAAAAAAATGACAAAACAGGCTCAAATAATAGTTAAATCATAGTCTTACAAATAGTAAATGGATTGTATCTACCGTTTTCAAATTCTGTGTTTTAAATATTTTACTATTGAGCTCACTTTCTGAATTACTTGTTAATACCTTTAACAATTATGAATGTTCTGTAATCTCTTAAGGAAGGGCTGAAGGAAATAAAGATTTTAGTAAGACATTACTATGTTTGATGCAAAACATTTATTACTGCTGTCAGAAAATGCAATACTTAAGACAGAATCTAAAACTATAAAGGACCCAAGTTCGATCCCTGGAAAAAAAAAAAAAAACAAAAAAAAACCTCTAAAACTATGCAGACTTAGCATAAACTTCACTGCAGAAGAATTGTTTATTCTTATTCATAAAGTACATGGATTTTCTTCCTGATTCTCCTTTATTTTTGTTCCTGCCTGCAATATGTCCTTGCGGCTTCGCCATTACAAATCTTTCTTCTGTGTAAACTTCTTTCCAACAGACAGTACTCTGGATGATTATGGAGTAGTTCTTCCTCCCAACCCTCGAAGCCCTCATTTGAATCTACGGTTAACTACTGAAGTACTCTTCCGAAGGAAGGGCCTTCTACAGGAAACAAGAGAGCTAAAACCATTCCAGTGCTGTAAGAGACTTCTGGCTGGGTAGAAAGAGGAAATTCTTTCTGATTCCTAGTGATAGCAGTTGGTGGCAGCATATTTTATTATACCCAGTTCTTTTCTTTTTTTCCTTTTATTGAGTTTATTGGTACATTTTAGGTATACAGTGCAGTTACATTCATCATGGGGATCTTGTACCTTTTCAGGACAGGTCTTGGTTCTCATTTTTTCCCCTTGTCCCTGTCCTCCCTTCACCCCCTCCTCCCCTCCCCATTTACTTTATTTCCATTTTTTCATTTTTCTCATATTTTTTTCTTTTCCCTTATTACCTTTCCCCTACCCTTCCCATTTTCCCTACACCTTTAGCCCTTTTCTTCCTATTTCACATGGTCAATTATCTCATTAGGATCTTATATACTATTATATATACTCAGTTCTTAAAAAGAAACATTAATATCACCCATTGTGAAATTATTCAATTCGTTCCCATATCCACTTACAATATTTGACATCATGGCCTCTGGAGAGAGTGGAATTCCACAGCCATCAGCCATATAGCTATGGAAGGGATAAGAAAGACCAGGACTTTAATCTAGTCCTACCAAAATTTCTCCCTTTTCATTAAGGGCAATGTTGTTGTTGAAAATGACCACATTTGTGTTCGTAGGATAAATTCTTAATGAACTTGGAAATTAATCTGCCCCAAGCACTGCTCACAAATACTTTCACAGGGGCTCCTATGGGCCAGAACCACTGGCAACTTATTGAGTACATGCTATGGGTCAAATTATATTCAAAGCACTTTAGAGAGATTCACCTGTTTAATTCTGAGAAAAAAATCTGTGGGAGGGCACTACTAATGATCCTCACTTTATACATGGTGAAACTGAGACATCAAGAGGCTAAGTGCCATTCCAAAGGTTACGAGTTCATAAGAACAGAGAAGCAGCCTGAACCCTGTTACAGTGACTCTACTCCAGGCCACGTAAACTGCAGTACTGAGAACTGGAACCTGACTGGCGATAAAACAGCCTGCCCACTGCTGTGGAAAGCAAGAAGGTGTAATCCTTATGGAGCTAATTTATTTAGCATTTCTAACTCTGCTAGGTGGGGATGCAGGACCACTATGTAAAGAAAATTTGGTGCTTCCAGAAAACTTAATAAATGTTTAGCGTGTCCCATGGGCAACAATTAATCAACAAACAACCGTAAGGCGGAGCAGCTGGTCTTCCCTGCACATCTGTAAAGTGTGAGGTAGTGTTCTGAAGTCTTCCACCCACAGAGGCACCGAGAAGTCAAGGAAATTTCCCAGTCTCTCACTGCCCTGAGAAAGCCAAGATTTTAATGCTGATAGTCTGAGGCGAGAACTCATGGGTACTCAAACCATTTGATGGTAAACTGATGAAGGTTTTCAGTACATTTTCTTTAAGTGACACAGTGTGGTATATGTTATACGCCTATAAAACAGCTCATCTCTCAGAATTACAAGACTAATTTATTCCATCCACACTTATTATTCAACTACCATGTGCTAGACATTGTACTGGGAAAAATGTTGGGTATAATTATTGTGATTCCTGGTCCTCATGAAGTTTTCTCTGAAAAGTTTTATAGAACAAGCTACTGAAAAAGATATAAAAGAGTAAGAGGATAACAAACACATGATTTTTGTACACACACACAGATACAAATGAAGATGTATATGAAATCACAAACATCTTAAAATTATTAAAACACTATGATAACAAACGTTGTCTTGCAATACAATGAGATGAATTCTGTACCATTTAAAAGAGATTAACACTGGACAAATACAACTTTTGGTTTTAGGTTTTTTTCATCTTTTAAATACAGTTTATATATGGATATTACTGGAGAAAAAAATGACACCTATTTATTTTACCTAGCAAAGTATATGACAGAGAATAATAGCAAACTAAATGTTTATTAGTAGTGACAATATTATGTATTCTTTAATTTGAAGTAAAAATGTTTGATTGCTCATTACATACTAGCTAGACAACATTCTAAATGCTGTGGGTACAGAAGTAAATAAAAAATACAAATTTCTTCTCTCATTAGTAGGAGAGACAGATACTCTATAGAGTACAAGAAGCGTACACTCTGCTAGACATTAAGAGCTTCTAAGAGAGGGCTGGTGGTCACATTTTATGATAGATACCATAATCCTCACTGTATATATCAGGCCCTCATTAATTGGTCTAAAGTATGTTTTCTTTTTTCTTTTAATGTATAAGACTTCATTATTATTTTTTAATTAATTAATTTTATTGGTACACTTAAGGTATACAATATAATGATATTCATCATTGGAAATTTGCACCTTTACATAATCCATCTTGGTTCTTACTTTTTCCCCATTCCCCTGACTTTCCTTTAACTCCTCTACCCCACCTATCTGCAAAGACTTTGTTTCATTTTTTTTCTTTTTCTCATATTAATTCTTTTACAAGAATTTATTTTTTAAATTAAGTTTATTAGTATATTTTAGGTATACATAGTGATCATATTCATCATTAAGAAATCTGTACCTTTTTTTGTTTTGTTTTTTTTTTTTGAGACAGGGTCTCACTATGTGGGTGAGACTGACCTGGAACTCACGATGTAGCCCAGGCTGGTCTTGAACTCACAGCAATCCTCCTGCCTCAGTTTCCTGAGTGCTGGGATTTCAGGTGTGCGCCACCACGCCCGGCAAGAAATTTGTACTTGTACATAAGTCTTGATTCTTATTTTTCCTATTCTGCTACCCTCCCTTCAATGCCTCTTCTCCTCTTTATTATTCTTATATAAATTACTATTATTTTTTAAATAGATACACTTATTTTTTTCCCCGGTACCAGGGATCAAACTCAGGACTTTACCTTTGCCAGGTAGGCGTAGTGCCACTGAACTACATCTCCAGCCCTTTATATAAAGTATTTTATAGTGCCATCTTATTGCTACTTTTTGAAATTGGGACAGCTGAACAAAAAATTTGACTCCCAAAGTACAAAAATATTCTAGCATACTAATAGAGTTATCTTGGCATTCCCATAACTGAAATTTCTAAAAGCTTTAATTAGTGGGAAATCAAGTAAACTTTGGTAGTGGAAAAAAAAAAAAATATATATATATATAAATACCAGGGGATTTAGTTCAACTGAATTAGTGTTCACTAATTTCCTGATAAACTGTAAAACATCCTAAGAGCATACTCAGCTGAACAGGAATGGATTTCGGATTATGCCTAGCTCAGCCTCAATATTGCATTTATTTTCCTAGTTTTTACAATATCATTATTGCCCTGTTTTTGGAGTTATTGCTTAATATATGCAGTGAGATCTCTCTTACTATTGACTTGTGAATTATAATTTACCTACAAAGCTAAAGAAATACCTGAATATACATGTTGTATATGATTTAGTTATGAGAAGCATGAAGTTAAAATAAATTCAAGAAAAATAAATTATATTCCATATTTGGAAAGAAAAATTCAGTGAAAGGTGATGAAGAGCCTAGAATTTAAGCACCAAGGTTTTTATTTTCAAGAACACAATTTTACTGACTCTTTACTGAGCCTCTTAGAGAACAAACATGTGCTCGTCTTTGTTACATCTACACTTGTTTCTGAGAAACTGCTACAATAAGGACCTGCGGCAAGGTGGCTACTGTTCTTAGTTGTTTTTATGCTTATTGTCTAGAAAGCCGGGTAGTATATTACTTTTTAAATACTTCATAATCTTTAAAAAACCTGAAGAAACACAACCTTCAGCACTGATTTTTCGTCAAAAACAAAGATGAAACAAAAGGAGATCCAGTGAGGTGCTGCAGTGGAAAGAGAAAACTGAAAACAGCAGAGTCCCTTTCGTTACGAAGCAGGTCTGCAAGGCAGGATAACTTTATCAAGGGCTGTAACGTCAAAGCTTGGCTCTTCAGCATGCCAGGCAAATGGGGAGTCACCGAGTGTTCCCCAACACTGCTCAGACCATTAAACATTTCATCTTTTCGTGTAATTTAAATAAAAGAGCTGCATAACTGATATATACATGATTCTTAAATGCAATTTAAACCACAATCATAATCCCTTCTAAAACGTTTAATAATCAGGGCACAAAGTATACACTTGAAAGATGAATCGTTGTCCTGCTACAACTACATTTAAATTATGTGTCTCCTTCTGAGTATGCGAAAATTTGACATTCCACTGTGCTTCTCACGCAACTACCCAACATAGCATAGGTGCGCCACAAAAGCAGGATGGCTAACTCATGGAATAAATGCCCAGGCTTTATTTTGAAAAGTGTTTTCAAAAGACCTGTATGCATGACTGTGTTTGAATCACCCTGTAATTTTGATACAGTTGTATCAAAAATGTTGATCACCCATTCCAAATTAAATTTACAACAAGATTTAATATACGAAGTTTAAATTTTTGCTTATAAAATTTTCATCATTGTAATACTAATATGAGAAATTATAGGCCTAGAAGACAAAGAAACTTTAAATCTTTAAATGGATATTACTAATTCATAATCACGTTCTTCTTCTGTGATTAAAAGAGGACAGGAATGGTTCGTTTCAAACTAATGACTAAGTGGTTGAGTGAGCACACCAAGCTATTTTCTGACACAGAATTGGGAATGGGATTTTGGATGTGTACCTCTTAACAAATATGTTTAGTCTTCGGGGTGAGAATTTAGCAGCTTCTCCTTTCTCACGTAGGCACCGATTCATTTTGTTTTCACGTGCACTCGCAGACCGCTGTCAACCTTTTAAATTCACAACATAACACTGCCCTCCCGTTTTGCTTTCTCCCTATTATTTGGGACTCTCCTATGGAGTTTTACATTCTACGAGTAGTAATAAGTAAATCGAGGAAAAAAAATTCTTAGGGAAATCTGCACAGAGGAGCAATGAGGATTCTAATATTTATTTCAGTAATTCTAACACATGATAAATACTAATAATAACATAATATACACCAGCTAACCTCGAGCGTAACAATTTGATTGGCTTAAGAAACACCAAGGAGATTAATAAAGCACTTCTCTGTGCGTTTCTGGGTGGTCCCGAAGCCGTGACACTGGATCCTATAAATCTGGCCCTCCCCTTTCTGATCCAGCTGTTTCCCTGCTCTGTTCTTCAGCTGCTGGTGCACTGCACTGCACATTTGCTCAGCTGTACCCTCCCACTGTGATGTTTCCGCCTTGAGATGGTTGATCATGGACTGAACGCCTTGAACTGTGAACTAAACCGAATCTCTCTGCCTTTTATTGTGGGTGTTTGAAAATCAGGTTAGAGTCTGGCTGAGTTAGGAGCACCGCACCCATCTCTCCTGAGAAAACTCAGAGGCCTGTTAGGGCTGGAGTAATCCGCCCCCTTGGGTGTGTAGAGATCTGACCTTAGACAGATAAACTGTTCCTCTCAAAAACCTCTAAAGTCCTGACTCCATTGGCCTCAGCCCCTAAAGCATACAATTCAAAAACCAAGGTGTGGCCAATAACCATGTGCCAATATCCTGACTCCACCCTGATCCACCCCTGCCTTACCCTGTTCCGTCAGTGGGCTCCTGGACGAAAAAAACAGTTGTTGTTGGGTACTCTGCCTCAGTGATGGGAAGCCTGACTGGTACACAATAATCAAATTCAGATTATTCTAATATACTATCAACTGTCAAAGGAGAACTGTAGTCAATTAACTTAGGCAAATTTCTCCTCTATTTACATAATAAAAACAGAGTATAGGCCAGCCTAAAGTAAAATTACCAAGTGTTTTCTTTCTCATCTCGGAAGCACTTCACCACCGATTTTTTTTTTAATTCAAAAAATATACATGATTGTTATTTGTAGTGTAATATGAAGTGGGGATGGAATTTACTGGTGTGTGTTCAGTATGTGGAACATCCATGTCAATCATGAGCAAAAAGAAGAGAGGAGAGGAGAGGGCAGGGGAGGGGAGGGAAGGCGAGGAGAGAAGATAATAGTGTGAATAAACAGAAAAATACTTCTTCAAAATCACTTCATTGCCATATGCTAGTTCAAAATACCAGGTGATAGGGCATTTGTGCATGAAGACATAACAAAAAGTTTCAGAGATACTCAGTATTTCATTTTTCAAAACAGAAAGAGATGGGGTAAAGGAGACGTGTAAAATCAAAACTGACATAAGATGTAACTGATCAATCAATTGCGGAGTCACAACTGCAGATGGCCCACATAACTGAGAGTCAGTGAGTGATAAGTTTAATCTCCTGGAAGCACAGCCTGATGTTCATTTAGGGGGTTGTGAAACATCTGTATTTGATTCTCCATGCACCACGCTTAAGGCGTAGTGCAGCATAAAGGCAGAGAGTGCGGCTGCCCTGCTTCAGAGTAGAGGATCCCAGTGTCTTCAATAGCAGGAGAAACCGAGGAGCTGCATAGATGTATCAGCAACTTCAACTCAAAAAACATTGACACTGAGACACATTTGTTGCTCCCAGAGACCACCGTTCCTTCATCACTGTTTCTATTATAACCTAAGCCTGTTATATTTTTTTTTAAATCTCATTTTGAAATCACTCTTGACTTACAGGCAATTGCAAAAAGAGCAGAATCCCTTAACCCAGCTTTCCTCATATTACACACGTAGTATAATACCAAAGCCAGGAAACAATGTTGGCATGATTGTTGATTTGACAACAGTCATTCAGGTTTCACCTGTTATGAACTCTTATCAATTCCCTCATTCATCTTTTGAACTCATAACCACTCGATCATAGAATGTGGTTCCATTTGGAGTGGGAACCCTCTGGAAATATTGGGGTAAAATGAGGTCATGTGAGTGGCGCTTGAACTAAAATTACTGTCGTAAGAACAAGAGATTAGGACACAACACATACTTAGTGTGACAGTTAACTGTCAATTTGATTGGCTTGGGGGTTATATGGTAAAGCACACTCTGGGTGTATCTGAGTGGGTCATGGGTGTGGGACTAGGTGTCTGTATCTGGGCGCGGGCCCCTTCCTCCCTAGCACTGTCTCCTGCTTTCTTCCTGGCTGCTGCCACAAAGTGAGCAGCCCTGTTCCTCCAGCCCGCTCCATCATGATGTTCCTGCCTCAGAGCCAGCCAAGTAATGACTGAAATCATTGCGGCAGTTAACCTCTCCCTTAAGAGGTGATGGACAGGCACTGTGTCCCAACAATGAGAAGGCTGGCAAATACACTGAGGAATGAAAGTGTCAAGACGGATCAAGAAGGTGGTCATCTGCAAGCTAAGGAGAGAGGCCTTAGAAAAAACCAAAGCTACAGACACCTTGATTTTGGATTTTCAGCTTCCAGATCTATATGAAAAGAAACTGATGTTATTTACCCTGGTCAATTAATCTCTGGTAGGCGCAGTAAAACAATACCTCATTAATCTTAAAACCCTACATTAATTTAAATATGAGTGTGTTTGTACGTAGTTCTCTGCAATGTTATTTCATATGTAGATTTGTACGGCCACTACCATGTTCGAGACACAGAATAATTTCATCACTGACAAAGAGTTGGCCTCATGCTACCTGTTTGAATTCATATCCACTCATCCCATTCCAACCTCCAGGTAACTACTAAGCATTTCACATCTCAAGGATGTTGTACTCATAGAATCAGACAACATGAAACCGTTTTAGAGACTGACTTTTGCCACCAAGCATAATGTTCTCAAAGTTGTGCTCAGGTTGTTGCCAGCCAAGTCTTCTCTTCGCATCACAGGACAAATGCTTATCATCTATCTGTTTCCTTGCTGCCTGACTGACACGTGAAATGTGGACACTGGATGTTGTCTCTAAAGCTGCCAGCTGATTTTATCAACCCCGAATCCTTAAACATGGTTTAAAATGCCTTCAATCCACACCCTGCCATTCTCGCTAGCCTCCAGTAGAGAGTATTCATCTTTGTTCTCTCCTTTCTAATTACAGTGCATTTACTTCCTGTATTACTGAAAGGTCCCTTATCCTTCCATGACTTGAAAGCTTCTTTCTCAACATTCTCTTCTCAAACTCAACTATTTTCCCATCTCATTCCCCTTTCTTTTCGCTGACCTAAATCACTAATCTTCTAGATACCTGTGATATATAGTAAATGCAAGCAGAAAAATGGGAAAAAAGGGTGAAACTGTCATTTTGAATCACTCCTACTTGTATTCAAGGTCCTGTTATTTTTATGATACTGATTCAGGAAAAGAATTACAAGAGTTCATTATTGCCAGAGGTGATCATAGTTTGTACCACTAGCCAGGCAGAACCAAGTGAAAAAAAAGAAACAGAGTTGAATGAATACCAGTTCCTACATTTTTTTAGCTGTGAAACTTTAGGAGAGTCCTTGATTTGATTAAGTTTTCTTCCCCTAAAAATGTATAAAACAGTATTATAAATGATAATGAAATATACTTATAATGGTGCCTGGCAATTGTACATGCTTAATTAATATTTTACATGCTTTATATACAATAAATTTTCACATGAAAGATACAAATAGTACAAGCATATAGAGAAGTTAAAGGGGAAAATCTGAGTATACAACTGCCCCACAAATTATATCCCCACAAATTATACATCATGAGTATCACATGTGTAAGCCAGAAAGTCTACTGTCTCCTAAGAAAGGACCAGTAAACTTGGAATAGAACATAATGCAATGTTATCAGTTACCATCTGTGTTTGAACTACCCCAGAATGTGTTTCACAAATATAATTCTGATAGATGTAATAGTTGAACAGAAAATCCAGCTGAACAGAAATCCAGCTATTCATAGACTTTAAAAGAACACAAACAGATAAAAGATTTGATGTAATTACAAAATTTTATTTAGTAAAATTTGTACCAACTTACTTCACAACAAATATAATTTTTTAAAGTATCACCCTCTGTCTTTTGAAATCAGTTTCCTACACTGTAAAAATTAAACTGGCTTGATTATAGGCAAAGAGAAACAGTTTAAAATGAAGGACTGGCTGTTCAGCACACAGAATTTTTGTATTGGTTATGCCATTTACTCCATTGGATAGTCTATATTCTAAGTGCAGAAAAAATCTTTACCTGTCACTAACAATAAAGAAACCAGGATGGGCTTTCCCCAAGCATTTAACTCCCAAATCATGTGAAAATTTTTAATTCAGAGAAAGAAAGTGAAACAAGGAGTAAACCTGCAAACACCAATAAATACAGGCCTACAAAATAAAAGGCACAAACCACTTTAGGCAATTTTGTGTGTTGACTCTGAAAGAGCACTTTGATATCACTGAAATATTCTACACAAATGAAAAACTATAGCAAACACCAATAAACACAGGCCTACAAAATAAAAGGCACAAACCACTTTAGGCAATTTTGTGTGTTGACTCTGAAAGAGCACTTTGATATCACTGAAATATTCTACACAAATGAAAAACTATTACATATATTATCATGACTATGTTATCATGACTATTTCTTATGGTCTCCTTTTCTCTTAGGTCCCTGAAATATTACATTTTACCAGCAGGATTCTCACATGTAATGTATTAATTTTTAATGACCAGTAACATTCTTTAAATGAAAAAGAAAAAAAAAAAAGAAGGGAAGAAAGATAACTCTCCTCAGGCACCAACACTTTTAAAGGGCTTCAACAATCGCCAAAGATCGATATTCTCACCTTGTGTAACTCCCGCCTCTTGCATGTTGGGGAGACCTATACTTGCTGGTACCTTGCAGAATAAGCCTACAGTGGTGTGAACACATGGTTATATACACATGACTTATTACATAAAACTACAGCACCATCCTGTAAATAGATTTTCCATTATGGCCTTGCAGAAGCAAGTTGCTGTGCTGTCACAGACAGAACCACAGGACGATGAACTGAGACCAAAATCCCTCAAGACACTAAAGCCTCTCTTTTGACAAAAGCACAAGCAGCTGAATGCTGCCAACAGCACGAACTCGGAAATACATTCTTCTCCTTTCAAGATTTCAGATGTAAACCTCACCTCAGGCACACTATGACTGAATCCCGTAAAGAACTTACCTAAGCTGTACCTGGACTTCTGCCTGACCAGCAGAAACACTGAGATAATAAATGCACACCATCACAAGTTACTACATTTATGGTAGTATTTTTATATACCAGTAAATGATATAAACCCTCATTCTTTCACCGTAGTTGAAGGTTCAGAATTACTATAGGATATGACTCAGCATCCTGTCTTTTTTTTTGGTGGGGGTACCAGGGATTGAACTCTGGACCTTGTGCTTGTGAAGAAAAGGGCGGCACAACTGAGCTAAATCCCCGGCACCATCTTGTCTTTCTTCAGAGCAGGAATTCTCAACTTTGACAATAACTGACACTTCAGGTCACCTAATTCTTTGGTGCAGAAGCATGTGAGGACATAGTGGTGGGTGTTTTTGTACCATCCTGGGACGCTAACCGAATGATGCCACCCCTGCACACCTCTGCACTCGGCCAAACATCCTGCAGGGAGAGGGAACACATGCAAAAATCACTCCTGTTTAGAAGCCAATGGTCTGGAGGAAGCTCTTCTTTTATCTCTAATCTGTATTTGTTCAATGATAGGGCTACTGCACAATGATAAAGTGTTAGCATTTCTTAAATATACAGTAATCTAAACACGAAATGGCTGGATAGTTGCCTTTCAATTTGTGAAATGGCTCAAAGGCTGTAAATAAAAGAAACTGGACGGCTTTCAAAAATACAGATTACTTTTTTTTTTCCTGTGTTTAGTGATGCAATGTTCCTAAGACACATTTCCACTAATCACATAGTAATATTTAGAAATTGCTTTTATTTTGTGTTTTTCTTAGCAAGAACATGCAGAACAATATTGCACCCCGATTGCATGGTTGAGTTGGGCTGGGTGTTAGGGGGACTTAGTGAGAGAAAGAGAAATTGGACAGCTTCATGCCGTCTGATTTCAGAGATTCCACTGCACAGAATGAATTCTGCAAGCCTCTTGTTTACTACATTCTATCTGCCTTCTAGAGATGCTTTAAATTCTTCTAGTGTCCAGTTGCTTTGAGAATGGGGCTTCTTACTTCATTGCTGCTCTACACACAGATCACAAATTTCTATCTTTCTCATAAGCACATCTCATGTTCATGATCTCAAGTTAAACTTTCAAGGAAGAAATCAGAGAAAACAAACAAAGCTACCCTCTGATCCAAGTTTATATCTCCCCTTTCCCATTTATTATACAGTTGGATTCACATCATTAACATGCAAAGCATACAGCACTACAGTGCATTTTAAACAAAGCACTGAAAACAGGGCTTGTCATTTCCTTATTGGTGGATATGTTCACTCTTTTTGGCCTAAGTAATTTCAAAATGAAACAAAAATCCTTATTGCCTTTCTTATCATTCTTTGGACATTGTTCATTTTCTTGATTTTGGTATAAAAATTTGAATACTGCTCTTATCGAGATAAAATGGAGAAAACAAATTTCTTTTTTTTTTTTGGTGAGAAAAAGTATTATATATTGTATTAATTTCAAGCATTTTTTTACTGATTTACTTCAAGTATTTTTAATAAAGAAGATTACAATGTAATATGTGCGTATCAATTCCCCACGATGAATGTTCTCATTATGTACCTTTAGCATGGACTTCTACTGTGTTTTTTTTAAACAGAGTTCACATTCAGAATGGAAACTGGCTTGAAACTGAATAAAGAAGTGTCTGATTTAAACAATGAAGGAAAAGTCTAAACTAAAAAAGGGTAAATCAGTTCTATAAATTATATAAACTTGGCACTGACAATATTTCTAAGTACTTTATAATATAAACTATCATGAAAGGGAAGAAAAACAAGAAGAAAATTTCAGAGACCTCTTTTTGAAGGAAGAAAAGTAGGAAAAAAGGAAAGAAAGCAGGAACAAAGTAAGGGATTCTGTTTGCAAGATTCAGTTAACAATGATCATAACAGTGCATGTTCACTTTCGCTCTATTGTTCTCTAAGTCTACAGGAGATCTTTAGTAACAAGAGCAAGAGAAAGGAATATGTCTCTCTGTAGTCTTCTTTCCTTAGCTTTTGAAATATAACTAGGTTGAGATAGTTCACATATTAAAAAAATTCAGCTATTTAAAATGTTCAATCGTTAGTGTATTCATAGAATTGCACAAACAACCCCATAGTACATTTTCTTTTTATTTTTTTCTGGTGCTAGGAATCATACCAGGGTCTTGCACATGCTAGACAAATGCTCTACACTGAGTTATAGGGCCAGCCTCAACGCCAGAGTTTCAGAACTTTAAATATCTGAGAGTAAAACTTCTTACCATTGTTCCTCCATTAGCCAATTCCAGAAAACATCTAATTAACTTTCAATGTTGATAAATTGCCTATTCTTGACATTTAATAGAAATGGAATCATACACTATGCGGCCCTCGCTGACCCCGTTATTCCCCTTAGCAGTATGTCTGTAAGCCCCATCTGCTTTATAGCATGAATAAGTACTTTGCTCCTTTTTTTTGGATGAATAATATTTCATTTATGAATACACCTTTAAAAACTCATTCTTTTGTTAATGGATATTTGGATGGTTTCTGCTCTTTCTCTCTTATGAATAATTGTGCTATACACATTTGTGTATACTTATCTTTTTTAATGCAGACATACGCTTTAATTTCTTTTAGGTACATATTTAGAAGTTATAAGGCTAGTTATTTTATAGCTATCTGTTTAGCCATTTGAAGCAATGCAAGACTTTTCCAAGCCAGTTACTGCAACTTTATGACCTCACCAGCAGGGCACCCATACTGCATTTTCTCCAGGATTATGGATTCTGAAGTAGAATTTCATTTTTGTTTTGATGTGTGGTTCCTGATGGCTAGTAAGTCACTAACTTTAGTAGTTTGCTAACTTTATATGTGCTTATTGACTACTTGTTTATATTCTTTGGAGAATTGTCTATGCAGAACCTTTTTTTTTCAGGTACTGGGGAACTAACTCAGGGCCTAGAGCTTGCAAAGTAGGCACGGCACTGCTGAGCTAAATCTCCAGCCCCTCTGCAGAACTTTTACTCATTTTAAATTAGACTATTTGTCCTTTTAATATAGAGTAGTAAAACTTTTTATCTATTTTGAGTATAAGGCCCTTATCAGATATATTTATTGGCAAATAAAGACTGTAGGATTACAATGGTACTGGTAATATAAAAGGTGGTACACATTATAAAATGTACTCTCATGACTTGTTTGTTATACAGACAAAAATGTCAAAAAAGAAACTGTATATTTTAATTAGAAGTCAGAAACAGTTTGCCTTAAACACCCAGCTCTGGTAATTATTTTTTGAAAGGTGTTAGTGATGGATGCTAATGATGAGAGAAAGTGAAAGGGAGAGAAGTAGAAATGTTTTGCTTTTATAAAAAAATCAGAACTGTAATTTAAGATTTGTTGAGATAGAGACATTTTTGAAAAGGTTGAAAAAACTAAAGGAACAACAGAAGTTTTTTTGAAAGTTTTAACCATTAAATTACTTCCATATTTCTAGGACATTTAAAATTAAACACTTGTTTTGCCTATTAACAAACAAAAGAAACCACATAAACATATCCCTGAGAAAGTACATGATTCCATTCATTTATGTAAACCTGTGCACATATAAATAATTAGCAAAGCTAGATTTTCTGTAAGAAACTGCAAATAAGATATTACAAAGCAATGAGCACAGGGAAATCAGGGCCACAAAGTAAATGATAACCTACAGAGAATGGAAAAAACAAGAACATCGTCTTTTTATTTTTGTTTTTATTTTTTATTTTTGGTACCGGGCGTCGAACTCAGGACCTCGCACTTCACTTGTGAGGCAAGCAGCAGAACCACTGTGCCAAATCCCTGACCCTAACATAGTCTTTTCTTTCTGGATTCCCTCTTTAAGAAAACATCCTCATAGAACATTACAAAAGAAATCTACATACTCATGTAAAGTGGTATATATCTATACTACTGAGGAACAGAACAAAAGAATAAAAGTACACACAATTCAAGAAGAGTTTAAGTGGACTATATATTGCCACTACTAAAAATTACAAGTATATTAGCTATAACAATATATTTAAGAGTTTATACAAAATTAAACAAGAACCCCCCCCCCAATCCCAAGAATATGTGAAAGTTACTATTGTAAACAGGTAAAACTGGGCAGGGGATTTAGCTCAGTGGTTCCGGAGCCTGCCTCGCAAGCACAAGGACCTGAGTTCTATCCCTGGTATGAAAACAGGTAAAACTGAGTAGCAAGCACAGCAGAATACAGTATAAATACTATGGTATGGTGAGAAGTATATAGGTGGCATTTCTGGATTGAACTAAATGAATTTCCTAAGTAAATAATAGAGAAATTTTTTCTGGTATTTCTATTGTTCTATGTAGTCTATTTTGCAAGCTTTAATTTTTATCCCAAAATCCTAACATCACTGAAGGTTAAATGAATTAGTGCATTTATAGACATCACTTTATAGAAAAGTCTTATCAATCATAATATTGCAGTTGCCATATCAATACTATAATTTATTTATAAGTCATTACTTACTACCCTATATATTGAATAAAAATCTGTTGACAAAAAATCAGTCTCAAGTACTGATACGCATTTCAATGTGAATATTATGAAACATTAGGATGTAAAAGCAATTTTAAAAGTTCTCCATTATACTTTCTTGGAAAATAAGTTCAATTATATTTCTTCATTTGGATTATAGCATATGATCCCAAACATTATTTACTGTCTTCAAAACACAAAACAGCTACATTTTGATTAAGTGACATTTCCCATAAAGAAGAAAGGACATAAATTCACCTTTATCATGGAAGTAAAAATGCATTATTTCTTATCAAGTGCTCCAAATATACTTAGTAAAATTGTGAGACAAAGCCATTCAAAGAATAAAAAAAAAAATTACACTGTTCCTTCTCACAGGACCAACTTAAAAGAGCTAAACCAACCTCTTCATTAAAATTTTACCACAAACATTGGGTAGATTTATTAGTTTAATGTACTAATAAAATGATTCTGCATATTATTAACACACAAATCAAACTGCATTTTAGGTCTTACTTTAAAGGATATCCACATAATTTGATCTTATATTCCACTATTTCTTACTTAAAATCAACTTCACAGAAATTTTACACATCTGTTACTTTTGGTAATTATTTTGGTAAAAAAAAAATATTTATTGCATCATTTTAGAAGGCTAATGGTAGCAACTACCAAAAAATAACCCCTTAGAGTGTTTGCAAGTAATCAGAACCTTTTCTTTCCTGCTCCTAAACTGGATCTTCTCTGCTTGATTGGTGAAATTTGGTTTTGTTTCATTCTTTTCTTGCTCTCTAAATTCTTACTTGTATTTTGTTGGCCCAAGTACTTCCTCACAAGTTTTCCTTCTCCATCTCCTCTCTCATACATGGCCTCCCTGCAATTTAACTTTTAATTTTAATGATTTAACTTACCACAGAGTGCTCCTTTGATTATCTGATGGATTCAGGATCCACTACTCTAAAACATGGCACTTCTGGGAAGAAGCAGATAAGTATGTAGAAACTAGAAACAATTCTCCTTGTTCCTTCTCTTTAGAAGATGCACTTTACTGGGTCATAAAACCAAACTGACTTCCCCTCAAAAGAGAATGAAGAAAACTCACTCCAGGAAGTCTTGTCTTCAAAGGAAGGTAAAGCCACACAAGGACACCAAGAGGAATCTGAACAGAGACCAGCTGAGCCCCCACCCCCAAGTTCACTGCATTGAATCATATTCTCTTCATCCAATTAGGCTTCTCTACAAGTGTCCAATTTTTCATCAGACCTAGCATAAAATACAGTCTCCTATGTATGTTGAAACTTGAAATAAATAAATTCATATATTTTTTCTCTTGTTAATCTGTTTTGTTTAAAAAATTGTAATGACATTAGTGATGGTAATAATTTTTTTCTTGCAATCTTAAAAAATCACTTACACTTAGATATAATGTTTTATCTGGTTTAATATAACCAGCAATATACAAATATCCTTTAATGTGCCCATTTAAAAATAGATAAAGGTGATATCAAATCCCTTTTCTACTTTATTTTAATTTAAGAGACAATTTGTAAACCAAGGGCACCAGATTTCTCCATGACGGAATCAAAGAAAATCTGTAATAAAGGCAGTTCAATCCTGATACAGTCTGTGCTTAACCTCTTCGGCGCTGTAGCCGATTCTGAGTTCACCCAAATGCTATGAGTTTCAAAACTGTAAAGGTTCCTCTTCTGTCTTGTTTAATTTTTCTATTCAACATGCACGTGGAGGGTTGATCGATGTGACACTGCCTTTAATTTCCCAAACAGAATTACAACAGGCATGAGAAAATAACCTTTCCTCGAAGCGGGCTTGAAGGTATACTCAGGGGACAGGTATATTTTAGGCAATGCCAGAAAGTAAAGGAGCCTTGATGAATGCATTGAGTGCATATTGAGGTTCCTCAATTACAAGGTCTCGGAAGGCATATTGGAAACTTAGAGGCATTTTGAAACCTGACTGTTTTCTAGCCTAGCAATTGACAGGGAAAGGGAATGGAGTAGCTAGGGCTTCATCCTAATAGCACGTGAGTTTCTCTTAATTGGAGAATGCGTGTTCTGGGGCCAAGCTGCAGGGCAGACAAACTTTTTATCATCCAATACTTCAGAGAAACCCAAGGAAGTGCCCTGCTTTTGCAAATGACATGACTTTTAACATCGTAATGCTAATGCTTGGAGTGTTTAGTGCCTCCAACAAGTCCACTAATATTAGGGAAAGACTGACATTTGTCTCTTTTCATGACCAGGATCATCGATTTTATGCTCCCCTTTCTTTCAAGTCTCATGAGAAGGAATACACAGGAGCTTACTGTTTGCCCCAGAGTTCGAGGGAAAGCAAAGCAAGATGGACCTAGACTCATAGAGTTAGCTACCCTTCCACTCTGAAAGTGGGAGTGTGCATAAGTTTTTCAGGGTGCAAAGAGGGTGTTGGTTGAGGGCCAAAAGCAACTTTTTGGAGGTATATGTGCCATCCGTAGAACACTGACAGTTGGTTTCCCAGGCTCCTCAAGAGGAAATGTAAATGACCATTCAGCTATAAGGATATACATCATTTGTGTTCACAGAAAGCAAAGTCAAATATTCTTCAGTGGGGCTATACAAAAACCCCATGCAATTCTTTAAGATGCCATTTAACTTTATCTTTTAAATGAATTAATTAAATTTATTTGAAGACTTGGTCTTGTTATGTAGTTCAGGGTGTTCTTGAACTCACTATGCATCCCAGGCTGGCCTCGAACACACTGCATTCTTCCTGACTCACCCTGCCAAATACTGGGATCACCGGCATGCACACTTACTATTCACCTTTTAGAAAAACCTGCTCAAGACAACAATTCATCTTTTCCATCATTCTAAGAGAAAACTAAGGCTGGATTTTAGCAATGCCTGTCACATAAGACCTTAATTTCAGTATTCCTCCTCTCTTTCCACTGCCTCCCATGCTTAATTATTTAAGAGAATTGCAGAAAATCCACTGAGTATCTGTTGTGCATGGCCAGATTGTCATCAGCAACACAAGCAAGAAGGAAAGTTTTGAAGCAAATTTTACTATAAATGAAGTCTAGAAAGCCAGGAAGGTTGCTGTCACGTGGTACTAGACATTGAATTTTAATACTGGAATAATTTTAGGACACTAACTTTGGGACTATAAGTGACGTATAAAGGGTAGACATGCGAGACATCAAGGCAGAAAAAGTATGTGGCCTGGTAGAATAAAGTCTTATGTGTGGAATAGAGTCCACCTTATCTTAATGTGCTTAGTTATTTTAGTACATTAAATTGTTGAACCACAGCTTTCAGAGAGATGTGTTATTTCATAAATTCTTTCCAGATTATACTCTCATAAGCCTACGAGAATATATAATCAAAATCTTAATATTTTTCCTAAAACTACTGAAATTTAAATAAATTTAAAAAGGTAGATTTGAATACCTATAGGGGTGGCAGAAATAGCTAACTGCTAACAGATAGTTATCAATCAACCAAACATTTCTCTGATATTTCTTTCACACCAAGAAAGCAGACTATGATAATATTCATTTTATTTTGTTTTAAAGCAAATTTTTATTTTGTAATTTTATCTAATCTCATCCAGTGAGACAAGTAAACCATTTAGAAAATCACATTCATATATAAATAATGATTTCTATATTTCATCATGATAGGCTAAAAATAATTAACTTCTAAATCACTATTTAAATATTTGGACCTTTTGGGGTCAAAAATAATAGACATATTGGCATACTCGCTTGTCCTCCAAATGAAACAGTAACAAAATACAATAAATAAAACGTGACATACTATGATTCTTCTGACTGCATTTAAGTTCTTCAGCTTCACAATTTCACCAAATTTTTTCCACATGTTCCTTTTCTACATCATCAGAAGTATGTACAGGAACCTTTCTCAGTTAAGTAAATGGAATATTTGTCCCCTTCCATCAGTTCAGCACCAGATACAAAGAATCTCACTTGGAAATCACATTATTTACTCCAGTTTCTGCTGATGACCGTAGCTTTATTTGTTGCCCAACAGTATGACATTTATTCTAACCACAAATAAAAGGAATTGTAGATCACAAGTCTGAGCTTCTAAAGAAAGCAGATAGTTTCTACAAGTATTTTTGGCCAAGTGATGGCACAACAACATCTAACAGTTTGGCTTTCTGGTGAACTCAGTTGATCGTAAGTATCTGATTGATACTCTGAGGCTTTGAGATGTTCAGAATTAAATATAAAACAGAAGCTAGCCAAGGTTTATATCCAACATGCCAATACTTAATGAGGCCCAAGAAAGGCCTTTTGCATTGAGAAAATCCACCAAGTTCAAATTTTTTGTTATGATGTGGAACTTGAATTTAGTGGAGAGATTGTTACTGAGTGGGAGATGTTACATTTTTTCTATTAATACATGTGTGTGATATATATAATTATCTTTTTAGATCAATTTTCAATAATTCCTGCCAACTCACTGATAAATTGTAATTAAGACAAGACAATCACCAATAAACCAATTTGAAAAGATCTTACTATATTTACAGTATTTAAAAACAAGGGCATCTACTCAGTAACTGTATTTTCAATCCTAAACTACACAGTACAGTTTGTTGGAATAACATCTTAGTATTGTATACCACAATCTATTCAAATATGTCCACATTTTTTCAAGATTTTCTGACAGTGCTGGGGATTTAACCCAGGGCCTCATGCATGCTAGGCAAGCTCCATCCCTAGCCTCATTTTCAAGATCTTGATGACAATCTAATTATTATTCTATAATGCACAATGTAGAAAGGTTTGTTTGAGACCATTTTCCTTGTACTGCCTTGCAAAACCAGACATTCAAAATAATCAATGCTGACCAATCCTTTTCAGAGAGAATTGCAATATAAAATTTCATTCCAAACACCTGTTGGAACATAATTGCAATATCCTTTTAAAAATCAGTCTTTTCTAAAACTCTGCCAGACAAAAGTCGATGTTTATGAAGCTATGCTTCTATGATTCCAGGCTCTTCAAACTGTGCACTCATGCTGGCAGTAAGCTTTTGTTTCTTTTGTTGCCAATAATAAATTACCTCCCTGAAGTTACAAAACACCTAAATTCCTCTCACTGTTAAAAGGATATATTTATAAGACTGTAGCTAAATAATATTTAAGAAAAAAGTTGTTTCAAATACATGTATGTTTTGCGTATATGCAGCAACAAACATAATCATTTATTTTTCCATCGTTCTCTCAAAGATGTGCAATGTAGTTACTGAGAAAGAATGACATGAAGACACCCTTTGTGGCTGAATGTTTCTCTGACAATAATATATTGGTATATGAGAGTGTTTAGCATATCGTGCACATCACTGAATATCAGAATGTGAAGGGCCTTACCCTTCATGTGGTTTACCTGGCATTTCTCAGAAGATGACCCAGTACCCAAGCAGTGAAGTAGGACTGCAGCTTGCCTCTGAAATACAAGTACTATGCTTTCACCTGTACCAACCTGTTGTTCCAACCTACCAAGAAGAACCACTTTGTGACGGTAGTGAGGAGGCTGTTTAGTCTGATTTAATCACTTACCAGTCCAATTATTTAAATACAGGACAATAAAAAATTGCATATTTTCATTAATTTCATAAGACAATATAAGAGGAAATATTAAAAAAAACAATTTCCCCAAATTTAGTCAATGGAAGAATGGACTAGTTGAAACGATGCCTGTCTGAGTGATGCTGAAGATAGTCAGTATGAAAACACACTTGCTGGCTGAGGGGCACTTGGGGTAAACTGTTAAGTGGTTAAAAAACAAGATCTCCAGAAAACAAAACAAAACAATACTCCAAATTTAAAATGTATAGTTTCCATGAATTTTCAGGTTAAGAATTACTGGTCTAGTATTAGTATTGAATAAGGCTTCTCAAACTAAAAAACATCAAAACCACTGGCTCTCTCTCCTTTGATCAGAGACTGCCTAGCATATTGTCCCTACAATAAAGTCCCTACAATAAATAGTGGTTCTGGTCTGGTCTTGATTTTCAGCTCTTTTTATCTAACATATCTGGTGCCAAGACTCAGGAGGAAGGTGGTCGATTAAGAGACAATCCCCCATGGGATGGGGTCGATTGGCCTTTCGGCCGTCTCCTCCAGACCACATCTTCAGAGCCAGGACCTCATCGAGGCTTTGTCTTTGCCTTTGCCATTGCTGACAACACGCATCCACACTGGTCACTGATTGCAGGGTGAGTAGGCAGTTTACCTTCCCTTTACTCGGGTCCTCTATCTCCTTCTTGTTCTGTCCCTCTGGGGACTTCTCAGAAATCCAAGCTCTTGTTCAGAGAGACCCTCCTACGCCACTGGGCCCATTGGCTCAACTCCTCTCATTCTCCCCTTTCGGGAACTGGCTTAAGAAGTAAAGAGATGAAGACCTTCCTCTCTTGTGCCCTCCTCCTAAGGAGCTAACTCCTCCTCACCCACCCTAACATGAGCACCCAACAATCCAAACCCTCTCCGTCAACACCTCTTGGCTGCCTCCTGGCATAGCTTTGTTCCCTTGGATTGTTGGGATCCGACTTTAAGTGAAAACTACTCATTTTTTATTGCAGCCAAGTTTGGCCACAGTACAAATTAGATAAGGAATCTCAACGGCCAGAAAATGGCACTCTCAATTTTAACATATTTCTCTATTTGGGCAACTTTTGTCAACGTCATGGCAAATGGTCAGAAATCTCCTAATACAAGCTTTCGTCTACCTACCCTCTCACCCCTCCCTCTATCAAACCTGTTCACCCTCTCAGGTACCTCTAGCCCAAGCTCCGTTCTCCTCCACCCCTCCCGACTTCCACCTCATATCTGGCCGATCACTCACGGCTCACACCTCTCCCACCCCGTAACCCTGCCGGCTCTTACATCTCCTCCAGTGCTTCTTCACTTCTGCCATCTTATGACCCTTTGTTACCTCTGCTATCCCTGTGACCCTTCCTCACCTCCGCCTCATCTCCACCACACACCCGCTCTCTCTCTGCTCCTCCAGTCCCTCCCAAACAGGACAGAGAGTTAACATCCCCACTTCTCTGCTTGCTCCTCCTTCCCCACCTTCCTTGGAAGAGTGAGGAAAGCAGGACTCTTCAAAAAAAAAGTAAAATCCTCTCCTGACCATCTATTTACATATCAAGGACTAGTCTGGCCGGCTATATTACCAAGAAATTCCATCAGGCCCTATTGTTTTCCACATAAATATTGGAAAATAAAATATAAGTTTTTAAAACAATTCAAAGAAAAATGTAATGCTTAAGATTCGAGTTTAAAGACCGATTACAAAGCTAGATTACAGCTCGTGCGGGCTACAGCCTGCTTAATCCATGGTAAAATCAGTTGCAATGTCCTGACAGGCAGGAAAATCTTAAAAAAGCAACCAACCAACCAACCAAACAAACAAACAAAACAAAACCCTATACAAACACGACAAATTATAAATTCTCGCTAATTGACAAATGTACGTTTCGTTTTCAATTTAAAATGATGTTTGATTGGTGTTTGTTTTCCAGATGTTTAATTGATGTATTTAAAATATTTCTTTTAGGTTGAAAATTCTTAAATTGTAATTATGGTAACTGGGCTATGAAGACCACCAATAATTTGGACCTGGCCCTCCAAGATCATCAAAGATCCAAAGTATGAAGTAACCTTTTTTTTTGGTATCGGTGAAGTAACCTTTTCTACAACACCATATATCTTTGGTAAGTCACCCAACCTTCTGAGCAGGAAGATTGCTAGACCAGAGGAGAAATACAACGTGTGCTAAAGGAGGGTCACCAAGAGAAAAATTCCCCCACGCTTTCACTGAAAGCAGCATGGTCAAGCAAGGCTGTGACCCATCCTAACGGCAGACACTAACTGAGTTGCTAAGAGGCTCTATGCGTGGTTCCAACATAATGCCTAAGGAGACTTTTAACTGACCTTGACAGATAGCAAAAGGTTCATATTGATTAACATGGGCCTCTCTTTAACTTGGTTTTAAACACCCAGCAGAAAAGCATCACCAAAAGAGGTAATCAATGAACAGGCACTAGCGATAGAGGCTTTTGAGGCCCGTAACTTCACCTCCCTATAAAGGGATAGATCTCCAAGTGGTAAGCCAGATAACCCAGTCTCAAAAAGGGCTACAACTCCTATTTAATACGTCCCTCCACTATCTCCCTGTCAATATCTCAGACTGTTGCATGTGTATGTCCGTTTATCCTCCCCCTCCCCCATTCACTCCAATTCCTGTCCCCCTAGATTTTAACCTTTCTTTCTCAAATACGGGCAATTTATCCATAGTTCCGGGACCCTTCGCTACGAGTCTCCTATTCCCTATCCAAACCATTAACCTGACATGCACGGGGTAAAATGACAACATCACTTGCCTTGCTTGCTCCCTCTATATCTCAGAAGAGCACCCCGCCTGCCTATCTAATGGCCTATACTTCATACGCAGCCAGGAGGCATTCTGATGCTTCAACTGATCTAAAATTTTCTGTTACATAGCATTTCTCAGCCCCCTTTGGCCATCTATCCAGCATCCCAGATGTTTGAAAGGATCCTCCCACAGCGGCCCCCCTCCTGTTCCCCTTCTTGATGGAAGCGGGGATCCTCACTGGCATGGCGATGGATATAGCATGTGTCTCTACCTCTACACATTTCTATCAGGCATCGTCAATAGAGATCTCAGAAGACATGGACAAGATAAGCCAATCCCTAAACACAGTCTAGGACCAGATTAATTCCCTAGCAGCTGCCGTGTTCCAAAATAGACATTCCCTGGACATGCTAACAGAGCCCAAGGGGGAATGTGCCAGGCTATAGGTGAAGAGTGTTATTTTGTTAACCAATCAGGCATAGTCAAGGCAAAGGCTAAAGAATTGCATCAAAAACTTTAAGAAACAATGGTGTACATGGGGAATAACACAAGACTACTTCTGGCTCCAACAGATTATGCCATGACTACTTCCCTTATTGAGCCTACTGACCTGTGTGTGTCTTCTGGCCATGGTAGGCCCATTTCTGTTTTGCTGTTTTCAAAATATCTTGCAGGAACGCATGAGGGTATTTACCAGCCAGTCACAGAACTCATCGTGGTGGGGTACTAATTACTGTGGCAGAGGGAAGAAATCCCCACCTACCGCTGCTCCCACCAGATTCAGGTTTAGCCCCAACCTTTGCCCCTTTGTCAGCTTGAAGAAGCTCCAAAAGAAGAGTCCTTTACCCTGAATGTTAGATTTCCATCACCTTAAGATGGCCACTACATAAAAAGAATAGCCTTCCCATAATGCTCTGCTTCTCACCTAAAAATATGGCTTCTCCCAGTAAAGGATTGCCTTCTTCTTCCCTTCATGCCTCTTCCTGATAAAAGAGAAGCCCCTCCTAGTGATGTCACAAGTTCCCCCAATCCCTAGCCACTACATTACTCAACCCCACCCCATCTCCTGTAAGCCGCACCCCAGTCCTATAAGAAATGCCCCTGTCATGGCCATATTGCTTTTTCCTTTGTTCGGAGATAGCCCAGCAGATTGTCCCTACAATAAAGGCTTGTAGTGGTAAACACACACACACACACACACACACACACACGTCCTTAAAGATTTGGTTTTCATGTATTCCTTGGGTGCCTCCAACGACTCCCAGGAATCTGTGGCTCTGACAAGCCCCAAAGGAGGCAAATGTTGCTGATCCAGTGCTCAGCTCTGCACTGTAGTGCTATGAGATTAAGGCCAGAAATGGAGACTGAGAATTGGAGAGGTATTCCAATACCCAGAGTGGCAGTGACAGCCTTGGTACACATAACCCCAAGGAACGTGTGTGAGGGAAGCACATGGGTTTGCTTTCTTCAGTGCCAGATTACTCTACATCCTGTCACAAGTCTGCTTCCTCTTCTAACCTGCATTTGACAATGACTTTAAGCAACACTAGTTTAAAAGGGGCTCTGGGGCTTAGTGATGGAGCATGAGCTTAGCATTCCCAAGCCCTGGGTTCCACTGGCAAAAACAACAACAACATCAAAAACTACAACCCACCTAGAAACAGAAAAACGTGGATCAAACAAGCTGAAACATCATTCCAGCACCTGTGCTTTGGCTGAACTACATTGCGGCTGGGCATGGTTACAGCTCTGCCCCCTAGTTTTTTTTTCCATCTGTCAGACTGTATTCTCAGTAATCTTTTTTCCAGTGCTTCTTAGTGTGTGACCATCACACTGTTCTGGTTTTTTGTGTTAACCTTCTTATACTTTCCTAGTTTTAAAACGCAAAGATCTATGTCACAGTAGATGACAATTCCTAGGGAAATGAAGACTGTTTGCTCACCCAACAAAAGAAAAAGTCCACTTCCTCTCCTGTTGATTGCTGACTTCCGTGCACCAGTAGAACGCTGCTGAATGAAGCTGCACAATTTGCAGGACTAAGCCAGAAACAGCTCTACCACTCCTACTGTTCGCTTGGGATATTTGCTGACCAGAGACTTACAGTGGGGACTCCCCCTTTCAGAATGTAGGAACTGTGCTGAGAAAAGTCAGTGTCCTCATGCAAAAGCCAGATGTGGATGTGCCACTGTTAGTTCCATTAACTCTGACCTTGGTGTAACTGAGTCCTTGCAATGGACATGTACAGGAGAATTGTCCAGCTGATTCCACCCTCTCAAGGCACATCCGATCTTCAAATGTTCTCAGGTGAATACAGGAACAGGACAGAGCAAACCAAACCAATCCCATTGTGCCCTGAATGAATTCCACACTCAGAATCCATGAGCAGAAAAAAATGGTTCCGCATGTTATCAAATCTGGGATGATTACAAACTAATAAATAGCAAATCCATCTAATCCCAAAGGTAAAATCTTTGGTTATATTTTGCCTTGGCTCCTTCAAGACCATTGCTCAGTTAGACACCTTCTCTGTTGAACTTAATCTTTCAACCCTTTGCTTTCTTGATTTAATGCAACCTTCTAATCTAGTCTCTCAGAATTTGTTTCTAAGCATTTATGAGCTTTACCCATTCAATAGGTATTAGCCTGTATTTTTTAAAATCTTCACAATATACTAAGGGACTATTATCCCCGTTTTCTAGATGCCTAAATTCACACCTTATAAACAGTAGATTCTGAATTCAAATTTCATACCTGATGCCAAAGTTCTTGCTTTTAATAATCATAATACATGGCCATCTCTCAGTGGCCACAAGATTTAGATGCCAGGATCCCCCACAAAAATCTGTGGATGCCCAAATCCCTTATATAAAATGGCATCCTATTGGTAAATAACCTACACCTAGCCTCCTGCACACTTTAAATCATCTCTGTATAATGTACAACTACTAGTGCAATATAAATATGGTGTAAATAGTTATTAGGCCCTACTGCATGGGGAAAAAAAGATAAGAAAAGCATCTGTACATGAGAGTACTATAATCTCTTGTTTCTACTTCTCCTTGGTAATCCTAAGGCTAGTTTTCTTGGTTGAAACTGTGACTTTTTAAAACAAGAGGACACATAAGCTTTGTTATATCAATTTTACTTCAAAATTTTGTCTTCAGGCACAAAAGACAACCTTATCTCATTATACTAGAAAAAAGATTTTAATTTTTCCTATGTAGAAAAGCATTTCAGATCTCCTCCAAAATGATGGGTAATTAAAGCCCAGTGATATTTGTTAACACAGCTTAGAAAAAAGCAAAAGAAAGGATTAGACTACTTCTTGCCATGGCCCTATCACTTGCTATTAGTGATGGCTAAGTTGCTTTACAGTTACTGACATTCTGTGTTCTTAGTGGTCATGGAAGACAATAATAATAACAGCAGTGGCCATTAAATGAGAAGGTATAAAGTACCGAGAAAAGTAATCACCCCATGACAGGCTCTCTCATGCCAGCTATTCACAGCACACAGGTAGCTCTGGGAGAGGATTGCCCTGGTTCAGGGCAGAACAGTGACAACTCTTAGTCACAGCACTCAGGGACAAACCACAGATGGAGCAGAGTGATGAGACCATTTGTATGATGCTGGCAACAAAAAAGGGCCCTGGTATTGGCAATGGCACAGGGTACTGATGCCAGCATCATAAAAGTCTTCTACTCCACCCAGATCTAGAGAGATAAAAGGATTAGTTGGCAGCTGCTACTACCCCATCTCTGCTTGTGGGCAAATTTGCTCATTTTCCAATCAGCAATGTGAATAATTCCACATTTCAGTCCAACTCTGATAATTCAATTTTAGGCAATGCTAGTGAATAAATAGCTTAAGTTTACCTTCATATTGTTAAGAAAAAAAAATTTAAAAGGGAGGAGGAGGATTCTATTCTTCATGTTTATTGTCCTGAGTGAGCTGTAGAGAAGGAGAAGGAAACACACACACACACACACACACACACACACACACACACACACAGAGTTGTGCTCCTTAATTTTAAGCTTCATGGGGAGATTTAAAGGATGCCAAGACAGCTCAAATCTACTGAATACAAATTTTTCATATGGAATTCTGAAGTGTACTTTGTGGAGTTAGAAACTTTGTTCTAAAAAAGTGAGCACAGATGAACATGTATTTATTTGCCCCAACCCTAGCTAAGTATACAGAATTTGTATTTTGAAAAAAAAAAATCCATTTGCTTTTAACATACTGTAAAACAAATGGATATTTTTAATTAACTTGAAAATAGCTAGAACAGTATTTCTGTAACTCACATGAGTATTAGAAAAAAGACAATGCCACTTATTTATTCAAAATGAAAAACCTGGCATTGACTTGGTTCCCTTAAAACTGTTTTCACTCCTCAGATAACTGGCTCTACCTAGTACTTCACTTTCTAGTAAGAATAATGACACTTTAATACCATACACTGCAGAGAATGCAGGCAGAATAATGAGGTGAACCTAAAAGTGCTCACAGAACAGTTTATGCATATGTGTGTGTGTGTGTGTGTGTGTATATTTTTTTTTTACACAGTTGACATATGTATCAAATAATGATATGGGATTATTCATTACAATACAGAAATTTCCATAATCCTGGTGTTCCCTCCCACAATAGTATATATATATATATTTTTTTTTTACACAGTTGACATATGTATCAAACAATGATATGGGATTATTCATTACAATACAGAAATTTCCATAATCCTGGTGTTCCCTCCCACAATCTGCCTCCCCATACTCTTCTTCTCCACTGATCTAAAGGGGTGACAACTCCTCGGCATAATTTTAGACATCTCTGTATACTTTGATAATAAAAAATACTCCTATTTGTAGGCTTCCCTACTTTCTAAATTGAGGATCAGTAAATTTAAGGACTTTGGGCCAAATCTGACCCCCCCATCTGTTTTTTGTCAACCAAAATGGTGGATGCTTTTTTCCATTTCATGAGTTGAAAACAGTAAAAGAAAATAATATTTCATGGCATATGTAAAGTATATGAAATTAAAATTTTAGTGTTCATAAAGTTTTAGCGGAATAGTCACGCTCACTTACTTACATATTGTCTGTGCTGCTTTGAAACTATAGCTAGAGAACGAAGTAGTGATGGAGATCTTGACAGCCAGCAGAGGCTGGGGTATTTACTGTCTGGTCCTTGAGCAAAAAGTTTGCCAAGTCCTGCTGTATATTATTTTATTTATTGCTCTTGGGCATACTACCTCCGTATTCCAGAGGTAACAAAAACTTAATGTGCTGAAATTGAACTCTGCAACTTTTCTCACAAACTAACTTTGGTTTCTTCTAGTGTTGAAAAGTTACTTTAGCCTCTTTGCCACTTTCCAGTGATGAAGCTCCAACAGACTCCATCTCATCAAACTTTGTAACACTGGCCCTTGTCCTCCCATTACGAGGAAATCTTAAACAGACCCATCACATAGACTATTAAGAGTCACTTGACATCTTCCTTAGCAGTCTACAATCTTATAGTCTTTCAAAATTTTTATTCCCTTTCTACAGCTTCATGCTTAAAGCCTATGGTGACCACATTTTTAGTTATTGAATTTGTTTCCTCATAGTGGGGAAATTAGCAGTGCTTGGTTGGCAGCAAAGTGACAGCCACTAGAACAGAGATTCCGAGAGTCAAACCACCTCATTTGCCTTTACAGACAGAAGATGAAATAACCTCATCATCACCTTATTCCTTTAGTTTCAACTCTAGCTTTGTTTATAAAGCCCCCTGTAATTAAGTATACCTATATTTCTAGGCTTTTCTCTTACAGCGCCTTTTCTCTTGTAGATTCTCTACTCCTAGTGTGATTAAGAATTTCTCAGACCCTAGCAGTTTCCCTGAATCTGACAGACTGCTGAATGCCTCTTATTACGCCTTTGGTTTCCCAATGCTGTGGCATGGTGAAATACGTGTATGCCTCAGAAGCACCTGGTTTATAAAGCATTGCTCAGCTGACCCCTAAATATTGGAATTGATGACTTGTTTTTCTAATGCTTTCAAAAGACCCAAAGAATTTACTTAATTGCTCTCATTAATTACAAGTCCACTGCCCTCTACTATGACCTCTTGAAATTATGGGCTGCAAAGCCCAGCAATTGACAGGCAAATAACAAATTTTAGCTAAAAATAAGAATGAATTACATCTATCAGTTTAGACATCTATCTGGCAGTATTCTTTTGTCTTTGCATTAAAAGGCACGGCATCTGTATAAATACTTTAAGTGGTTTGAGGTAAGTTATTAATGTTCCCATGCATGTAAGTCGTGCTTTATTTATTTATTCATTCATTCATTTATTCATTTATTTATTTAATTATTTGTGGGTGCCAGGGATCGAACTCCGGACCTTGCACTTGTGAGGCAGGTGCCAGAACCACTGAGCTAAATCTCCAGCCCCAGTTGTGCTTTCTAATAGCTGCAAGATGCTGATGTTGAAAAGACATGTAATTAAGCTTGTCAACATATTTTCATTAGTCCTAGTTAAATTTTTACAAGTGAAAAATAATTTTGATCAATGTTCCTTAAAGATACATCAATATTCTTTATTGATAGTCAATTTACTCGCTAAACCATGTGACAGAAATACCTCATACTCTTTAAAATTTTTCCTAAATTTGACTGCATATGGAAATTATCCTTCAATACAGAACTCTCAATTTTATGAATGTGACACTTTTGCTCTTATATTTTATTTCTTTTTCTTTCTTTGTAGTTAACTATTTTACAATAAAGCTTAAAACACAAAATTGAAAAGGTATTGCACATGGTTCCCATGGAACCCAGGCCCAGTTTCCTATGTAAAAACATCTTATATTACTGTAGTATACTTTTCTCAACTAATAAACTAATATTAATAAATTATAATTGATTTATTCAGCTTTCATTAGCTTTCCTTTTTTTTTTTTAATTTGAGGACTTCATCTAGTATATCACAATGTCTTATCTCTTTAGATTCCTCTGGTCTGTGACACATCCATAGTTACTTTGCTTTCAATGACCTTGACAATTGTAAGGAGGGCTGGTCAGCTATTTCACAGAACATAGATAACTTTGAGTTTGTTTTATGTCCTTTTCTTATGGTTTTACTAGGATTGTGGATTTTGGGAAAGGTGACCATAGAGGTGAAGGCCTCTTTTTTATTTCATTGTATCAACAGATGTGCTACTAACAGCGGTGCCGATGTTAACATCGATCATCTGACAAAGAAGTGTTTCCTAGTTTTTCAAAAACTTACTTTTTTTCCCATTCTGCATTATTTAGTAGAAAGCAACTAAGTAAAGCTAACACTAAAAAGATGGAAATTAAACTCCAGCTCATTGGGAGGGATTGCTAGCAGAAATTAACCAGGCTATTTACCTCATCTCTATCCATCTGTCCATCTGTCTGTCTGTCTATTGGTTGGATTGTATTCATATAAACTTGCGATTTCATTTGTATTCCAGGTTATAACTCATTATGACATTATTTATGTTGTTATACAAATTGTTTTAATTTGGGCTATTGTAATATTTTTGAGTGCTTTTTTTCTCCCTTTTACACATTTTCATTATTTTATTTTTTGAGCATTTCCTTTACTTTCTGGAGGAACAAAATACCCTAACCTCATTTTACATGTTACCTGCCCTAGCCCTAGACTCAGCCATTTCTCCAAAGGGGTTTGTTTCTTTTATTTATTTTTTGGGGGGGATTGTTTTTTGGTACCGGAGATCGAACTCGGGTCCTTAAGCTTGCAAGGCAGGCCACCGAACTGCTGAGCTAAATCCCCGGCCCTAGGTTTGTTTCTTTTATTGAAAAGTCATATTAGATAGCAAGACTTGAGTGCTAAATGGTTATTTTTTTTAAATTTCTGCTTCAATTATTTCAGAAAAGCATTGTGCAAAAACTTTCTGGATGCTTTCCATTATAATTTAATCACTCCTCCCAATGAATAAGAATAGAATCATATTCACATAAAAATGTATTTCTACCATTAAAGAGCCAATACATTCTCAGAAACTCTGGCTAACAAATATGCAAAGATGGATAATTTCTTAGAAAATTAGCTATAATGTGTCTGCAAATGATAATGGTAATGTATCAACATCCATAATTACCTAAAAAGAAAGCTGTGCTCTCAGTGTCAAGTACAGGATACAAAGAAGAGGCTGTACATACACATGATTATGTTCAGGAATCGTTACAAGCTCACACGTTCCACAACCAGCTCCCCTTCCTGAGCTTGACAAATGAAGCTGGTCCTTTTAGACTATGACTGAGAAAGCTGGCGAGTAAAACTAAATCTTAAATATTAAGAGCCATCTGTAAAGCTCAGTTTAAGGAACGCAAATGCGCAGTCAAAGAGAAGCTACTTCAGCAGGTGGCCCGCAGTTCACACTCCAGGCCTCATCAGAGGTGGAGGACTCAAACATGCAAGTACCAAACATGATAGTATCTCTAGGAAGGGGTATTCTTCAATGTAGATCAAGTAATACTAATAATACTTTGTAGACTGCAAATACTTTTCATTTTTCCCAAGAATTTTCATAGATATTTTACTGAAACTTTACAGCCACGAGTGAAACTAAGTAGTGGGATATAAAGAAACTAGCAAATGTTTTGAGAGCAAACATTGTAAAAGAGCTTACTCGTGGCTTGGGAGAAGAAAATTTGAGTAACAATATTTGTCTCTCCTCAGAGGTCATACTCAGGTACAATAAAAGATATAGCTTTTTTGTTTTGTTTTGAATTTGGTTTATTTGTTTGTTTGTCTTGTTTTGTTTTATTCCTGGTTCCTGGCACAAAGTTTAATGATTCTTAAAATTTCTTGCAAGACGTGCACATCTCAGTTCTTCACAGCCACGTCCAGCCACATGGGGGCTCATGCTAACGACATGACGCAGGGTAGAGTTCTTGAGTAAAAACTGCACACAGTATTGTCTGGTACATGAATGTCTAAAAAATATAACTAACAATAATATCACTAAAAATAATAGTGCCAGTCCAGGATGAGAGAATTAAATGGGCCATGAATACTGAAATTTTGTAAAATGTTTGCTAATAAAAATATTTCATTATCATAAACCTAAAGAATCAGAATCTCTGACATGGGCTCTGGAATCTGCACCTAAGATTATTCCTATAAAAGTTAAAATATGAAAACCATAGGTAAGGTACTTAAAGGCCTTTAACAGATATTGGCTTACATTTTTCACATTTATATTTATAAAGGAAGTATTAATGGCTTACGGTGACTAGATTATTAAATCTTATCTCTTACAGTGTAGATTACAGACTTTGTGCTATTTATGGATAGGAACATAAAGAAAAAGCAACTTCTGAAAAGGATACCTTCATGGAAAAAAGTTTCTGTCTTCTTCAGCCAGTAGCTGGTGGGATCAATAGGATTTAAATATATTTTTTAAAAGTAAGGAGATGAGTTTAGGATTCTTCTGTGGATGAAAATACCTACTTGGAAATTGTATACATTTTGAGAATTGATTCATAAATACTTTCTTATACATAGTTACTTACATGGTAACAAGAAACACATTTAATCCAAAACTAAGCAAACACGCTAAAAAATCAAGGACAGAAAAATATAGGAGCACTTTTCAATAAATACTTGCATGTAACAGGAACACTTTTAAATAAACAACAAGTTAAAAAGAAATCAAGGGAGAAATAAGACAGTTTCTAGAATTAAATAGTAATTCTAGTACAACACAGCAGAAGTTAAGGGACACAGGAAAGGAATCCTAAGAGGGAAATTTATAATTGTGAATGCCCGCATTACAAAAGCAAAGCAACCCCAAATAAATGACCTAATGATGCAAAGCAAGGCCCCAGAAAAACAAAAACAATTCCCAACCAAAGCTAGTACAATGAAGGAGATGACAAAGATCAGAGAATAAGTCAGTGAAATTGAGATTTTAAAAAAGTACAAAGAACTGTTTGAATGCATAGTTGCTTTAACAAAAGAAATGACTTAATAGACAAGTTCTTAGAAAATATAACCAAAAAAGAAGAGAAAAGATCCAAATCAATGCAGTTAGAAATGAAATAACATGACATTGCCAAAATTAAAAAAAAAGATTAACTACTTCACCACTCTATATGCTGATAAATTGGAGAATTTGTGAGAATGTATAGATTCCTAGATACATATGAATTGACAAAACTGAACTAAGATTTAAAAATGTGAATAATCCAATAATAGACAATGAAATTTAAGAACCAATAAAAGAAAAATCTACCAATATAGTCAAAATGGTCACACTTTCAAAATTGATGCACAGATTTAATGCAATCCCGGGGAAAATACCATAAGCATTCTGCACCGATCTGGAAAAAAAACCCAAAAAACAATACTAAAATTCATATGGAACCAGAAGAGACACAAAATAGCAAAAGCAATCCTGAGACAAAAGAGCAAGGAGGGAAGCATCACGGTCCCAGATTTGAAATTACATTACAAAGAAATTTCAAGGTTTGTGTCAGTCCATTGCTAACTTCTACAGAAATTTCAGGGGATTTCTAACACCAACACACCTCCAGATTTTTAATGAAATTGAAAGGGAAAAAATACTGCCAAAGACACTCTGGGAAGTTCCCTGATTCTAACACCAGACAAGGATCCAACCAAAAACAGAACTATAGATCAATTTCTTTAACAAACACGAATGGAAAAATGACAAACAAAATGAATGAGACAGCAAGCAGTTCATACACCATAATCGAGTGGACTTCACCCTTGGGTTGCAAGGATGGTTCAAATTAAGCAAATCAATGACTGCAATATATCACATTAACAGAAGCAAGCCAAAATCACATAATCATCTCAACAGATTCAGGGAAAGGGTTTGACAAAATGCGGCATCCTTTAATGATAACACACTGAAGAAAACATTTAAAAAAGGACCTTATCTCAATTTAATAAAAGCCATTTATGGCAAACCTACTGCCAACATTGTATTAAATGGTAGAAAACTAAAAGCATTCTCTCTAATCAAGGAAAAAGACAAGGATGTCCACAATCACCACTCCTATTCAAAATAGTAATTGAAGTCAGGCATGGTGGCACACACCTGTAATCCCAGCTCTCAGGAGGCTGAGGCAGAAGGATCGCCTTGAGTTCGAGACCAGCCTGGACTACATAGTGAGTTCCAGCTCTGTGGTTCAGCCACCTGCCTCGCAAGCACAAGGTCCCAAGTTTGATCCCTGATACAAAAAAATAAAAAGAAAAGGACAAAAAAAAATACACTGGAGGAGAATAGGCTCTTTAATAAAGAATGTTGAGAAATTGGCTGTCTACATAGAGATGTTTGAATCTAGATCCACATCTCTTACTAGGTACTAAATTAAAATTAAAATAGACCAAAGAAATAAATGGTAAAACAGAAACATTTGACCTGCTGCAATATAAAATAGGGAAAACTCTTGAAGGCAGGCACAGGAAAGGACTTTCTGAAAGGACCCTAGTTGAATAGGAAATAGTAATGCGAATCAACAAATGGAATCCTATCAAATTGAAAAACTTCTGCACAGCAAAACAACCACTGAAGTGAAAAGAAAAACTGTAGTATGGAAAAAAAAATATTTTCAGCTATTCCTCAAACAGGGGACTAATATCTAGAATATAGTCAGAATTCAAAAAACTTAAACTATTCCCAAATAAAGGACCAAATCAAACATAAAGATATAAAATTTAAATTTAAAAATAAAGTGTGAACAGACACTTCACCGAAGAAGTACAAATGCCAGAATAAACGTGAACAGTGTTAAACACATCTGGCCATTAGAGAAATGTATAATTAAAACAACACTGAGATTCTATCTCACTCCAGAAAGAATGGCCATGATCAAGCAATCAGATAATAATGAATGCTGTCAAGGCTGCAGGAAAAAAGAAACCTTACTACATTGTTGGTGGAAAAGTAAGCAGTACAACCACAATGGAAATTCTTCAAAGCACTGAAACTATAAATTCTATTGACCCAGCTATTTTCCTTCTAGGTATCTTCTTGAAAGAGTAAAAGACATCATATTACAGTGGAATATGCAGAGTCAAGATTATAGGAGCACATTTTATAATAGTTAAATCTTGGAAGCAGCTTATATGTGCATCCACAGATGAACGGAAAATAGGTTATTCACACCTACAGTGAGTACTTCTCTGTGATAAAGAAGGATAACCTTGAGTCATTTGTAGGAAATGGATGCACCTTGAGATGATAACTTTAAGTGACATAAATCAGACACACAAACTAAATATTGCATGGTTTCTCTTATATGAAAAACCTGAAGAATAAATAACTAGCAAAATCAAAGATAACAGGAAGTAGGTAGATAGATCTTTCGCAAATGGGAAGGAGATCAAGAGATGGGGGGAGGGTAAAAGGGATGAAAATAGAAGTAAGATGTGTTAAATACATGTACCAGCTCCACACAAGGAATGTAAAAATTATGTACTGGTAACATGCACTAAGAAAAAATTCAATAAATAACTTTAAAATTCTAATTGAATGTTTTAAAACAACTACATAAACCAACTTTGGTGTCTGAACTCCAGAAACTTCGATTGTATTAAATAGTTGAATGTGGCATTGTACAGTCAATGTTAATTAAGAAGAGTTTAGAAAATGTAAGACAGTTCTTCAAAATATTTTTGAAAATAGTTGTAACTAGAAAACAATAATATTATAGCCATAGTCAATTGTGTTATTGTTGACCCTGAAGTCTCTCCCAACGTGAAAACTTTGGGATCTCAATTTTGAATTGCTTTGGAAAAATTTAGTCCTAACAGTATACAATTTTTGCTGTGGTAGGTTTTTTTCTTTGTAAACACATATGTGACTGCAAAATTGATTCTAGCCCAACTTGATCAAGGCAATCTTTCCTTCAGGTGTGTGGTAAAAGATGTCTTTGCTACTGTATGTTGGTGGTTCCTTTTGAGATTTAAGTAAGTAAACATATTGAATTCATTATTTTATGCTAAAATAACAGGTAAACAGTTTCAAATGGCACTGGAGAAGTCTGTATGATATTGAAAAGAGAAAACAGTCTTTCAAAAATAACTTCATGATATAGGAGTCTAGAGATACTCTTTTTTATTGAGTTTATTGGTACTTTTTAAGTACACAGTACAGTTACATTCATCATTGGGATTTTGTACCTTTACATGATAGATCTTGGTTCTCATTTTTTCCCCATACCCTTCTCTCCCTTCACCCCTAAAAAGATATTCTTGACAAAATATCTTCTGAAGGTTCTCCATAGTAATTTTTCCTAAAAATTATATTGAAATACATTGAATTAAGAATTTTCAATTGTTATTAACATTATAGATATATAACAAATGCTCTTGAAGTGACTATATCTATTTCTGAGATAAATACTTTTACTCACTTAACTCTAAGAAGATCTTCATAATCTCTCTATTTTTCAGGTAAATTACTATATTAAAAAGAAACAGATGACAGACGTGGATATTAAGGTATTGATTCAAAAGTAGTAGATAAGGTATGCCTGTTTAAAAATAATAGCTATAGCTAAGTATTTAATTCTAGTTATAACTCTTGAATGCTTAAAATGTGATTTGGTTCATTTAAAAATTATTTTCATTATTTAAAAGTGTGCTTTTTATTTCATAAAGGTAATGCCACTGAGAAGGTGATTCTATTTGAGGAATGAATTTTCAACAGAAATGTTATTTTGATTTATTACTTAATTCTACCTTAAATTATTTTTCTTTTTTCATTTTTGTTGATCCATGGCACTCCCTAAAAAGTCTATAGACAAATTTTAGATATTTCTGTACATTTAAATTTCCACTTCATTTCCATCTTTATATAACAGGAATGATATTTAAATGTAGTATAAAGAAATAGTAGCCCTGCCATATAGAGTATTTACTATTCACTAAGTTATTCAAAATATTAGAACCTATTGTACTTTTTAAAATTCATTGATGATATGTAATAAATTGAATATAGCATTTGAAACTAGAACAAGTAATACAATTGTTTAATTTCTCCAAGATTCAGTACCTGTATCTTAAAATGGAAAGAAAATTAATGTCTTAAAACTACCAAGAGGGTAAAAAGGAGATAACCAGTAAAAGGTGCTTTGCATATTGCATGTGGCCCATGGTATGTGCTCAATAATTATTAAAGAATGTGGTTTCACCAGAATAATGTTCTAAGTTAAAGAATTAACTCTACTTCTTGCTTGCACCAAGATCTGCACCAAGGATACTACATATCCGTTAGGGTGTAAAGATTTTGATGTCCACAATAGGCAGAACTTGGAAAGTTGCCTTAAGTCAAAAACCTGCCTGAATATGCTAGGGAATGTTTTAATTAAGTCAGCGTTTTAGCTACTTTCTCATTACTGGGACAATATACCTGACACCACGTTAAAGGAGGAAAGATTTATTTCAGCTTACCTTCTGTAGAGGTTTCACTCCCTATTTGTCTGGCTCCAAAACAGGGCAATATTGCAAAGGGGAATGGAGGCATGGTAGAGGAGAAATAGTTCAGGGCAGGGAAGGCAGGAAGCAACAAGCAGTGAGCCTCCATTTCCCTTTTTTTCTATTCAGGCTACAAGACTATTGGTTTATTCCACCTGACCAAGAGTGGGGCTTCTGTCTTCAGTAAATCTCTTCAGCCATACTCAGAACTGTGTTAAACCAATTAATAAACAAACCCACCACCACATTCCCTTAATCCACTATTATACACCCATGATCCAGGTATCTCCCAGAAGCCACATCTACATACAAGCCATAACACCATAACAGAGAAAGTTCTTCAAATCAATCTGTTTTCCAAAAGAAATGTTTACATGTAATGTGTTTATACCTAGAATATTTACAATGATGTTTACTGAAATATGAAAATATTTTAAGAATGCCTCAAATTAGAAATGAACTGCATGTCTTTGGATATGTTGATTGCATTTTCTCTTTCTTTGTAAGAAATAAAGTTTTAACTCACATTTGGATATTAAATAAATATAAATAAATATATAATATATAAATATAATAAAGAAATAAGTGCAAATTAAAATAATTAAAAACAGATACTAGAAATGTAAGATACTGAACTATTTGTAAATTCTATGTAAAATGAATAAAAAGAACCTCCAAAAGCGCTTCAGAGAGAAGAATGTTTAATGGTCTTTCACATGAATAGTCAAATATCCCTTTTGTTTCCTAGTGGGAGAAAAGAGATTTCATTTTTGAGCTGTATTTTACATCCACAGAAAATAATAAAATATCCCTCTCTTCTAAGAAAAGCAAAAACACACACTGGAATCCATCCTGAAGATTCAAAGGTCTTTAGAATCAAATGAAGCTGAAAGGTAAGGAAAGCAGACAGCAATTGTAAATTTGTGCACTAAGGGAGCACTATTTCATCAGTAATGCTTTGCTAAAAGTCCCTCGATTTGAATTGAAATCTGAGCATCTTTATGAGCAGGATGGGACTTTACAAATAGTAATTAATGAGAGTTCTAGTAAAAGAATGTGACGCTGTAATGGGGGCTACTGTGAGAGAACAAGGCTGGGGATTTAGCTCAGTGGTGCTGCACCTGTCTTGCAAGTACAAGGTCCTGAGTTTGATCCCAGTACCCCACCCCCCAAAAAGGAAAAGAATTTCAAAGAGAAAAGAATTTATAGAACTGAAATGAAGCAGAAAAAAAAGAAAATGAGACTGGCTTAAAAAAAATAAATGGTTTAACAATAGTCATTCATTAAGTCATTCACTAGAAGAAAATAGTTATTACTATTGTAAGCACTGTATATACCATTTAACTTACTATTTCTTTATGCTTGTTGGTTCATTTGGGAACGATTTAAGCAAATTCATAAAGTATTTGTCTGAATACGGGCACGGACCGAGTACCCAGTGGGTGGTGCTTCCTCTATTGCCTCTGCAATGAGGTAGATACCTTTGGCATCAGTATTATGGCTCAGAAAATCTTCAGTGTATTTTAATTGCGATACTTTTTTGTTATGGGAGGACTTCAAAAGAGATCACAGTCATTGGATACTAAATAAAGTCTGCAGAAAGTTTTACCATTTTACAATCTCTCCTTGTACTATATAGTAATATCGAAACTTAATCGTTATTAAGAAATACTATCTCATTACCAAAATGAAGCACAAATTTATTGGATAAATTTAAAGAAATATGGTGTTATATGTTGAACGATATTCCCCCAAAAGATATACTATAGTACTATCCTACTATCCCTATGAATGTGACAGTATTTAGAATTGGGGTCTTTGCAAATGTAATCAGCTGAACATGAGATCATGCTGAAGTACGATGGTCCCTGATCTGAGATGATGGGTGCTTTTAAAGAAGAGGAGAAGAGACACAAAACACAGAAGAAAGAAAGACAGGGGAAACAGAGACAGTGACAAAAGTTGTGCTGCCATAAGCAGCTGTGTGGCTATCAGATTTCAGAAGAGACAAGGAAAAATTCTACCTTTGTGACCAAAACAATTTGTTCCAACTTGATTATGGACTTCCAGCCTCCAGAAGTGTCCGCGAATCTTTTTTTGTTGTTTTAAGGCATAAATATTTGTGGCAACGTGTTATAGAAGTCCAGAAAACCAAATCATGTGGCTTCAGAATTAGAACTACTACATGTACACAGGAAAAATGAAACCAGCTTGTAAGATAAAAGTTTAGACCTATGATTTAAAAAACATTTTGGATTATACTATGGTAGCAGAATGCTCAGTCTAGCATGTGCCAGACTCTTTGTTTAATCCACAGCACCACAAAAATAAATTTTTTCTCCTCTGATACTGTTTTTTATTTAATATAACTTTTGCTCTACAGACTTCCCTGATAAAAAGTTCAATGATTCTTCATTGAAAAAGTGTCTCTACTTTCATGTAGTAAACAATCCTCCTCCAGGTTGGCTTTGTCTTTTTCTTTCTTAATGGCATCGCAGAGTTTGTGAAACTCTGGGGAAAGCTCTTCACTGCCATATCTACTGCTTCATTTGCAACTTGGTATAACAGTTCTTGATGAAGGAAAATTAATAATAAATATATTTTTAAAATTTTGTTTATCCCTTAGGAATTTAATTATCTATGGATTTAGTATTAAGAACACAGTCATAATTAGGCACAAAATGTAATTATGTGATTTATAAGGGATATACTGTATAGAAGTGCTATTGCAGTATGAATAAGAACTACCCTAAATATCTCATAATCTGAGATTAGTCGATTATATCTGATACACATATGAATGGAATGTATCAAATATCAATAGTATCATAAAACTGTTCATTGATGTTGAAGGTTCCTTTCATGATCTATTTTGAAATTAATAAAAATGACTGCAAAACAGTAAGATGTACAGTAAGATTCCTATATGAACAAAATAGAAGATTGCATGGCTATCTTCAGGTAGTGATATTACTAACCTCTAGGAAGTAAGAATATGGATAGATTTTTATTTTAATCCTCTTTTGTTTTTAATATATTTTACATGAACATATGTACTTTTTAATAAAGAACTTTAAAATATGTAAATATAAAATTTTGTGCCCAACAAATGAAAGCACCGATGATGACAGAATGTTATACCAATGCATGCTACAGATCATAGCTCACCATTAATAGGCACAGTACAGATGTGATTGTTGGCAGGATCTGGTTTATACCCAATGACATAAAACGTTGTCTCAGTTTAAGTATGTTAAGACATTCTTACTCTCTTCTGGTTTTCCCAAATTGTGTGCCTCCCAATAAATCATTTATTTGCCTTAAAGGTTAATAATACCACTGAGTACATTCTGAACCATTTCACAGAACACAGTAGAAAATGGTTATAGCGAATTAAAAAAAAATGAGAAAAACTTGATGGGAGAACTCACTGATTTCTTCATATTTTTCCCATATAAGAACAAATTTTTTTTTAAGTTTAGGGAAATTTCCAAGAGATTTTGGGCATCAAAAAAAATTAAAGTATATCAAACTAAAGACTATTGAAAAATAAAATTGAGGTGGGTATGGTGGTACATGCCTATAATTCTAGTACTTGTAGGCTGAGGGGGGATTGTGAGTTTACATAGTTGAATTTAAGCCAGACTGGACATTGTAGTGAAATCTTGCCTCAAAACAAAGCAAAATGTGAAAATTTAAAAACAACTAATAAAAAGTTTGTTGAGCAAACCAGAAATGCATTTGACAACTGTACTTATCCATACAAAAATTTAAAAATGAATATAACAACAATAACTGACTTGCTTTAGGAAAACATCCTGTCATACTTCCTACTCTTCCCCCATCTTCCTCCTTAGTATTTAATGGTAACTACGGTACGCCATTCGTCCTGTGGGATCTGAAGTTGAGTTGTTTGGGAAGGACAAGTGACATGGTTTGAGCATCTTTTGAGGTCTCCCCAAAATCCTAATACAAAGACGTGGTTGTTGGGGTGCGGCACTGGGAGGTGCTGCAGACCCCACAGGGGTGGGGCTGGTGAGAGACCCTCAGATGTTATTGGCCTGCCCTCCAGAGATGCTACAGGACTCTTCCTGTCCTTTTCTTGCTCCCTAGTTTGAGATATGCTCATGCTGATATGTGCATCTACTATTGCATTCCCTGTTCTCATAAGGGATCTGACCAATGTGGTCTTGCATGGTCTTGGAATCTGAGTATCCAAAATTGTGATCTAAAGACCTTTTTTCTTGATAAAGCCAATTGTTTCAGGTAATTCATTAAAGTAACACAAAGCTGACTAATACATCATATAAAGAGTAACTTCACAGTATGTAGTTAAGTGTTAGAGACATAAATGGGATAGTACAAGGGAGTGAAGAAATTGGTCAGAGATGGGAGAAAAATGGTCCAAAACGATGAAAATATATTTGACTTTGCTAGGACAAATAGACAAAAGATGAAGGTCTGAATAAAGGCAAGAACAGATGGGATTAGTTGAAAGTTTATTAACAAGGATCTTCAAAACAGTTGTGTTCAAATTATGGAACTGTGTGCCTACTGATATTATTCACTGCTAGCCAGTTTTCCCATTTTTGAGGGAAAAATAAATGTAGAGACTTCAAATTATTTTTTTGTTTTAAATAGTATTTTTGACAGCTATTTTTATATTACTATTAGCAGATGCTGTATTCTGGGAAAATAAGAAGAAACAGAAAAACCAAGTAAACATGAGAAGATGAAAGAGAAAAACACATAATATATAATTTTCAATTTTTTATGTATATTTTGAGAGAGAGAAACCTTTTTGAAGGTCATAAAGGCCTAATTTACTAAGAAAGTTCTCATTGGCTCTTCTGTGCTTTATAATAGGATTGGATTGGATTGTTAGTGACAAAAAAAGACCAAATATTAGTGACTTATTCAAAGGATCACTTTATTTCTCTCTCATGGAAAAAACAGGTTTCTAAAGTTGATATGGAAGCAGGTAACTTTAGTCTTGATGTTTTGCCCTTACAGAATCTTCTCTATGATCCAACATGCTCCTAATAGCATTTAGTGTTAACCAGGAGGAATAATGAACAAAAGGAAGGCGAATGACACTTCTATTCCAAAATGCTTCCTGGAAATTGAGTACAGCACCTGAATATGTAATTCTACACCAACTTGCAAAGACAGCTGAGAAATGTCTTCATTTCCGGTAAGTAAATGTCCAGCTCAAAATAAAGGATTAAAGTATGGCTGAATGAAGGACTTACTAGTGGACATCAGGTGGTCTAAGCTACACTGATTTTGCACATCTGTAGGTTTCTATCTATAACCTTAGAAATGCAATGAACTCACTCAATTTCAAGAGTGAAGAAAATTTAACAAATTTTATAACATGAGCAATGAATCTCTCTCTGACCCAGTCCCACATTTCATGTAATTTCTTGGTGCTCTTTATTCCTCTTTTCCATTTGAGTCTCTCTATGTTGTATCTCTTACAGTATAGAGCTTATTTGATTAGCTTATGAGTAAGGTAGCTAGCTAGTGGAAGGAGTGCCACAGAAGGGCCAGCCACATTAATAAAAATTAGAACAGACAGTGAAGTAGGGCTCTGGACAAAGAATGAGCTCCCTCAGGCAGCTTGGAATGCAGCCCACTCCCTTGTAAAGGGAGGTACCCCCACTTCCTACTAACTCCTTGAATTTTGAGTAAATTATAATGTAAAATAACAAGATCATTCTAAGAACCCAGTGTATTGTAAATACTATGTAAAAGAACTGGGTCTAGAGAGCAAGAGCTCCCTTTGGCTTTTTTGAATTTCACCAAGACACCAGTGATAGGAGTCTACCTAACAATTAAGCAGTTCCTGTACCCCATTTGCTACTCTCCTTTTACTTATTCCAGTAAAATCTCTCTTAACCCCCTCCTTTGGTCTGCAACTTTATCCCTTGATGTTTGTGTAAACACAAGTGCAGTACACATAGTAACAACACTAGTAGTAAAGGAGGAAGTAATTGCAAGATTAGAATTTACTCCGTTTTTCCTTACATATGTTTCCTCAAAGTCCAATATGAGCGATTTTTCACAGCCCTTGACAAACCAATGCTGGAACACCTATTTGTAATTTCTTATCTACAAACTGTCCTCTTCAGCGTATGCCATAAGCACTCGTGACTGGATGCCTTCATTCAGCTAATCTTTTCAATGACATATGAAAGTTATCTGTCATTGAAAACAGCAGATGCCACAGCTTCATACAAAACACAAACTGTGCTGAAGGAAATTCCTAGCTTTTGGATTTGTCACCAATTGGGCGGACTTTACTCATCTGGAATCAATACATTAAATATGCATTTTCTAAAGAATAAGGCTGAAATTTTTTTAAAGCAACATCACCTGAAAAGATGGCTTTTGAGTCAGACGCTTTTTCCCCTTGGGGGAAGAGGACTCATTGCTCAACTGTCTCTGTATCTGTATTCAAATGCAGAAGAAAGCAGAGCCTGCTGGCTTTTACAGCCAGCCAGCTCTCCATATCTAAACTCTAAAAGCACAAAGCACAAAGATGAAGAAAGTACAGGCAGCTTTTATTAAAATCTCCCTAGTTTTTCTAAAAGCAATTAAATAAATATTTCTTAGATTAAAACATATATGAGACAAGAACAAATATAGATGTGCCCATACATCTAGGAGTGATAGTTTGTATTAAAAAAATTCTCCCTCTCAAAATATTATTTTCTTCGCCAAGTGCAAATATTTTTTTAATTTATATTCATATTTCTCCATAATTTATTGCATTTGGTTTTAAAAGATTTCAATTATAGAGAAATTATTCACCAGTGCTTTTAAATGTCTCTGTATTATGAAATTCTGTTATACACACACACACACAAAATTTAGAATTAGGCTTTAAGAGTTTGCCATGTCATAGCATTTCCCCTTCAGAGTTTCAGTTAATTAAACAAATGATTGCAAAATACCTCCGATGTCAACCTTACTGACTCCTACCAAGGTCACAGAAAGCCAACATTGTTTGGTTATCTACATGTACTAGTGCTGACCTCTTCCTTGCCCTCACCCTGACCTCGGGACAAGTATCCATTATTATAACAAAGTTATCAAACATCAGAGTAAAATCCAGGCAGTGGAAATCAAGACTTTCAAAAAAACAATAGACAAGTAGAAAAAGTTTCACTGTTCCTATAGGTATTCAAAACTGAAAATTATTTTTCCTTGAGATAAATAATTTATTTATTCAATGAAGCCTTGAGATCATTATTGCTGAAAAAAAAAGAAAAAGAAAAAATAAGGAAAAGAAGAAAGGCAGCAAGGCAGGAAGAGAGAGAGAGAGAGGGAGAGAGAGAGAGAGAGAGAGAGAGAGAGAGAGAGAGAGAGAGATTTTTCCATTCTCTAATTTTGAAATTTTCTTGGGTTAAATTATCTCATGGTGTGACACAGAGACTAGGGCAAGGTGAAGCTGGCTGGGGAAGTAGGTATGACCTGTGAAGTACTGGATCCTGGAACACATGTGCAGAACAGTTCCCAAATCTCCGCACACAGACTTCTGGGAGAACTCAGGCAGGTTTTCAATAGGACGCCTGGACCTGAGGTATGGGATACAAGCACCAAGCGCAGCCAAAACAAAACCAGGACCCGGACATAGAAGTTCTCATGGTTTCCTACAGATTTGGGGGACATCAAGTGCTTTCATGATTGTTTTATTTATTCCAAATGAAAGAAGGGGTGAAAGAAAGAGGACCTAGAGTAGAGAAGGCAAGAGATAAAGAAGGGTTGGGGAAGCTTGGTTTGCCTTTCACACAGCTCTGGAATAGGGGACTTACTCCTTGGTCTCAAGAATCTTGACAAAAAAATTAGAAAAAAACCTGAGAAATTATGACAATTGTTAAAAAAACACACAACCTACAACATGAAATTTTTTTCTGTTAAATCAAAAATAATCTAAACATGACTTTTTAGATGTATAAAAAAAACTTACACAGAGTTCTATGGATAACAACACACATTCTAAAGTTTCCACATAAGATGTGATATTTTAAAAACTGCAGGATGTACTTCCTTCCACGGTACCTAACACGTTTCTCCAGAGAGCCTCTCAATATGACTTCTTACATTACAAGATTCTAAAGATCACATTTATGTCCACCTCACCAGCATTCTATTTTGATTTCTTTAGAGATCATTCCTATTTCTACTGGCACTTACTCAAATGAATACATGATAAAGTATAGGTGTAGTCTTTCATTTTCTCAGTAAACTAACACACTTCCCTTCTATACAATTAAGGATAAGTAAGAAAATAAATAAATCAGTATCTTCAGACCTTTCCTTGCATAAAGGGCACAGAATATTGTGTGTGTGTGTGTGTGTGTGTGTGTGTGTGGTGAGTGTGTGTGTGTGTGTGAGAGAGAGAGAGAGAGCAACTATTCACAGATATAACAGTTGATGATCTTCAATTTTCCTACTGCAAACTGTTAGTCATTTATGTTTATGTATTAGATGTCTATGTCAGTTCAATTGTACATGTTGATAAGCACATTTAATTTATTTTATATAAACAAAATTTGAAGTACTAACAAATAAAAGGATGATCTTGAGTTAACAAAAGAATGATCTTACATTAAATAGAATCCTAAATAAGACCAATACTTAACTAACATGAGATATTCTTTAGACATTTCCTGTTTATTTCTGTTTTCTATTTATAGAGTTAGATTTACATTGTGCCAGGGAAGTAATTTCAAACCACTGTAAATATACTCTTATTTATTTATTTAGTACCAGGGATTGAACTCCCAATGCTTGAGAGGCAGGCAGTGGCACCACTGAGCTAAATCTCCAGCCTAAAATACTCTTAAAAGAGCTCTTTTTTCAGAAACTGTTTACAAGATTTCTTGATATTAAGTTATCTTTAAATATATGAAATGATCAGAGCAGTTCAGGAGGATTTCTTTTTTCTTGCTTCTGTGACAGCCTCCAACAAGTACAATTATTACTAAATATTATCATGGTGTGACTGTCACTCTGCTATAGCTTGCAGGTCTTGGTAACGCAATTCACAGGAATGAAAATTTGAGAAGAAAGAAACAAATACATTTTACCAATAACAAGTACAACAGTTCTAACACTGACTCTTGACTTCCATAAAATGTAGCACCTCTGTGGAACTCTTCATTCAAGAGCTCCGTCCACAGAGCAGAACACTCACTCCATTCGACTGTAGAATGTAAGGCAATGTCTCCTCCACGGCCACACCCCTCATTTACAGACAACAGTTTGTTGTCTTTTTTCCTGAAATACTACCATGATTGTTATCCTTGAAATGTTTCCTAAGAGATTAGTGGAGGAGCATGTAGAACCCCAGAGTTATGATTATTTTAAACTAGATTTTGGAAATGCAAAGAGAAACCTTCTCAGAGCTTCACTAAAAGCAAAAATTTGGGGAACTGAGATTGCTATGAATTCTTTCTTTAAGGTGGGGATCCTTCCAGGGAGAAGAGAGAATAAATCTACCATCTGTTTCCTCTCTGAGCAGGTGTAGGGCCCTGACCAGGCCAGAAACATCAACCATGCTTACACAGATAAACATCATCAACCAGCTTATATCACACTTATTCTCCTAAGAACCTATTTGTCTTTTCGAAGGAAAGCATGGATGCTTTTCTCTCCTCTCCTGTGCCTCTACTGCATTAGGTTTTTAGGCTTCAGATTCTAACAGTTCTAAGTTAGTTACCCCTGAGAAGAGCAGTCTCAGCTACCTTCCTGTGCAATTCATACGCAAAGGAACACTTTTCATTGCTCACCTAGCCTTTGTGAGTTTAATTCACAAGCCTCCAATGCACAGAAGAAAAGTTTTTCCTTCCAGACTCTAGTACTTTGTTACTATTGTCTTATCTTTTATATGAAATGATTATTAAAATGTGCGGTTACTTCTGAAAATGTTTTCCCAAGTCCTGGACTTAGCAGTAAATAGCTGGATGAAATACTTCATTTCTCCCAGGCTCAGCACCTTAATTCTGTCGTGAGGGTACCCTACCTTGCCAAGTTTTCCTAAGAATGAGAAGTAACTTATACAAGATACTGAACAATGTACCATGTTGTTAATTGACATTCAGTCCATAGTGATCTCTCTCATTGTTATTTTATTTGATATTGGAGTTTCTAACAATATTTTCTAAAACTTCTTTTTTCTCATTGAGTTTATTGGTACATTTTAGGTATATAGTACAGGTACATTCAAAAGTATCTTTTTTTTGTTGTTTTCTTTTGTTTTTTTTGGTACTGTGGATCAAACTTGGGTCCTTGTGCTTGCGAGGCAGGCGGCAGAACCACTGAGCTAAATCCCCAGCCCTAAGACTTTAAATCCAATTTTTCTTCTATTATTCTGTACTACTCTTTCAGTTAGACATCGAGTAAAAGTCATCTTTTAAACTGTATGTATATAAGATAAAGAATTTCATGACAAAATACATAGAAATCACTTAGCAATTTTTGCTAATTGAGTATATATTTTTAAAAGTTCCATAGAAGTGTTTCCTAATAGTTATTTAAACATAATTATTTAAGCATGAAATGTTAAAGTACTATAATAAGTATTCATGAATAAAATTGTTATTCAAGAAAAAACAGTAAAATGAAGACATTTGGGTTTTACATTTCTATTTCAAATTATAGATAATTTAGATTCATATATTTTATAAATGTCTAATGTTCTAAATATCATACATTCAAATTTTATTGATAAAACTGAGTCGCATATCAGTCATTTAATGCTATCTGTCCTGATACACAGGAAAAAATATTCTAGTGGATTTTATAAAGGAAATGCTACACTTTGTTTCCATTTGGGTTTTACAACTTTTATGACTCCAAGGTTTTAATTATTTTAACTGCAAATATACCACAGTATAAACAATAATGGAGTTACAACAGTTTTAGAGAAATCTAGTTATATTTTTCTCAGAGATCATAGAATTTTTGGAGCTTCACTGTAATGAGTAGATTTTCTAGGTTAGAAAATTAAGAGATTAATTCCATTAATGTGAAACATAAGGAATAAAATTTGCAAAAGCATGGACACAAAACTGTCATTTTTCCTTAGATTAGATATTCTTCAATCAATCTCTGTGAATAATCATAATTACTGTTCTCAAATCCTCAGCAGCTTAATGGACCTGATTAAATAATGATTCTTGTTAGTCTTTAGAGAAAAGAGGGCAGCTTTCATTTTGTAATCATTCTCTGTCGTTCAGAACTCGATTGTCCCATAACCTAAAACACATACTATGTCGTGAAGTTTTCTGGTCAATTCAACAAACATTTATTGAACAATTACTATTCAAGGTAGGATTTGTAAACATTATTAGTTGTAGATTTTTTTCATTGTGAATGTATACATTAGAAATAAATTATAATTAGACCAAAGGCTTCTTCTACATTTCTATTATGAATTGCTATTATTCTATTTTCTTTCTTTTTAAAATTTTTATTCTTATTACTGCATGTTTGGAGTACATAGCAATTACATTCATCATGGGGAGTTGGTACACGTATATAAGATATCTTAATGCTTTTTACATCTCCCTCCTCACTCCTACTTCTCTTTTAAAGATACATTTTTGATTTTTCTTTCATTAATATTTTGCTAGAGTTAAAAAGCTTTTCTTGAATTTACTTTGTCCTTCAGCAAGTAGTGAAAATCAAGTAAACTAAAACCAACTACAGATACTAATCTGGCTTTTTTTGTTTTCATTTTGTGGTTCTGAGGATCAAACCCAGGGCACTGAACATTATATGCAAGCACTTGCCCATTGGGCTACACCTCCAGCTTGTTTTTAAAGACTGTAAATATAACAGGAAACAAAACCAAAGTGTTCACCTTTGCACATTTCTTTTTAATGCCAAATTAACCAAGTACCTTGCATGACTGAGCTGGTCATTTTTATGTAAAATTTCAGTGTTGCAAAAATAAATAAATAAATATTCACTGCTGCAGTATTTTTTCCTGCCACTTATAAAGCATGACATATGCTTTTAGTTGTAACTTACTCTTTGTATAACCATCAAAAATAAAATAAATTTAACAATAAAGATTTAAGTAACCCTTTTCTTCTTTCAATTTCCTAATGGTAACTTATTTAATGAGTCTTATTTCATACACAGAACCTCTTAAATTCTTGTTTGTATGAACTTAGGGCCTACAAATGGATCTACCTGAACCTGGTATTCAAGAAGGAGAGAAAAACAATTTTTCAAAGATCGTTCCAAAGATTGTTCAACCAGGTTTGGCTATAAGATTTCAAATGATCAAGGTAGATTTTTTTTTTTTTTTGATGTGGCAGAAACAACGATGCTATGAGAAAAATGCATATAAGACAACAGTAAAAAAGTCAGTTATTAGAAGCCCACCCATCAGAGGTCTCTGCCAAGTGCCAACCTGCTGGTTTTGAAAGGACCCTGAAGTCTCCTTGGCTGCCTCGTGTTTGAACTACCTTGCAGCTCTACTATGGAAAGCTTACAGTTCAGGAATTTTTTTTTTAATCCGCAAGCTCAGACTTGCTTCCAGCTCCCCCTTTACTCTGATTATACTTGCCAAGGGTTCACATGTGTGAGACATACCAGTAGTTGTCTTCATCAGTTGTTTTGTGAAGCTCACAATCTTGAATAGTCTGTCAGAGCTACCTCTAGTCACCTCAGCATGAATTTTCACAACGTGAACCTTAATATTCTCGGAGTTGCTTATGAGAAGTTCTTTCCCTATACCCTGGATATCTTAATGAGGTTTTCAGCCTTCAGGTCCAGAGGCTGCTCTAGACATGAGTGTGGCTATTGACCTCTGATGTCTATAGAAGGAATTCAGAGGCAATCATTTCTATGCCTGTTACACATGTGTCTTGTAGGCAGACTTTGTACTCGCATTCTTTGTAACTGACCAGGGCTTTTTAATTATTTAGGATATTAGGAATAAATTCTGTTATACCACACTTAGCATCTTTTCCTATATATTTTTTTAGCTGTGGCAAGCAACCTCTCCAACATGCATGGTTTCTTTTCTAGAACTCTGACAAAGAAGTTATTGATCTTCTGCCACCTTGCCTTTGGTGCAAGTGATGCCATTTATCACATTAGAAGGTAGAACTCAGTGGACGATAGCCAGGTCAGAAATATCATGACACAGACAAAATCTCTTTTTCGGCACTTTGAGCCTTTCAAATGGTATAAGGCTATTGTGACATGGTACTGCTATCTAAGGTAGACTTATTCTCACACTATACATCTCTATTGAAAGTTTAGTATTTCCCTGTTTTATACTATCCAGTTTCTTCTTAATCTGGCTAGTCTCAGTGCTTTATTGATTGCTAAGCAGGCTTTGAGATTTCTTTTCCCAAATAGTTGGTTTTACTGTATCAGTACTCAGGTCCCCATGGACACAGTTTTGACATCTGTGAGAAGATTTTTTTCATAGAGCGTAATTTCAATTTGGGGTCTTCACAAGAGCTAAAGACCTCTCTACTAGTGATCTTGAAAATAATAAATTTCTAACTATATTTTGTTAACTCTTAAATAAAGGTTCTGGGAAGATCAGCAGTTATAGGGAACATTAATTTTTAAAGTCTACACAGTGCTAGTTTCTTGGATCCATTTAATTCCCCTCAGCCCCTCTCTCACAATCTCATGGTTCATCTCTTTTGGACAAATCTTTTAGACAGTGCCACAGTTCATGATGTTTTGTTTTGTTTTGTTTTTTATGTTGACCAACAGAGAAGTTCTTTTTATAAATTACGTCAGAAAAGCAAGTTTATCTTTAAGTAATTTTAACCATACAGGACAATATTGTTAACTTTACAGGTACTGGCATATAGCATATCTCTATGGAGAAGTTTTGTTTTGTTTTTCCTGAGAGCATTGTTGTATTACCAGAATCAAACAAGTTCATTTGTAAAGGAATTAAAGAATTAGACTCATGTTAAAGGTATGTGTAGTAGCATACATGAGGGTGAAATTTTATGTCATATGTACTTTGCATTTTTCCCTCTTCTCAAATTTCACAAATATAAAACAAAATCCTCATATACTAATAACCTAAAGAAGACTAAATCAATTCCACATGCTTAAAAAGGGGGGGGGATATTTACAGTAAAAGTGACGTGAACAGACTATTCATTTGTATGACCACTAATTCCATAGGGAAACTGATCATAAATTAAGTGCTTGGCATTTGTAATAGATGATTATACCAGACATGATGAAGTTATAATGGAAGGTGCTCGCACACTGCTTGACGATCAAGCGGCCATTTATTGCCCCTGTACCAGGTGTGATAGTGATAGGCTATACAAATCACCCAGAAGAAATGTCAAAATAGGCTCCTTTGCTGATAAAGCACCACACATATTTATTAATACAGCAACTTGTCTTAGCATGGGCCCATCTGCTCATCGAAAACAAATTGTTTTCCTCTAAATACTTCATTTAAGAGCATGCCCACTAATAATGGTTCTCAGAGCAATAGGAATAAAAGAGGAAGAGAGACAAAGACAAAAAAAGCTGAGTTTAAATAAAACATTATGCTATTTCTCTTGCTTTAGATATGTTTGACATAGGGGCGGATTTTGATGTGGCATTTATGTTACATTAGTGCTGCATGAGTGCAGACCACAGTAAATGGTCCCAGATCCAGCTGCTGCGGGTGACAGATGGGAAATGGCAAATTTCACCAACGTTTTCAAAGTACACATTTCAATAAAGTTCAAAATGAGGTCCTCAATTAAGAAATCCTCTAGAGCAGTTGTTCATATGCACTTTAACACATCAGAATATATTTTAACTGGGTAGATTGTATCAGGTAAAAGAGTACCACAGATTGTGTAGAGGATGGGACAGTATTTTAAAACTCTTGAGGAGATGCTTTATAAAAACTCATTTTCTAAAAGACACAAACATCACATTTTTATAGGGGAGGAAACAACAGAAACAAAATCTGAATGTTGCTTCGCCCGTTCTCTTATTTTTTTACTTCAGGAAATCAGAAGTACAAGACGGAGGCATTTTCCATCTGCTATGTGGGGTTTTATATGCTTGCAATACTTCTACACCCTGTGTTCTCTCTTCAAGAACGATTTCATCTAACAAACTAGTGTGCCCTGGGGTACTCCCCTCAAAGGAACACACATATTTGAAATAAAGAAGTAGAACTGTTCGAATACTGAAATGAAGCAAAGGCACGGACAATTTGGTGCCCAGAAATGGTCCTCACTCTATAGCTTTGGTTTCATTTATTTATTCATTAAAACATGAATAAAGCCTGGCAGGCATGCCTGGCAGGTTCCAGGCAAAACCTCTATCAGACTCAGTGTCACATAAATCCACCAGTCATGCTTTTCTAAATAAATTACATTTGGGGATAACTAACTGGCTCACGGGCAGAGGGACAATTCAATTACACAGGAGAGGGGAAAGGCCTCAGACACTCCCGAAATTATTTTTCACCTTTCCACAGACTCTTTCCAGTCATATCTCATGTGCATGCCCCTTCGAAGAAAGTGATGGGGATCGTTAGGCTCAACATGAATTGCTCTTGTCTTCCAGAGCGGTACCAGTGTACATCCAAATCACCCGATTTAGAAATGTGGATGATATTTGTGTCTCTCCTTATCTAGCACAGTCAAACAATCACCAAGTCCCACTTATGCTGTAACTGCAGTGTCTACGGATTGACCATGTCTTTATTCTCATTGCTACTTTCCTCCCCTATGCACCCTTACTAACCTTTTATGAAATAACCTGCTGATTCCTTCTGTGCCCAGCCCACCTCCATTCCACTCTGGATTAAACATTTTATTGCAAAGTAGCTGCATGAATGGGTGCTAGGTGTGAAGTCCTTTGTGGTTTTCCAATATATAGGATAGTTAGAATTGCTAGTTACAGCACACAAAAACCTATTATAATTAAGGAGATAGTTGTTCCTATTTCTTTTTTCCTAGTTCCCACTGCATCAGTCATTTATCCTGAAAATTTACAAATTCTGGAGGCAATAAAGATTAACATGAGCAACAGATTAACCACCTTAGAATCCACTACCAGAGAGTCTAAAACTATTCTTGCCTTAGTAGGATGAAAATTCAATATTCTTGCCGAGGATGACAACTTGACCGCTGTGGGCTCAGCAGCGGCCGTCCTTTCACCGGTTGTGTTTTAGCAGTTTATACCACTACTCTCTGTGGGAACTGCAACCCTGCGGCATTTGAAGGGCGTTTGCAGGACTCCAGATATGAGCTTCCTCGAGTCCTATTTCAAAGGGTTTCATCTGGTCCGGCAATTTGAATTTGCCTGTTTCCAAACTCTTTTGCTACACTGGGATCAGAGAAGAGAAGTCACGCAAGTGCAAAATAGAGGAGAAAGAGGACTCTTCAGAAAACTGAAGCAGCAGGAGGGAATTCTGTAAATGAAATTTGAAGGAAAGGCCACACCAATATGATTGGATTTACTTCCCTCTAGGACATTTCTTAGGGAGTAGCAAGAGTCCTTTTAAAAAAAATCAAAATCAGATTATGTAGTGCTCTGTGTAAAAACCCTTAAGGGTTCCTTACAGCTCTTAAAATAGAACCTCAACTGCTCTCCTGTCCAGGACGGGCACATGATTTACATTTCTCTTCCCACTGTGTTCCAGAAATTTTGTTTTTAAACTATACTTTCTTTTCTTTATGTATTGTGTCTGCTCCATGACAATAAAGTCTAGATTGACTTATAAGGATCAGCACCTCATCGATGCCTAAAAAACAGAGACGTAGATTAGCACTTGCTTCATGAACAAATGATTTTCTTACTTCACGGCCTTTAGATACACTACTGTTCAAATTGGATAAGGGCCAGTTCCCTTTCATTATTCTTGTTGCTTCTCCAGAGTGGTTTTTATTCCTTCATTGCCACTCATTACAACTTTGTATCTCACTTATAGCTATAATAATAAGCTATTCATAATTTGATTTTTTAAACAATAAATTATCTACTGGTCACCTCCCTCACTAAAAGGTAGTCAATGGGGTAAACAATATCTTCTCTTGTACCTGACTCTATTGTCTGCATTCTGTTGGTACATAGTAAGCAGTCACTATGATATAGTCACATAATAAGTTTGACTAGATTAAACTGCACGTATCTGCAAGGAATCTGTGGGAAGATTTCAGTTGCTATTTTATCCAATAAAGACCCAGTTCAGAGTGACTGGAGGGACCATGTTCCTTCAGTTCTGTGTCTCCTCACACCTGTCATCCTAACGCTCCACATTCGAGATCTGGTCTATTTTTGTATTCACACTTTCTGAAGAAAAGCACATGGTTGGAAATATCATATCTTATGGATGATTAAGGGACCTTGTGAGGGTGTTTTGCAGGGAGGGGGAGTGGGACTTACCCACTAACTTATGCCTCTAACCCAAGCTAAAGATGAAACTGTAAAATGGACTTGGTAAATACAGCATTCAAGTTGGTGTCTTTCAGAAAAGCTCAGAGGAAAGCTGATGTATAATTTTCTGCTACTATAATAATTAATCTGAAACAAGGTTGAGATGTGAAGTGTATAGTCATTTACAAGAACAATGTATTTTTCAAATAATGTGGAAACTAATGAAGCCAGCAAGATTTGAGAAGGGTTCATCAAAAACTCTTATTAAGTATTTTTCTTGGTTTTACCTTGTATGAGATAAAATGAGCTTCATTTTAGACCAACAGAGTTTGTTTTTTGTTGTTATTTTTTTAATTTTTTGGGTACTGGGGATTGAACTTGGGTCTTGCATTTGTGAGGCAGGCAGTAGCACCATTGAGTTAAACTTCCGGCCTGCCACAGAGTTTTTTCTACCAAATTTAATTAACTAGGATTTGTCTGGCATTCTATAAGTCGGAAAGTACTTTTACATCTGATAGCTAATGTAGTACTTCAACAACCTTAGGAAAGAGATTTGTTGGAGAATCTGATCTACTGTGGCTGTGGGATTGGTCCATGGTCCTATAACTTGCAAACTACAGTATAAAGATTCAATGTAAGCATGCTTTTCATGCTGGGTACTTCCATTTGACTTCACCCAGGAGGTCCTGATATAAAAATTTACAGCCAAGGAACTGTTTTTCATAGGACTCTTAAGAAAAGGAAAAACTCTCTGGACTCACGACTTAGAACTAACAAAGAGGAAAGTGCTTCTTAGTACTGAGAAAGACAAATGCCTGTTCAGGTGATGGCCATGCTGTTAGGAGTGCGGTGACAAATGAGAGGTGAAGTCAGTGTTCCCTATGCAGAATCATATTCTCTTAGTAGCTACACAGATGAATGCTGTACCCCAAACAGTCCAATCCCTGTGATCTAGGTACACAAGATGAATTTACAAAAAAAAAAAAGGATTTTTAATCTCTAGTCACTGACTCTGAGAATACAGGTAATTAAAATTTTAAGATTTTACTAAATATAATTTATCATCCTTCTCTTCTGTATCTCTTGCCAAGCAGGAATTGGTATATTTAAGAAGACATTCCCAAGTGGCTTGCTCACGTTCGTACTCGTGCATGCATGTACTGTGTGCACACACCAACTAATCCAGAACCCTAAACTGCGAGCACTCAGCAGGCGGAGGTGAGGGGAGCTTCCAGCATGGGAAGTCATGGCAGAACTTCCTCCTCCCTCAGGGTTGGAAGGTAGCAGCCAACACAACAATGAGCCAGCTGTCTGGTCCAGAGAGTAAAGTAATGAATTTTACTACAACTGTATAAAGTTAATTTCTGGAAGTTACATAACCATTGTGGGGAGAAAATATTGAAAAATTTAAAAATAGGATATTTCATCACACATAAAAATATTTAGCATATTAACTTTATATAATTTAAAATATATTATCAGAATATCTGACCTCTTTTATCAGTATTATTTTAGATACCAATTTGAGAGGAAACGATAAAACCCTTTATGAAAATAGCAAAATGTAACAATGTATCAGTAAAACAAAATTTTTTTTAATTAAAGAAGATAACAAGCACACAAAAACTATTTGTTGCTAGACAGTAAATAGTATGTGTTCAAGATATTTATGCCATATAACCTTCTTAAGATAAAAAATGCACATGATGAAAGATTTCCTTTCAAAAAAACCCCCTGAACTAGAGGTGGTCAGATTCTCTCATACCTTGCTACTAATATGTTATTTAAAAATTAAGTTGACAAGGTGTAGCGATGGAAATAACGATCTAAAGTTCCTTTAAATCAATAACCCACTGCCCGAGCAGATTTTTATAGATGCTTAGGATTGAATCTTGGTTTGAATACTACCATACCTGTATGAATTTAAAGAACCTACCTCTGTTTTAAAAAGCTTAACTTGATCTGCTTGATGGCATTCTGAAAATTAATAAAGTAATAATTCATGTCATGGAATAAATAATAAGTGCTCTTATTAGACCCAGTCAAGAGACTTGGTATCTATGAAAAACCATAAAGAATATTATTATTATTGACTGTCTTTGGAAAATGGGAATAAGAGTGATACACAGATTAGTCTTATTTTGATCATATGACATGAAGTCAATTTATATAGGGCTGGGATACATCTCAGTGCTACAGTGTATATTTAGGAGCATGCCTAAGGACACAGATTCAAGTCCCAGCCTCACAAAAGGGGATATGAAACTTGCATTAAAATAGTTATTATTATTCTACTGGCTAGTAATAGCTTACTGTAAAATATGTAATATTCACCAAATATAAAGTATTTATTTTTTTCTCAGAAAGAGATAAAACGAGTATGCTCCTACTTTTCTGAATGGTACTAAAAATAGTAAGACAAAGAAAGAAATGCCGGAAGTTACAGTAGCAATTTTAGGAGGCAAGACAGTAAGTTTAGAAGAAATAACAAAGAGGTGGGGCAGGTTTTGGGGGTGAGTGAAGTCATAGACACTTAGAGACATCTCAGTCTCTGTGTCTTTCCCTCTTGTGTTAGTTACTTTTCTCTCATTCTGAGCCACAATGCCCAATACCCAAGGTTAAAAGGGGAAGGTTTATTTAGTTCGAAGTTTGTAGAGATTTCATTCCACAATCAGCTGGCTCCAAAGCAAAGTGGGCATGTGGCAGAGGGGTGTCACAGAGGAGAGACAGTTTGTGATGCCCACATGGTAGCAAAAGCAACAAGGGACCTTAAAAGCATCTTTCTGCCGATTTTATCTTACCCAGACTAGCAAGATTAGGATGGTGTAAAATCAATAAGTGGGCTGGTTTAGTAATCACATCCCCTTAATTCCAGCTCCACTCACTCTAGATTCAGCCACCTCTGAAAAAGCCACCCATGACACATGAAGCTTTTTTGGGGGGGGACGCTTAGGCCCAAGTCATAACACCAGTCCATGAGCAATGGCTCCCACAGAGAACCCTCCTGTTCAATCAAGGATCACGATGGCTGGAGTGGCTATGAATCACAGCAAGCCTAAAGAAGATGACGAGAGCAGGACAGTATTGAGCCTATAGCTGATGGCCTTTGAGTATTAGAAAAGTAGGAAATTGGACAACACAGGATCATATTTATGACCTCTTCATTGTCACTGGGCTCATTTAGAAACCCACAGGACAAATCATTTTAAAAACAACATTAAAACAAACAAAGAGTACCCTATCGGATCTATTCTGTGGGATAAGTATTCTCCAGGGAAAGTGTGCTGAGTTCTTCCAAACAATAATGTTAGCTTTTAAAAGATAACTTATGTTTGGGTGTGGGCTGTGGCTCCGTGGTGCCTCACCTGTCTGGCAAGTGCAAGGTCCTCAGTTCAATTCCCGTTATAAAAAAAGAAACAAAAAATCAGGATAAATGATGTTTGTAAAGTATGTTACATGCTTCCAAAACCCTCATACTTATTCCTAACAATGCTAACAAGTAAATTTTAATATCAAGTGTTGAATCTAATTTTAAAGAAATACAACCCAAATTTGACTAGTATTATATAATATGATGGTACTATGTTTGATACTGGAAATATCATGGTATAATTTTAAATTTACATTAAAAAGGTAATAAGATCCTTGTGAGACTCAATGCGATAATGTGCATTAAGTATTTGTTTTTTGTGTTTGATAAGATCCACAACATGCTTAATAAATGGAGTTGTAATTATCCTTAGTATTAACAAGCTAAACTCTCTGCTTATATTTCATTGATGTTCATAGTGTATTTTAAATAATACTCCTCCATCAAAATTCTATGAATTTACAAGTGTAAAAAAATAATGTTAATTCTAGAATATTCTGTCATATCCACATTGCATTTTCATTCTCTTGGGAAAAGAATAAAGCTGAGAAATTTACTTCTAGCATTTTTGTCTAATAATTTAAAAAGTTAGAAAATGATATGGGATTATCAGAGAACAGGCAGCAAAATTTTTTTGTTTGTTTGTTTGATTTTTTGAGATAGGTTCTCACTATGTAATTGAGACTGACCTGGAACTCACTATGTAGCCCAGGTTGGTTTCGGTCTCGAACTCACAGCGATCTTCCTGCCTCAGCCTCTTGAGTGCTGGGATTACAGGCGTGTACCACCAAGCCCTGCTAGGCAGCAAACTCTTGACTAAGAATGTCACATGTCACATTCCTATTTTAATCAAGTTGAGATATTTTTAAGATGTAGCCCGTTGTTTTCGGTCTCGAACTCACAGCGATCTTCCTGCCTCAGCCTCTTGAGTGCTGGGATTACAGGCGTGTACCACCAAGCCCTGCTAGGCAGCAAACTCTTGACTAAGAATGTCACATGTCACATTCCTATTTTAATCAAGTTGAGATATTTTTATATTTTGATAGATGATGCCATGTGCTAGTGTCTAATTTGTGATGCTAAATGGTTACAGACTATTTTTAATGTACGTGTACCAGGCAGGACCATCTGTTTATTTGGAACTTTAAAAAGTATTTTTGGTGTGTGGATTTGCTGAATGGAATTCAATTCACACATAAAACTTAACTCCTGGCATTATTCTAGTTCATTGATGTTGTGCCAGTTGAACCATGTTTATATCACTCAGTTTATTATAAAAATGTCACAAAGGATGCATCTCTGATGCGAGCAAACAGTTCAGCTTTTCTCAGAGTGTAAATTATAACAGCCTAATTAGGAAATGTACAAAGCAATAGTCAATATTGAGCTTCTTCGTGATACCCTACCTAAAGACTGATGATAGAAAATTCATTCAATATTGTTTCCTCTAGATTTATTAACAGTCACTCACCATATTGGAAGGTAAACTATTCCCAACAATTATCAAATTTTTAAATAGCAATACACTCAAAACAGCACCCTCAATAGCATAAATAGAGAAGTTAATGGTTTTGCCCAGTAACTAACATGGACAGGTGATGTGAAGAATTCCTACGCTGGACTATGTAATCAACTGTTAAGGTCATTACCAAACTGTATAGGAGATCAGCGAAATGGACAAACAAACAAAAAGGCTCAACTGAAGGGCGTGGCCTAACTCACATATCTGAATCTCTAATAACATACACCTCTGCTTAACATGTGACTGAACTTCTGCACACGATTCCCACAGAATTGCCTTCAATGAATGGTTCTGCCTATAATGAGGACATTCTCTAGAGTAGGGTATTTTGCACATGAGCAGTAGAAGGCAAAATAAAGGTTTCCATAGAGAAGAGTTGACAGGGACAAATGACTTCGAAAACTGCAGCATTTAATGATCCTTGCTACAAATCAATGTATTTATTTACAAATCTACCACAAAATTACCAAAGTAGTATTTCTTTCATTTCCACTTACAGAAACCTAGGAAATGTGTCTCAAAGGCATGGAGAAATTATTTGCATACAGCTATGCATAATCAATCCTATTAATTTAGCTCTAAAATTGTAACAAAGTTGTTTTAATAATGAAAGTTTTAAAAATAATAGTGCTCATGGATGAAGCTATGCTTTTAAAAGTTCTGATTAGTGAGACGTATGTCAAGAAAAATTACTATAATGGTGAATGCTGATTCAGGACCTTGTTTTTATTAAGTAGTTTATAGTGAAGGCTGTGACTATTTTTCTATTTATAGTGGCAGCTCTGGTTAATTACCTTGTAATGTATTGTGACATTAATGCACTAGTAAACTATTGAAATTTACACCCCTATTCAGTAATAAAATCTGTAAATTGAAGAATGCACATAAAGGCATCATAGGAATAAATTGACCAAATGCCATGTATGATCTCATTGGATTTAAAGAACAGAATCTCTCAAACTTACTCATGAGTGAGTGCCACTGAATTTATACACAACAGCTACTTTACAACTATAAAGAGTACAACATTTTATTCGTGGTTTATTTTGTAAGTAGCTATTAGATGTTCCTTAAGGGTATACAAACATACTGGACATAAATCAAATATACAATATTTTAAAAGTAGAATGCTATGATAAATACATGCATTAATATAATCAAATACTTTTTGCATACAAAATGACAGTGATGGTTGGATGATGACATGATAAATAAATTTAACCCAAAATGAGATAACAGAAAAAACAAGACAAGATTGTGAAAAATACATAATTTATGTATTTTTATAGCAGTTTATACACAATTCCAAACTTACTGATAATAACCTCATTGTCTCAAACACTCAAAGCACCATCACTCTTTACAAGGAAGGTACCAAGTAATCCAAAATATTTTGGGTAATACTAAAGTACACTGGCAAAGTATCTGAGGTAGTCTTATCTGTTATTTTGCTGAATAGTTTATATTTTCTATATAAAAGCTCCCAGTGCTAATATTGCTAACTGTATTAACACATTTTAAAGGTTTTTGTTTTATATTGCTGAGTGATAAATATCACAAAACTATGATTTTCCTATGAGAATACAGCAGGAATTAATATATAAAGCAATGGTTCCTAAAGTTTTAAAATATATGTAGATTAGTGAACTGCTATAGTATGAGAAAAAAGAGAAAATAAGGAGCCATAGGCCAAGAGTAAGGGGAATGCCAGTAGCTATTTCTCCTGTTTTCACATTAGAGACACAGACAAAAGGAAAGCTAAGATGGCTAGCTAGCATTAGTTTACAGGGAGTTCATAGGATATTGTTAAATAATCTCCCACATACACACAAAAAAACTGGAAATAGAATTTCAGCCATTTGAAGAACCTAATTTGTCATATTATATAAATTCAAATAACCTGTAACATGCAAGATAAATTCCATCTCTTCTTCCCTTCCTTCTGATATGTTAAACAGATAAAGAGATAATATGTATATTTTAAATGTATACTTTGACTGCATGCAATATCAACAATAGTGTACAGTTTGTTTCTTTGTTTATGGTATGGGGCATTGAACTCAGGATCTTGCACTCTTCAGGCAGGGGCAGCGCCACTGAATTACATCCCCAGCCTGGTATACAAGATTTAAATTAATTAATGAAGATGATGTTTTAGAGTGAATGAAAATATTGTGCAGTTTTTAACTAATGCTATTTTTATGCCGACTCTGCCACCTCTGATATTAAAATGAAATAATAATCCTAAGAAAAATGAATAAGATTTTTGCAGTAGTATGTTAAAAATGTGTAAAAGCCTCATTTCAATAAATGTTCCCTTTTTAACAAAAATCACAGGCTGTGTCACATGTTTATATGAGATTATATCTGCAATGGTATTAATTGTAGAGCACTTGTGGGGGTCTCTGGGTTGATGCCCATGGAGGAATGATATGACAAAAGGAAAATAGTAAGATAATTGTTTTAGGGTAGAGAACACAAATTCAGGTAAATATTATGTAGAAACTCTGGGATTATTATCACTAACTTTACGAGTTCAATACCGTCACCGCAAAGGTAAAGCCATTCTAAGTCCAAGCTCTTCATGATGACTGCCTAACTTCAACCAAATGTTCAAAGTCTGATGTGCATCAGGCATTTGCCAGGATCTTAATGTGTATTACTTCATTTAATAATTCCAATCAAGTTGCCAAGATGGCGTAATTATATTTGTCCTCCAGATGGTAGAAGCTGCCCAATCATGCTCTTCTACCTGTTTCAAAGCTCATTTTTCTTCCCATAAGCCACAGTAATGAACACAAAAGTACTAGTAAAAGTCACATTTTATCTGGGGCTTACCAAATCCCAGCCTCTACTCTTTATTATCAAAACACAGTAAAGCTGTTATTTCTGTTCTGTGCAGTGCTCGAATACACTAAAGTTGAAAAGGATCTAGGACTCTCCAGTTCCTTGGCTTTTGAACCCTTTCATTTTATCAATAAGAATTTAGTTGTACTTCATTCCAAATTTAGTTTACCTTTTTTGCCTACCCATGATAGTTTGGAAATGGCTCAAATTCCTCTCCTTTTGATATTGATGTTCCTTTGAATTATACCTCGCCCACACAGACAGATTTCTGCTCTTGTAAGTCTGAGGGGAGCTATGTGACTGGCCATGGGTAATGGGACATGAGCACCCATGACGAGAGATGCTTGAAAAGCAGCTGAACTTTAGGATCAGCTTCCTCATGCTGGGGCCCTCCTCTCACAGTGAAGTCATAGTCAGCCTGAGGAGTGCTCATGTGGTTATTACCACAGATGACACAAAATCAACTGTCCAAAAGCAGCACCCTCTGCTCCGACGCCAGGCACCATGCTAACAAATATAATTTCCACACATTCTTCCCACCTGACTCTTAGAACTATAATACATATTTGCTCCTTTTGGTGGCTAGGTTTTGGAGTTGCTTGCTATTTCATTCTCCCAGGACTTTAAAGCACTCTTTCTCAAGTCATACTAGGGCCACGTGTGAAGAACGCAGTTGTATTAAATCACCAACTTGCATAAATGGGCCTCCAACGTTGGTACCAATAACATTCGAAAAACCCATCTTAATGAATGAGTGCCTGCATTCACAGTCCATATCTGTTCCTCAAGATGAGGAATCATCGGTTTCAGTTGACTTGTGCTGCTATCATAAAATACCAGAGACTGGATAATTTATGAAGAATTATCTACATTGGTATTGAACTAGTGTGCCTCTAGTTGAATAACTATGGATCTCTCTCTCTCGAAGCCATTTTATTTTGGCTTACAAACATGTTACGGATCAGCACGTCACACTGCAGTATGAAAACAAGACTTGCTTTGCCACCAGATCATTCACCCTCTTTATTTTTCCTTGCACTTTTTAAACAGACAAGAATCACAAAATACATACTATAATCATCTTTACTTTCTCTTAGCAAATCATGAAAAACTCACCTCTCACAGGGGGTCTCTCTAGCTCAGAGTCCAGGTGAATTGGTGGGGAAATGTATGAAACTTGTCCGTGATGGGTCTGCCCTGTAGACACAAAGAGAAATGTTAAGGAAAAAACAAAAGACACAGATTTCTACTTCTTTTGTTTCTATGACAATGTATTATCTCACTGAACACTGAACCGACAGCCATGACAGGGTAGAGACAGAACTGCCCAAAAATAAACACAAGACGCCTCACCCAGATGTGCACATAATTAAATCAGTGCCACTCCCATCAAGACCCCCCCAAGATTTGGTTAAAAAATACTTTTATAGGGAATGAAACTTTTAAAGGGAGTTATAAGAAAAATTAAATGTAAAATCTTGAAGTTCTAGTTTTTCATTGTTAGAGTAGAGAGATAAGTGCTCTGTGGCTTCTCCAGTTTTTATAAACTCTCTTGTCTCTGTACTTATTTATTTTGAGGAACAGCAATAAACGGTTGAAAGACTGACACCTAGAGGACACAAAACACTTTGAATCACATTTATTTAGATCACTTTACATCTCTGATTAACTTACATTTACCTTGAGAATTTTCTTTCATTATTTGAATTGAAATATTCCTATATGCTTATATATGATGAAAGAAACAAGAACTAACTACAGTGCAGAAAAAAAATTAAGTGTATGCATCCATTCTCTTTTCCTTGTAAAACACTGTTGTCTGCCTACACACTTCTTCAAATTTTATTTTTCATCTCATAGTTAAACCTCGTCTTAAAAAAATTAGTTCATACACACACGCAAATAATTCTAATGCTCAGAGAAGCTATAGTTGATGCAGCAAGAAGCTAGGTTTTGAGGCAAGCAAGCATAATTACAGAGTCAATTCATTTTCTAAAGTTATTTTATGGAAAAAAGATTTGGGTAGAAGTGGAGAACCTACCATTTTCTTTCTACATGGGAATATGCAGTTATATTTCACACATTTACTATAGCAATTTACAGGGTTGTTAATCTCTTTTCCTAAACAAGGAAAGTTAATGATACATAGATTATGATAACAGTTAGAGTAACCTTCCCGTTTCAAGTAATATTCGACTTGTAATAAACTCTGCCGATTCCTCTTATGAGGCACATTTCAAATAATTAATATGGCTCCCTGTTGATAGGAGCTGCTGTTGCTCCTAGCGTTTATCCAGCTAACAGCAGAGACAGCAGAGAGGCTTTGGTATACCAAGACTATCATAATGGTAACAAAGAATATTGCACATCTACTGGCCATGTTTTGGTGCAATACTAAAGGCACTGTTATAAAAGGAATAAGCTAGCAATTATGCACTACTAGCAGTCCATATTTAATATGGTTTATTAAAAACTTCAGATTACCTTAATTATAAAACCACCTGTTTGGCTAGGGTAAACACTTGGCTGCAAAAATATTTCTACTTTTAATGTTCTGTATCTTTACATAATAATTGGTTTGAAATTCTACAGTTCCTGTAAATAAAAATAATTCACCTTTCAGTTTATACTGCCTCAAAATAACCTCAGTATATAAAATAATATTGATTTCACGTATAGTACTGGAACATAGCTGTCAGTATACATAACAATAGCCACAAATCACCTACTTTTATCCAGTCATTGTCAGTATGGGGGTTATGTACAATGTTAATACAGTATACACATATTTTTTTAACAAAGAAAAAAGCAGAGAAAGAGTAAATAACTTAAGCATATGCAACCAGTAAATAGGAAGACCAGCAATGGTTTTACTCCAATCTGGTGTTTTAACTTATAAATATTTTCCTTAAAGAAAGTCTCATTAAACTAATCCCTTGAAAAACATAGGTACACATTTTAAAGAAGGAGCCATGATGAACAGCTTTTGCAGCTGTTGTCCTTATAATCAGGTTGAAGGGAACAGGCCAAGTTGAGGGTCAAATCTGCTTCTCTTCTAGGGATAAGCAAGTGGCTTCAAGGGTGCTCAACACAGAGTTCTTAGGATCCGTGCAAATAAGCGTACCAGGCATATCAAAGAGGCATCAGGATGGGGACTATGGACAGAAAATTCCTGAAGTAATTCTCTCTCCAAGGAGAAACTACAAGATCTAGCACAACAGAAAGCCAAAGCCACTTGAACTGACTTAGAAGTATTTAATCTTCATTATGAAATGCATGTCAGACCACAGGGACAGGGTTGTGCACAACTTGAAAAAACACCTCTGCCTATATAAGCTCATGTCTTCACCAAGGGACTTTTTATTGCAAAAACTCCAGTAGTTGTAATAAACCACAATGAACACCATAAATAAATCCCACAAGCATTTCTTTCAGACATTATGGTAAAAAAAAAAAAAGTTTCAATGAAAACTGTGTTCTAGGGTGTACCTGAATGGTAGAGTGCTTGCCTATCAAGTGTGAGGCCCTAGATTCATTTCCCAACACCTCGAGAAAAATAAGTACACACCTACACGCATAAATGTGATCAATTCAAAACGAACTTCATTCGGTAAAAATCATGGCAGACACATCTTGTTTCAGAAGATTTCACCAGAATGCTCTTAGACAGAGAATATGTTTGCTCTTTCATTCTTCACATTCTCTATCATATTCAGGACTTAAATGGTTTTGTAATCATTGTTTTGCATATTCAAATATGTGATGTGTTGTACCTACTACCGTTCTTGTGTTTTTCCCAAAAAAGTACATTTTTCTCCTTAATTTCATTTGAGTTTTAATGAAAAAAACTGTCGAGATTTTGATGAGAATTACATTAATTCTATAAATTAGTCTCTCTCTATATATATATTCTCCAGATTTCAATTTAAATGATCTTTTAATAAATAATCATAGATTAATTTTGAAGCATGCTACATGTGGCTTATAGAATGTTTCACTGGGCTTATTTTAAGGTATTCTACTTTCCCTGTTATGAATGAGTTTTAAAATTTTTCTGATAACTCTCAATGAATCACTTTTTTGGGGAGCAGGAATGGAGATTTTCATTCCTTTGGTCCAAAATGCAGTGGGTGGGCCCATCTGTCTGACTTTTGACAGCTACTGCTGAAATTATTAATTCTTGACTGTAACCTTCCGAGTGCTTTGGAGATAGGCAGCTACACTAAAAATAACATCTTAATTATTTTCCATTGCATTTGTTTCTTAAATAAAATAGGCCTCCACATTAAGATTCTTCTCTTAGTACTCAGTTCTTTTGTGCTGCAGAATATGAATTTTAAAAAGTCGATTTTACAGATCACACCATTTTGAGGACAGAGTTTCCTGGTGCTGCTTGTTCCTCTGTCACTTTAATTTAAGTATATAAAGACAAACAATTCTACAAAAAAGGAAGAAGAAACGTGTGTATAGTTCAGAAGCCTGGAAGATGTCTCGCTATGTCACTATGGCGTAAGGGTTATTCTGAGCAGAAGTAATTTAATAGATGCAGAACAGTTCTCTGCCCCCCACTTACCATCTAAAAGCAATGAATGACACTCCCATCGAGGAATCACCTCTTCCCCAGTGCTCTGATACCAAGAGGCATCATGACACCTTCCATTAGTTCTCCCATTCCCTAGTCCATTTCTCACTATTGTCCCTTGAAGCCCAAATTCTTTTGTTTTTAAAAGCCGGGTGTGGTGGCGCAGGCCTGCAATCCCAGCACTGGGGAGGCTGAGGCAGGAGGATCACTGTGAGTTCGAGACCAGCCTGGGCTACATCATGAGTTCCAGGTCAGTCTCAACTACATAGTGAGACCCTGCCGCAAGAGAACAAAAACAAAAAACAACAAAAAGCGGGGGGGGGACACTGCCGAGTGTATCCAATTCTTTAACTTTCACTTCTGAGAACTCCCACACATAGAAATATCAATAAAAATGATGTGCCTTTTCCCTTGTTAATAAATTTTTGTTTAATTCTCAAACCACGAGACCCTTAAGCTTAGAGAGCAGAGAAAAAGTATCCCTTCCTGACAAAAAGCAGTAGCAACACAAAACTGGAGAGTTCTGAGCTCGTTTTCATTCACATTTATTCTAGGTAAAACAATACAATTACATGGAGATATTCCTATTCATATATGCACATCTATATTAAGACATGATCTATACACCATAAAATTCACTCATTTAAAGTACATACTTGAATGATTAAGTATATAATAGACATGTACAACCCACTGCCACAATTAATTTTAAAGCATTTTTATCACAGCAGAAAGAAAGCTCATTTCTGCACAAACTTGTTAGCAGTCACTCACCGTTTCTTCCCAATCCATCCATCCATGCTCTAGGCCAGCAATGGCAAACCCAAGCCTCCAGTGACACTAAGAGCCTGCTGGAACACACAGCCCACCTCTGCTCTGGGCAAACACACACACACTTTCTATCTTTATAGCATTGCCTATTCTGGATATATCATACAAATAGAATTCTACGGCATATTTCTCTTGTCTTTTTTTCACTCAGCATAATTTTTCAAAAACTCACGAATGTTGAAAGATGAATCTCTAAGTCATTTTTCTTCCTTTTTTTTTTTTTTTTTTTTTTTTTTTTTTTTGGTATCTGGAACCAAACTCAGGACCTTGTGCTTGAGAGGCAGGCGGCAGAACCAGTGAGCTAAATCCCCGGCCCTAAATCATTTTTCTTGCTGAATAATATTTCCTCATATAGACTCCCACGTTTTATTTATCCACTCAAGCACTGATGGATATTTGGAATCATTTTCATTTCTTTTTGACTATTGCAAATACTGGTGCTATGATGTTTTACATTTTGTGTACTTTTCTCTTTGACATATACCAAGGAGTGGAATTACTGCATAATATGTTCATGATACATGTGTACTTTAGAGAAACTGTCAGACTGATTTCAAAGGACATTATACCATTATTCTTCACAGCAGTACAATATGTTTCCAATCTTATGGAGCTGTTTAACAGGGCATGTTTCCCTGATGGTATAATAGTAAAGTCAGGATCAATCAGATTTTGAAATAATTAAATGACTGAAATCTGTGAAAGAAACCATCTCCACAACTGGGTATAGAAAGATAAAGCAGAAAATTTGGCCTTGGGATTGTATAGTCACTTACACTGAAAGGGTAGAAGGAATGATCTAGGAAACAGAAAAAAAAATGGGGGGGCAGTTGTGCTCTGAAATGAAAAGGTAAACTACTCAGGGTCAAACATACCAAATATGTAGAAATTCAAAGATTCTGGCCAATGGAGCCCAGAGCAGTAGCAAAAATCCAAAGGCTATTATGGATTCTGAAAAAGCCATTATTTTTCTATCTTCAATCTCTTTTTCAACTTTCATTTAATTTCTATTTCATTGAATAAACCTGTGCAATTCCTACTAAAGTTAAAATATAGTAAGGATTTGACCAGCGTTCAGCGGAGGAAAAGGCTTTTCTCTCTTTTTACTGTCAGTATTGCACCTGCATATCTGAGTACAGAAATGCATTTATAGAACTGTAGAATTTGGAGAGAGAAAGCTATTCGATAGCTTATAGTCCTAAACCGATATATTAGAATGAGGAGACTGATGCCTTGAGAAGCTAGAGACTTTTTCGAAACTCAAACCAAGGTGACAGCTGTTGAAGGTGATGTCAGGGACAAAAGAAAGAGGATGCTTTATAGCTAGGCCCCACGAGGACCCCTGGCCCTTCTGCTTCCTCAGAAATGAAATGGGGGGCAGGGGAATGGGTCCCCAACGTCCCCATCCCATGTTATGCTCCCCTGACCTGTCTTCTACCAGGCCGCAGCTCCTGAAAGCACCTCTCCACCAACATTCTCAAAGACCGGTGAAAAGACCTCAGGGTATGTTCTTCGGGGACCATGTATAATCAAACTACACCTCCAGGTAAGTTCTCTACGGCTGGGCTACACCAGCTCTCAAATCCAATTTTAATAATTACATTTTAAAGGACTAATATGGGGTAGCAGATTCCTTCCTCCTATTTCATTTATTTTTAATTATGAATATATTCATAGAAATATTAATAATATTATAACTAACCAATGCATGAAAGATATAAATAAAATATGAAGATAAACAATTGGGATAATAAATGTAATTTTTTTTGTAAAGTAAAAAAAATGTTTTACTACCATAAAATCCCTATTGGTCTCTCCAGTGACATTATCTTTCAACTCAGTTTTTCTATATAGTGCTGTAAACAACTTTAATGGGTTATGGCCCTCCAGAAAGATTTTATGCCTATTTTGTTTGCTTGTTTGCTTCAAAGTTTTGAATGGATGTTCTTGTTTATTTCGCTCTAGAGATACGGCATTTTGCTCCTTTAAAAAATAAAATAGATGCCAGACTTTTGCTCCTGGTGTTCTTAGTATCTTATTGATTACTTGATATTATTTGATTTTACAAAGTTTAGAACAACAGTAGATTATTTTCCTTTGCTCTTCTCTAATGGCAGCTCCACGTGGGAACAAGGTAACCTACAATAAGTGTCATTTAAGAAACCTAAAATATAAATAAATTAAAGAGCAAAATGAAAGCTATGTAATAGTAAACAGGGAGACCGATCCTCTGTGAAAGGGAAGGGGACCAAGAGAGGGAGGGAGGGGTAGGTCCTGTTAGGTGCAGGACTAACTGCCCACAATGAGTGTCATCAGGGCATTGTAACCATGCGCTGATACAAAAATAAAAATAAACTGCCGAACAAAGAATGCATGTGGGGTTTTTCTACGTTTTTAAAGCACTCTAAAAGTAGTCAAGCCTTCTCAAAGAAAGTTTAATTTCTAGTTGAAAATAATCTTTGTTGTTGATAAAAAATATCAGAGGTCAGTACATTGTTTGTGCTGCTGGAAAACTGTGCTTGCTTAGCATTATAATGGCTTGCTTTTCTGGTCTTCAAATTCCACTCCAACTAAAACATCTGGATTACACAAAGTCAGCCCTCAGATAGAGATACAAGCATCAATCAAAAGTACTCATTAAAGCAAAGGTTTGTAAAATTTTGCCAATTTGATGCTTATCTTTTTATTTTGGTTTCTCTGTTCCCCTTCATATTATTAATCACACTTGTTCTCAAAGAATTTAGAGAAATGTGAGGTCTCACACAAACAACTACATGCTTGATTTATCCAATATATAAGTCATTGATTGAGGCGCAAAGGTCACTGATGAACTTCTCCCTGGTGGATCTCTCTATGCCTCTCACCACAGAATACAAATGGTGTTATCTGAGGCAAAGGTAATTTTGTGTGTGTGTGTGTGTGTGTGTCTGTAGGGGGGAGGGAGAGGAGAGGAGAGAGGGAGAGAGAGAGAGAAAGAGACAGAGATAGAGAGAGAGAGAGAGACAGAGAGAGAGAGACAGAGAGAGAGAGAATGACACAGAGAGATTTCGCTAATATTTCTTTGGCCAACTCCTACTCTGTGGAGTATTGAAAGTTCTGGGTGAGCAAGAAATATTATTCTTACACTGATAGGTTTCAATCTAGGTGCAGGATTATGCAATTACAGCCAAGTTTTATATATACCTTTTCAGAGACAAAAGGGAAAAGCTCAACAGTGGCCCCAGGCTGAAGTAAGGGAATTGAAGGGAAGCAGGTCTTTGGAAAGAGCGTGGATTGTCCAGTAGGCAGCTGCGGCAGGGAACGGGAAGGAGGGGGAACATAAGGGGTGGATGACTGCAGATCACGGCAATAAGAGGGAGGCAGGGAACCACAGGTGCGGGTAAGCACAATGACAACTTCAAAGTAACAAAGAAAATGTCACACTTGCACTAAAAATAAAATGCAAATAAAGAATGCACTCTTTTGAATGGTCAATTCAGATCCTATATCATGTCATCTCCTTCCTCTCAGATTGCCTTCCCCGCCCCAGAGTATTCTGAAGCCAGTCTGAGATGCCATGTAATTTCATCTGTAAATCACTTGAGTATTACAGCATATCAGGGCTCTTTTAAAATACATAATGTGACATAAAAATTATGAAGATATATTGTGAAAAGTGAATGGCGTGAAATTTATTTTTTAACTTTTATTTTTATTAGGCCATGTTTACAGTACACAATGATTACATTCATTATGGGAGGTTGCCATATGTACATATCAATATCTTCCTTTTTTTCCTCCCTTCCCTTTGTCCTACCTCCCAATTAGTCTATTTCCCATTTGCTAAAGCTCTCCCTCTTTCCTATTATCTATCTTTTATTTTGGCCTTTAATTTATTCATATTTTGGGTAATGATATAGCAGTCAAGAAAAAAAATCAACAAATATGCAAGACATGAATGTCTTCTACCTGGCAGTGTCATGCTGGACCTGGTGTTAAAAGTATATTTGATAAAGGATATTTTATTATGAATTTCAGGTACTTCCAAATATAGAGGAGAACGTATTTTATAAAAGCAATACAAATGCTTTTCTTTTCAAGCACAGGAAGGGGAATAGCTGTGTCAGTGGAATGTCTAGTTTTAGTTTTTTGAGGAATGTTCACACTGATTTCCACAGTGGCTGCACCAGTCTATGCTTCCACCAACAGTAGAGAAGGGTTCTTTTTTCCCCCAGCATTTTTATTGATTTCTGATAATTGCCATTCTTTCTGAAGTGAGATCAAGTTTCTCTGTGGTAATTTGCATCTCTCAACTGACCAGTGATGTTGAACATTTTGAACACTTTTTTGTATATTTATTTGCCATTTTTACTTCATCACAGGAGTGTCTATTCATTTGCATTGAGTTTTTAAATTTGATGGATCTGTTTTATTGAGTTCTTTGTATATTCTAGATACTAGCCGTTTGAAGAAAAGCTGGCAAGATTTTTTTCCACACTGTGGACTGTCTCTTCACTCTATGATTTCTTTTGCTGTGGAAAGGCTTTTTGTTTAATGTAAAGGTCTAATTATTCAAACTTTTTTTTAAAGAACTAAACTCTGAAGTTGTCTACAGGGTTGGTTTCTTTTTTAACTTTTTGCTTTAAAACAGTAGTCTAACAAGGATCATAAAAGACAAAAATAAGATTAGGGATTTCAATGTGGCAACATCCATTTATGGAAAACCAACAGCCAATATCATATTAAATGGTGAAAAATGGAAATATTTCACGTTAACATCAAGAACAAGACAAGGATGTCCACTATTACCAATCCTATTCAATATAATTCTGGAAATATTAGCCACAGCAACTAGACAAGAGAAAGAAATAAAAAGAATATTGATAGGAAAGGGAGAAATAAAATTATCATTATTTGCAGATGACATGATACTCCACTGAAGACACCCAAAACTCCACTTCTAGATTTTATAGCCAAATTCAGCTGAGTAGCTGGATACAAAGTCAACACTCAAAAATCAATAGCATTACCACACATATAAAACAAATTCACTGAGAAAGAAATCAAAGAAACTCCATTTTTCATAATAGCATCAAAAATGAAATACCTAGGAATCGATTTAACAAAGGAAATAAAAGATCTCCACATGGAATACTACATTACTCTGAAAAAGGAGATGGAAGAGAATTTCAAAAAATGGAAAGATAGCCTTGCTTTTGGGTAGGAAGAACCAATAGCGAAAATGGCCATACTCCCAAAATTTTTATAGAGATGTAATGCAATCCCAATCAAAATATCATTAGCATACACCACAGAATTAGAGAAAACAATCCTAAAATGTTCAATTCTAGAAGCACCATTTCAAAAAATTTTTCATGAAGTCTCAAAAACTTAATGTACCAAGCATTACAAGCATTACAAGAATAAACTGAAAAATAAAATAAATGACAAAGAAGTCAGAACATTTATCTTCTCTGAAATTCTATTTTTCATTTTATAATACTTAAAAATACATAAAAGTGAATAAATTAGAAAGCTGAGGATCATACTCATAAAAATAATTATTTCTAGGAGCCTAATACTAAGAAGCATCATGTAAAAATTGTTTCCCATTTTAAAGAAAGTAGTATAAATAGTATTCTACAAGCCTAAAGACATTATCAATGGTTATACAGAACAATTAGGGTTCTACATTTAACTTTCTCAAAGAGCAAAATATTATGCTCCACTTAACAAAAGGACAGGTAAATTTAAAAAAAATAATTAAAAAATAAAAGCCTTAGAAAGAGTTAGGGTTAAAGATCTCCTGGAACCACTGTAACTTCCAAAAGCTGGAAAAAGGACCCTCCAAATGGGCTCATCTCCATCACACATGCTCAGACCTATTCTGTTTTTTAAATCATCATTACACATAGTCCATAGTTGCACACAAGACAAGCTGCGAGTACATGGTTCATGTTCAGGACTTTTCCACAGAAGGCATGAGCGTTCAAGATGGGGAGCTATGACAAGCTAGATTAAAAATGCTAGAATTTGGGTAACATAAGCAAATTTAATCAGTAGAAATATGATGTTAGCATGAAGACAGTTCAACAATTCTAGTTGTTCAAATAAAACAGGAAATATAAAAGACTGCACCTAAGCCTCTATACTTACTGGAGTAATTCTGAATTAAGAATGAAGGTTACCTTAGATAATTTTTATGGCTTCTGATTAACCAAATAATAGTTTTCCAAGGCAGTCTATTTTGCAATCCTGAGATCTGTGAATATGCTACCTTAATACCGCAGAAAGGGCTTTTCAGGCATGCTTAAAACTGGGAAATTAGCAAATCACATGAGTCCTTAGCACTGGAAATGGGAGGCACAGGAGTAGTCAGAGTGTGGCAATGCTACATATCCTAGCAGAACACATTCATAGGGTTCCTGAGAAAATGTTTAACAAATGAAAGACACAACTACTCATCAAATACAGATTTTCCTAAAAAAATACAATTATAAAGTTATTATAACAAACTATGAAAAACTTGGATAAACTGGTATATTTCTATTGCTCATTTCTACTTAATGGAACTTAAAATCATACCATAAAGAAAAAAAATGATGTGTTTATGAGAAAAGTTGACTGAAGAATGACATCAGAATTAATTCAGAGGAGAACTAGCAGGTGCACACTTACTGCCAGAACCACAAAAGCAAACAGAGGGAGACATAGACCAGAGAGTCACGGTAAAGTGGTTTTCTTCCTGAAGTACACAGCCAGGAAACTTCCCTGCCATTCTTATGTTTTGAAAGTTCTGCAGAAAAAAGTAATATGGTAAATTCTATTCTCCTCATGGTTCATAAAATACCTGATAACACTAAATCAAAAAGTAGAATTGGAAACCATGTCAAAAGCACCTGAAACAAGGCTCATTGCTAGACAGCAGTGCGATGCTAACGCTTTTTCCGTCAACCTACGCTCCCAGGGAAGGATCCAAGATAGAAAACTAGTAGCCTGGTTTTAAGCCAACAGATATCACCAAAGAAGAAGTACGCAATACAGATCTCAATGTAAGAGCTGCTCGTTATGGGTCGCTCTCAGATAATGCTCATCAGACACTCTGCACGAGTCCCTAAACCAGATGTTAGAGAAAGTAAATGGAATTAGAATGCGATCTTGGGTTGCTGCAGAAGAGTTAAACATTTTAATGCATTCCATAATGAGTCCATGTCCAAAGGAGTTCTTTTACACACGCAGTGAAACCTTCAGTAAGACAGTGAAGAGTCGGGGGAAAAAGCTTGCCACAAGAATGTATCTACAGATTTGTACTTTTTTTTTTTTTTTTAAAAAAAAAGGAAAGTTCTTTTACACACGCAGTGAAACCTTCAGTAAGACAGTGAAGAGTCGGGGGAAAAAGCTTGCCACAAGAATGTATCTACAGATTTGTACTTTTTTTTTTTTTTTTAAAGAAAAGGGATAGGGAGACGCTTATTCTCCTTAAAATCTGTTCAGAATCTCTCCTTTTCATCAATTCGTGTGATGTGTCAGGGGCTCTGGGAGAAAGATGGAGTGGCAGACCTGACAGTTAGTTTGCTGATTGCGATCAATATCCGCCCCAAAGACCTGAATACAGAAAATGCCACACAAAGACATTGCGTGACAGGGACGTAAAACCAGACCGCACACTGACAAATAGAAGAATACGGATACTTTAACAGGACGATGACTGGAAACTTCACCACCTCATTCTTTCAACGTGCTTTAAAATATATCACCGTATAGAACGAAAGTGTCCACAGTGGAATTTTGACAACTCCCCTCTGTGTGCGCATTTTAGCACATTGTTAGCTGAAAAAAATCTCAACGCTTTGTGCAAATTGTTCATTTCTGGCAGATTTTTCCTACTTTTATGTAATTTGAAAAAGTTACAATTTAGTTTTGCGCTCAAAGAATAAGCAATATTAACCTAATTTGGCAGTATTAGGTATTTAAATTATAGCTGTCTATAAAAGTAAAAAATAGAGGTGAAGATATATATAAGCTAACAATATAGTGTTTCATATATTTTAAGATTCATATTTATATTATTTTAGTAGTCTACCTTATTTTATTATTACAGTTTATTGTTTCTTTGCTTTTTGAGACAGGGTCTCACTATGTAGCCCAGGCCAGCCTGGAATTCAACCACCAGAGTGCTGCTGGGATTACAGGGATGCACTACCATGCCTGGCTCATCATTACAATTTAATGTAAGATTAAATGAACCACGTAGGCTCCTATTACATCTACTTTTTGGTTTCCTGTTTGTCAGTCAGTACTGGGGAATCAAACCTAGGGCCTTGGGCATGGTAGGCAAGTGCTCTATAACTGAGTTCTATCCTCAGCCCTTGGCTTCCTTTTTTACAGGACAAGCACCATTACAGGTGGAAGTAATTACTACTAAAAGAAAGAAACAGTGGATGAGAGACAGTAAAATAACACAGAAACAGAGTTTGCTCTCGTATTATAAACTCGATATTTAATATTTGGAGTCAGAAATATTTACCTAGCAACATGTAAAAATGATGCTTATTAAAATTTAAAAAAAAATCAGGAATGGGGGTAGGTAGAAGTGGAGAATGGGAATAAAAAAATCATAATTTGGAATCCAAACATTAACTCAAAGAATACTTTTTTCTCCTTCATAACTCCTGCATGAAAAATCAAACCTAATTTCAAATAATTTATGCTTAAACAATTATCCACTGCAATGTAGATTTAGATAAATATTGACATTGGCTAATGTTCATAGATTTATTTAATTTAAATGTTTTGAAAATTATCACTGATATCAATAGTATACAGAATAGAAATGTAAGGGGAAATTTCTGCATATAATAATCATATTCTTTTCCTTGAGACTTCAAATAAACAGTAGCTTATACTTAGTTTAGCTTGTTTCATGGTAATTTTCAAATCATAAATGATTTTTCTTTTAAAATAATGTTTTGGGGAAACAAGCATAGAAGACATAAAAATGAGTACAAGGACATCTTTGTTTTTGGTACCAGGGATTGAACTCGTTACCTTGCGCTTGCAAAGCAGGCAGCGGAACCTCTTAGCCAAATCCCCAGCCAACTACATCTTTATAAAACCAAAACCTCTATAGGATAAGCTTCGATTTTTACAGTTGTGTTGTACAACTATACATCAGAAGCATCCCTCTGTTTTGGGGTACTATAAAGTTCTCATTTTGTCACTTTGGGCAGGGCTGGGGTCCCACTCAATGGTGCCCTCCTTACCTACCATGCACAAAGAGTTCAGTACCTAGCACCTCAAATAAATAAAAACCCCTAAAAATCTTAAAAAGGAGCAGAATGTATAGCTCAATTTTGGAGTGCTTACCTGGCATGTCTGAAGGCTTCAGCCTGATATTTGGCACAATAAAAAATAGGGGATGGTTTCCCCTGTCCAGTACACCCAGAATTTGTTAGGTAAGTCTATCATTCACATGTGGCCACTCAGGGGGTTGTATAGTACATTAAAAGACAATTAGATTATTTTCTAGCACACCATTGCTCATAGGGGAAGAAATACTTATTCTAGGAGAGTATGAGGGCTATGAAAAAAGAAGTCTGAAGATGCCATCCAGAAGTCCGTCAAAAAGAGCCCCCCCTCAAAAGAATGCAGAGATCAGGCATGAGACAAGACAGGGCCGTAATAACAGAATACGCATTTTTTAGGTCTGAAACCAGCCCCATTCTTTGTAAGCCCAATTATCTGAGGTTAATTTTTTAAAATTTTAGTTCTAGCTAATTTGTGTCGGTCTTTTCTCTCAAAAAAAAAATTTTTGAGTCATTCAGTGCGCAAATGTGTGTGTGTGTGTTTGTGTGTGTGTGTGTGTGTGTGTGTGTCCAGGAAACAGATATATAAATATATATCAAAGCTATTCACATCAACCCTTTCATTTGCCCATTTATGAGTTTACTGCCCTCATTTTATTCAATTCTACTCATATACCTTCATACATTGCTTTTTGAATTAAAATATTTGGAACACTTCTAACTGATCCTTTCAGAAATATTCATTTATCAGTGCTCTTCATGTACTCACCATCATCAGTGATAAAAGAGCTAACTTAGAAATTTCTGCTAGAGGGGGCCAGGGATTTAGCTTTTGACCCCCGGCACCAAAAAAGAAAAGAAAGTTCTGCTAGAAATATCTGTAAATAAAAAAATCTACTTTGTATATAGCTCCACATGTCAGTGAGAGAAGCACATATATTATTTTACAAACATTCTGACAATTTGAAATTACTACACTAGTAAGAGTATGTTCATTTTTGAAAAATTATGTTAAATCCAAAATATGTGATGTATATTTATGTATTGATAACATATTTTAAAGACATTAGGCAGCATGAAACCCTTTATAAATGCCACTATGAACTACTTATGGAACATGGACAGGTTACTCTATTCTCCAATGCTAAAAAAGGAACAATCAAGCTGTACTATGAATAATATCATAATATTACTTCTTATTCCTTTTGTATTTCACTGCTATAGTGACACAAAATGTCATCATTCAAATTCTATTTGTAACAGGAAGCAAAAATTTCAATGAGGAGATGTTGCCTTCTGCTTTTTATTCTACTACCCAACAGTTTCTTGAGATGAATATGAGATTCCATTTTTTTTTAAAAAAGGCTGAGCATGAAAAACATAAAACAAGATCTAATTAAAAATATGCTTAGCCGGGTATGGTGGCGCATGCCTGTAATCCTGACACTCAGGAGGCTGAGGCAGGAGGATCGCTGTGAGTTCGAGACCAGCCTGGGCTACATAGTGAGTTCCAGGTCGGTCTCATCTACATAGTGAGACCCTGTCTCAAAAAAAAAAAAACCTCAGTGTACATCACACATAAATGATTGTCCTCATTTTTCTATCCCCTTCTCTTGTTCCCTTGTTCAGTAGTGGGGATTAAACCCAGGGCCTTGCACATGCTAGGAAATCACTCTACTGCTGAGCTATAGCCTTAATCCTCCTTATTTTTTATTTTCAGACAGGGTCTCACAAAGTTGCCCTGCTTGGCCTGGAACTTTCAATCCTCATGCTGTAGCCTACCAAGTGAGAAAGTATATGGTAACAAATTATTGTTTATCATTAATATTTGTGCTGGAGCTGTCCTGAAATAGCCTTGATATTGTCGATAATGTATATTCATAGAAATAGCCTCTCAAAAGAGCAAATAAACTTACACAAAGCCATGATTTAAAGCTTTCACTTTAGGAACAGCTTTTATCAAGGTGGTCTCTACCAAATTCTAATGACCAATTTCATTTGTAAAAAATAAGCATACCATGAAGGAGATTATCTGTGTGTAAAGAAAGCAGTATTAAATACTGATGAGTGGACTCATCTGTCCTGGAAGATCTGAGGGGGAGGTGTGAGGAGAATTCACATTCTCACCATCCTTTCCACGTGAACAGCTCGCGCAGTAGGACCACTCCTCACACACACCACGTCTGAGGGAAGAGATCAGAGCTAACACTGCCCATGGAAGTAAACAGAAGGAGGCCTATCGCTGATTTTGCACGGTCTGGGACATAAGCATGGTTTATTTTTTAAAGGTTTAGAAGACAAGAAGGAAGTAGTAATGGGGAAACAAACAAACAAACAAGGAAAGGGAGGAGCAGCGCCACAGCTCCGGCCACAGTAGAGACCATATGTAACAGACAGACCAGAATGTTCACTGCCTGGTCCGTCACAGGACAAAATGTGCAGATCCCTGTCACAGAGTGATTGTGAATATTAAAGGAGGCAACACGAGCTACACTAACGGAGAACCTGGATAAGGGCGGTTACTCATCTTGCCGCCAAACTTCGAAGACCACAGTATGGGAAGCACATTAATGGATTCTTTTTCTGCCCTCTTTGCCAGTGGAGGTGCAAATATATGAGTTTCTGAATTTACTAGAAAGAAGCTGCCAAAAGAATTGTTTTTGTAAAATGAAAGAAATATGCTAAACATGGTGGTGGGGGATTTGTAAGATATTATCCTCGCTGGGAATTATTTGGCGAAAATATTTTAGAGAATTTTGATTTAAGCAGCTGGAGTCAGGTCTGTATGAGAAGTTTCCTTTTCATGTGGACACACGGGAGGGAAGGTGCCGCTGGTGTTGCTGGTGTGCCTCCCATTTGCTCTGTTTCACTGTGAAAATTACACGCGATGCTATGCAGAAAATAAATTTCCAGTGTGATTTGTTGTAAGTTTCATTCTGAGAACTTTCTAAACGTAGTAACTTTGACTACTGCCCCTTGCTATTTCACTACTAGTCAATAAATCGCAAAGCAATGGAGTGGGAAGTTGGACTTGATGTGATGCTATCCCCAAAGTTACAAAGCAAGCCCACAAGTAGTGAGTGTGAAAATCAGCCAATAAAAATGATCATATTCTACTTATTAAACATTAATCATCACACAGCTCTTGAAATGTAAGTTGAACAAGAAAGAGAAAGTGTACTCATTTGCTAAAAACTGAGAATTCATTTATGTGATGGTCAAATTTAACGTAGAAAAGAATATATGCTGCTGATTCTTTAACCTGATAAATAGTTAGACTATTTCTTGCTTTACCATTTTGGCATAAAAAGAAAAATGTGAAAATCATAATGGATTGCTGATAGTTAGTATTTAGTGTAAGTACTAAACTTTTAATATTTCATAATCTCATTTCTTATTCTAATAATAATAAAGGAGTAAAATCAAGAAGGTACATTCTATAGTTGTCACTACTTTACCAATGTAGAAATAACTCTTGATGTAAATTGTTTTCTTTTTTCCCATGCTTACCTCGAATCTGCAGTAATTTTAGAGACAATGTGGCCCCAAAAATTAATAGCAGGAATTTGGATTTGTAAATATCCTTTTATACTTAATTTCCCTATTTGTTTAAAATGTTAATACTTGACATTTTGAAATACTAGTCATCATGTGCCACTGAGTCTGAATATCTTCCTCAGACACCAGAGTTCTAGCCAAAATTCCACATCTCATAGGTCGTAAGTTTATCTTGTTTAAATTGTCTATAGATAGAAACCTTTGAAGAACTGAAAGAAGGAATGTATCATCTTGAATTCACTTGAATTTATCGTTTAAGAAAAAAAAGGCAAAGGCTTCTGAGAAATGTATTTAATTCTTTGAAGAAGCAAAGTGGTGTTGTACTTGACAAGTAAGGGCAGAGACAACAGAAGGCTGCAAATGTTGAACTTTAGAAATGCTACAGAAAGGAAAAACAACTCTACTGCAATATCACATTATAAAAACCTATAGAATACACGATCTGCAAACAACTCTATCTCTTTGTATTTCTGTGCACATACATCATTTTCTAAACACACTGGAAAGAAGCTTCCCAAAAGGGTTCTTTGTAAAGTTAAAGAAGTATGGTGGTGGAGGATTTCTAAGATATTATCTTTGGAAGATTATCTTCAGGTTTTTTTTTTTTTTGGTTTTTTTTTGCCTTTGAGATCTGTTTTTACACTTTTAGAGTGGTATCTATTCTTAAACTAACCAGGTCTTCCATCGCTGCAACTCCATATCCGATGCTGACAATTTAAGGGAAGTGATTTTTAACTTAGATCAAGTTTTAGAGGATTCAAAACATAGTGAATTTTCTCCAAGGCAGGAACATCATGGCAGAGGGACATGGCTGAGCCAAGCTGCTTGAATTCCAGGAGCAGGAGCAGGGAAGCAGCGCATGAGAAGAGTGCTATCCATGAAATGGGTCAGGGACCGTGTGTAATACCCAAAGCCACTTCTCCATCATTCACCCAGAAACAGCCGTAAATGTACTCCACCGATCCCCTAGGAGGACCACAAAGCCAATCAAGGTGACACTCCATGCTAACTGCCACAGTGCTTAAGTTATTGTAAAGGAAAGAATTTAACCATACTCTTATGTAGTTCACAATACTGTATCAAAAACTAGGGCAACAAATTTAAAAAGGAGGAGAATGCCCAGAATTAGCATGACACAACTGAGGACCCAATAAAGCTCTTTCCAAGTCACAGTACACTGGATTGTATTGAATAATTATTAGAATACTATCACCTCTTTTAGTAAGTGATCAACAAACATTGAACGCACATTTTCATCTTCCCCGTATCTAGCCCAATCTCCCCAGAAGCAGTATATTCTAGTTTCACATCTCCAGATACTACAGGCCAACTTCCCCAGAATCAATCTTCAGGGCCCTGTCAAATTTAGGAAGAACTTGCAGATCAGTTTCTGAGTTGATCCTCTTACCTTCTAACCAAGGAGATCCAGTCTTTCCATACCCATCGAGACTGACTATGATAACGAGGCAGACACTATTGGGAAAGGGAAATCCATAAAATATGTGGGGATGGGAAAAAGCTGAAGCTCTTTATGAGGAAAGTAGGCGAGGATTTGCATTATGTTGTAGAACCTGCCATAAGAGGCTCTATTCTTAGAAAGGCAGCAGAGGGGCTGCAGGACATGTGTGAGGTCACACCCATAAACTGTCATAGGGATTACAAGGGGGTCACTGTGTCAGGGCTGTACTGGGCACAAACTACAAGGCACAGGAAGTAGCACCCACAAAAACAACATACAAGGTAAGATTCTGCCTGGTCAGAATTTTCTTAATGTGGCTTTAGAATAATCTGTTTGAAGGAGTAACATAAAAAAGGATCTTTTCTTACAGAATAGTAGCTTCACTGGGTTTCTTGGTGAACTAGGCACATTTCGACCAAACAAAGGGAGCTCCAGAGAAGGACATATGTGCAGACTGTATGCGAGAAGCTGCAGAAAGTTGACTTATTTTATGTATGTATTTTATTTTCAAATGTCCAAGGATTTGCTCAAGGTCACAACTGAGAGGAATGAAACTCAAGCATTCAAATCTTTAGTTCGTCTCTAGTTGTTCTTTGTATAATCTCTGTAAATCTTCTGAGCACAAAACTGATTTTTTTATTTTTTAGAAAATAGCTATTTTTTAAAAATTCGATATACTGAAAGATCCTATGGACAGTGCTTCAATTTCTCCTCTGTAGCCTGAGATAAAACTTTTCGTGTAAATGCATTTATTAAGTAGGAATTTTCTGAGCAGCATAGGTATGAAAAGAGGTCGAGAGGTAAGTTTATTCACATGAAAGCAGCACTTTCTTTAGAATACTTTGCAGTTAATATCTGTGCTCAAAATAGTTATCAGTTCGCAAGCAAACACGACAGAAAACTGAAGGAACCATCACCGCATTTGGGCTCCACTACTTATATCAGCCAGTGCCTTTTCTGACCCTGCAACACTGCTACCCTGTCCTTTAGGCGAGACGCTCCGTCAACCCCAGGTGCCTTTGACTTCCTCTTCGGTAAGAATATTTCTACTGGCAAGTGAACAATCACTTCCCTTTCTTTCTAGGAGCTTCAACAACAGGAAACTTTCATTCGTTTCAAACTGGGAGGAATGTACAACTAGAAATGAATCCTGACTATACAGATTAGAATTATTTTTTAAATGAATTCATGGGACAACATCAGGCTCATTATTTAAGAAGAGACAGGTGTTCCCTTTTTAACTGGTTTAAAAACCAAGCAATCAGATCTTCTCAGAATTACAGGCAAAATATTCCTGACTCCTTTTGAGTATGTTAGCAAAGGGCATCACAAACATATAAATTCTTATAGAGGAAAAAAAAACTACAGACACAGTACTGTAATAATCCATCCACTTATGTCCGTATTTGTGAGCACAAAATTACTCTCCGGCTCATGTTCAGGTGACACTGGGTATTTTCTCTTCACTGATGAATAACATTTGTGTGTAGAGATAATGAAAAAAATAGATTTATTTGTGTACTGGCAAGTAAATAAGCCAACCTGTTTAAGCTTCTTTCAATCTATCTGTTTCTTTGAAGGGTAACAGGACCCCGTCAACCTCTGTCTATCCACAATTGGTCATGAGTTCATGCAAATGGTACCTAGCTTCCCTTTTATAAAATAGATTTCCCATGCATGTTTCAGTGTGTTAAACATTATAGACTAGTAATTTGTGGTTCCATTAGTGTATTTAAAAATGTTTACTTATTCTTGAATTAATAGTCTTTGAAATTCAATGTGCAGAATGCATTCTCATTCATAGCACTGATTTGGTTAAAATTACAAATACACATTTGTTTGTGGTTCAGACCCCATACCGAGGTTCTCATGACAGTTTTCACAGAGTTTTTCATAAAACAATAGGGAATAAGAAAATAACTATAAAATTTAAATAATTGTGTTAAGTTTGGACAATATCCAGTATTTGTGTGAAATCTCATAAAGAGTGGGACTGAGAATGCGACAGGACCGTGGGGAGACAGGTAATATTGGCAGCTAAACCAACAGTAGTCCTGGTCTCCAATCCCAGCTACACAAAGGAAAGTCTCACCTCCATCACTGCGACTCACACTTCAGTCATTTTCAAGATGCAAAACTCTGGAGGGTGAGGAGTGTTATGGTTTGGGTTTAGATGTCTCCTCAAAGCCTCATGTGGTCAGAAGTGACTGAATCTAGAGTGTGTGACACTGGGATTAAAGGTGTGCGGTTACTAAACTGATTGCTTTGGCAACGCTCTACTCCCTGTAGCCTGGATACAATATAAAGGTCAGGAAGAGGCTTGTGTTCTCCTTTGCTTGTTTGTTTTTGCTGTCTTTTACTTGCCCTAAACTCTTCTGTGCAGTGCCCCTCTGCTGTCCCACCCTGAGTTGGAGCCAGCCAAGTATTGACTGAAACATACAGACTGTGAGCTAAATAAACCTTTCCTCCTTTTACTTTGACTGTCCAGTATTTTGTCTCAGCAATGAGAGAGAAAAGTAACTAAGACAAGGAGATTACAGAATCTGAATATGTTTGAGTAAGACAGAAGAAATAAAGACAGGTAGAAAGGAGAAAAGGAACCTCCCTTACTACTTTACAACTTTGGGTCAGATCCCTGCATAGCTGTACATGTAGGCATGCTAATCATATATGTACTACAAGGTTTATTAGGCATAAATTTACCTAACCTATTTCACCCCCTCTTCAAGACTGAAGACACTAAGAAAGAATAACTGAAGTAATGATCAGGGTCTGCAGGCACACCCAATTTCCAGCTTTTACAACATTCAAATCCATATTCATCTGGAGTTATAGGAAAAGCAGAGGCTCCCAGACCCATGATGAGCTCACCTGCCCAAGCAGGAGCCAACAACCCATGATGGGAACCCAAACAGCCACTCGGACAATCATGTCATGAGAACTGAATTGCCCCTCGAGCTATACGGATTCCTCCAAAGCTAAGAAACCAGAAGGGAGATAATGTTCAACCAGACCCCAGCCAACCTCAGCTAATGCATGAAAGTTGGCCTTAAGCTGCTGTGAGCTGACCAGTGTGAACCCCTTCTTTAGAGTGAGCAAGCCTCCCTGTTACTGCTTAAGGTGAAGTCTGTCCTCCCTCGCTTCCTAATTCTGCCCAGTATATCTGTCTATGTCTTTCGTTAATGTATCCTGAAAGTTTATGTGACAAGATTCAAGAACCTACTTGACAGGGTGATTTGAGATACCCATCTTCTATTTGGGGGACCACCTCAGATCCCAACCAGTGACACGATGGGTTGACAGGCATAACCTAACTTCCCCTTACACCCAAACTAAAAAGTAAATGACAAGTGGATTGAGCTAACACAGTAAGAGTGGTGCGGAAAAAGATTTTTCCATACATTTCTTTTTCTCCTTACAAATCTAATGCCCAATAATTTGAAGAGAATGGATAAAAGTGAAGTATTGTACTGTGTTAACACTGTCCTAAAGTCTGCATTTGCTCATTTTAAGTAGAAGGCAAAATGTTTTAATTTAGTGTTAGCCAAGTAATTTAAAATCACAAAAATAAATGCAAACCCCATTACATGATAGGGACTGTGTAATATTCCCTAAGTTTAACTTAGAACTTTGCTCATAAAAATACGTTTTAAATCTTATGGACATTCAATTTCCAATTTCCAATGTTGGAATAAAAATAATATTTCTTTTGAAACCAGGAATTTAATTATGAAATTATGATACATGGGGCAGGTCAAAAATCCTAAGCACAAAGATAATCTTAAGTGACCAAGGAAAATTAAAGTTAACTTTGCTATAAAAAAATAGTGGGATATAAAAGTTACAGAAATGATCTCTCTGAAAAGAATAAAATGTGTCTGAAATGTTTTAGTGCTTAAATGCTCTCATTTAGGTAGAAAATCCTGTTATTCAGAATGACTCATTATCTAAGGGATTCAAATAGGGCAAGTTTTATTCTATTTTTAATAACAGGTGCTGAGGAAAGGGCATGGTTCATTTGTACTTTATATTTTACATTTCAGTTTTGATTATGCAACACTTTTACTGCCTTTTTTGGAACCTTTAACACTGAAGTTACATAATGTATATTCTAGCATATGCCCATATTTTGGTGAAAGTGAAAATAATTCATAATTAATTACATTTCAGTATGGTGAAGATTTCTTTTACACCTTAAAAAATTCTTTGAAAGTCTGTCATCAGTTGTTTCATTATGAAGTACCGATTCAATACTTAAAAGTTCAAACTTGCCAATTAAAAGAAAACTTATTATGCTATTACATATTGTCTCCCACCTGTAATTAGAAAATCTAAGAAAGGTACTACACTTTAAATTCCCAAGAAAAAAATAAACAAAGTTTACAATGAATAAAATTCTTGTGCACAACTGCTAATGCCCTTGATAAACCTTACAAAAAGTGGTTATGAAACTTGAAATCTTCCTTTAGCAAGTCATAAAGGAGTAGTATACCTTCCTCGGCACATTTGGTGATTAACTGGTCTGTTTTTAAGTAACAGCCCTCATAGGCCCTTTCTCCTCTCTTGGAGTTCCTTGCTTTAAAAGCCAACTTTGATATAAGTTGACCTATGATTTAGTGAAAAATGTTCCAAGAACACATCCATTCATAAATAAACACAAAATTCCCATTTTACTAATTAACATGATTTAAAATGTAAGGTATATTCATTTAATAATATGCTGACAATATGTGAAAAGCAGTCTAGATAAACATACATCTTCATTCCATGAAAATAATGTGCTGAAAATATGTGAAACATAGTCTACATAAGTAATAAAGCTTTATTCTATATTTCTGACCTGAACATATGACTTTTCAATATCAGGATCCTACGTTAAATTTGATTAAAATTTCCTATTCTTGAATTTTATTTCTTATTATTTTTGAAGGGCAAATGTTATTTGTTGTAGTTTCATTGATTAATTCAAAAAAGAGGTAGTGGAAGATCAAAATCTTGTATGAAATGTTAATAGGACTTGTATCTCAATGTCCTCCAGTGCCTCAGATGCTATGAGGTGGTGTTTCTGGAAGCTGACTGGGCCATTGGAGGCACCACAGCAGACTTTCTGTTAGACTGTGCAGTCCCTGGGGTGTGACCTGGCAGGAGACCCTCCCTCCTCCACTACTCCTTGCTCTCTGCTTCATGGCTGCCCATACGTGAACTGTTTTTCCTCCCTGGCCTTTCTGCCATGACTTCTCTGTGGTGAAGCCTGGATAACATGGACTGAAACTTCCAAACTGTGAGCCAAAATAAACATCGCCTCTTTTAAGTTTAAGGTGCGAGGTATTGGGTCCCAGGGACACGCAAGTAACTAGGACAGTTAATAATTACTTTGGGGATTCCAATGCCATTATAAGCTGCTATCCAGATTTGTCTTTGAATCATATCAAGGAAATGAATTGATTCAGAAGTTCTGCATAACTCTCAGTTGCTACTGAATTACCACACATGCATTTAAAATGGTCATTTGGCAATCTGTACAGAGCTTTATAATACTCAATTGTTCATTCCATCCTATTTCAGAAGAAGCAATAGAACACACCCTAACCTTAGAAGGGAAATAAGATTAACCAGAGATGTTTCTCCAGGAAGCTGTGAAGAGGAATGACATGGGGGGTGTTATGGAATATTAAAGGTTTGCTGTGAAAATCTCTTCAGGCCTCTTAGTCAGCATCTGTAACTGAGATTTGCTGGAACTTTATTCACAGTGCAGACTTCCCCCAGGGCTCACACTTTCTGTTACAATCAAACCCGAAACTGAAGTGTGTTCCCTTCAGTTCCAACAGTAATCTTCCTTTTACCTTCTGTCCTATCTACTTATTTTTATTTAGTTAGTTTTCAAGTGTTAATCTCTTTTTCAATTCTTTCACTTGGCACATAAAAATTGTATATACCTATGGGACACCATACGATGTTTCAGAACATAGTCCCAATCAGAAAAAGCCCACATAAACCCTCAAACATTTACTAATTTATGGTAGAAACATTCAAAATCCTTCTTTTCTATATTTTTAATCATAATTTATAGTCACCCTACTATGTAATGGAACATTAAACTTATTTTTAAAGTGAACTCAAATGTTAAGACTCTATAAATGGACTTGACTTAATTTTAAAAACAAACTACACAAGATCGATTAAAATGGTTTGATATTTCATGTAGAGAAATTATGTACTAGAAAGTTCTAGCTGGTTTTCTGCACTATAAACTCACCGAAGAATATAGATGCTTATGTTAATTCTTTCTTAGTATCCATTACAAAGGGCTTTTGTTTTGAACAAGTTAGATATGGGCTCAAATCTTGCCTTTAAGTGTACTAGTTATGTGATCATGTGCTTTATAATATAGCTTAACTTTTTAAAATACTCAGTTTCTTTATATGTAAAATGAGAAGAATAAAATCATGCAGATCACTGAAAAAGTTATAATTTTAGTAGCTGTTGCTCTGGTCACAGAATATATCTGTGTTATGCCTGATTCTGAGAATGAAAAGACCACATGGTATCTGAGAACCACACCATCACGATACACTGTTGAAAATTAAGTACATGCAGAGTGAAGAAAAAAAGATGGGAAACAGCATTATTAGCTTTGTGATGAATCGTTATAGTTAAAGTTGATTTGTTGCATCTTGTTCCCAAAAAAGTAAGAAAACTTTTTTTAATGTCACATTTACAGAGGAAGTGATTAATTTAATGCAAAGAACTTATAAATGATGGAATCTATTTTCAACAGTTAAATAGATCTTCAATCATGGAACCTACATCATACAAGCAGTAAAACAGTGGCCACCTGCACAGAAATTATAGTAGGTGCTCCTGCACGGTGAGGATGGGTACTACAACATCTAGTCATTCTAACTACTTTAATATTTGATTGCACACACATATACAAACACATATAAATACCATGTATATAATATCTATATCTTTACCTATATTTGGATACATATTCTTATTTGTAGAAATAGATGCTTGCTGATAAAACCATGGCTGGATATCATATTATAAAGGATGTATTATTAGCCTCATAATTTTTTCACTTCACCCCCCCCCTTTGTACTGGGAATCGAACTCACGACCTTGTGCTTGCAAGGTAGGTGCAATGCCACTGAGCTAAATCCTGGGCTCCCTTCTCCCTTATTTTTATTAGTCTTTCTAGTTTTCATTTATGGGCTTCATTTTATGTACCAATACAAGCCAGTTTAAACTTGCTCTGGAGTTTCTGAAGTGACGAAAGTATTCTATATTTTGATTTATACATTTATGTCCTATTAATTTCACTTAAAAGTATGGCCTCAATGTGCATGCACTTAGCTATAAATGTCTCTAGTTTTTCTTTATGGCCGAGAAAATACCATATAGTTTCTCTGCTGTGATAAACTAAAATTGTAAATAAGGATCAAAATGTATAATTGATATTATGTAATAGGAAGAAAAGGTCTAAAAGTCCAGGGGAATTGGGAAGGATAGGGGAAAGGTAAGAAGGAAAAATATGATAAGGAAAAAAATGGAAACAAAGTCTTTGTAAATAGGAAAGGGTGGAGGGGGTGAAGGAAGGGTAGGGGTGTGGGGAAAAAATAAGAACCAAAATACATCATGTAAAGGTACAAGATCCCAATGCTGAAAATAACTATATTGTATACCTAAAATGTACCAATAAAAAAGGAAATATTCTATATCTTGATTATAGTCATGTATTTATACTTATTTAAGTCTATCAAAATTTGATGAACTCTGTATTAAAATGAGTGAATTTTAAGGACATAAATAATACATGCATCATTAAAAATGGAAAATTTATTTTTGAAATAGCATTAGATATTACTAAAGAAAATCACATATCATAAACTTAAAGTTTTTAAATCCTTTTTCTCTTCAATACAGAAGAATCATTTAAGTAAATAGGTGAAGACTTCAAAATAAATCTATTTTCATTATGACTAAATTGAGAATTCTTGAATATGAAATATTTACTCATCAATAAACCAACATGTTTATCTCACATTCTGGCTGTTTTTCTTGTATACAGTGATAAAATAAAGATCTTTTAGTTATCATGTAACAAAGTCCATCCTATTTTTTAGGAAGCTGAGAGGCTCTCAGATTCAAATTTTGATACCAACCGAGAAATTAAAAATTACAAGTTTGTCAAAGTGTAATAAGGAAGAATTAGAACATTTTTTGGATCAAAACACTAAAGTTTTGCATATTCCTTCATTGTTTTATGTATGCTCGTCCCAATATTTCTCCCCCAGATTTATTTCAAGTCTGTATCCCCAACTGGATGGTCGGGATACATTTTTTGGCAGGAATTATATGTTACATCTCTGCAGAGTTTGGGCAAATAACCTCACTCCAGACAGACAGAAAGAAGGAAGGAAGAGTGAGACAAATGTTGACCAAATGCTATCACATTCCCAAATTCACACACTGCTAGTAAGGAGAGACTGGCCATTTTGAGAACAACAGCCAAACCAACGAGTCATTTCCTTTTGCATGAATGAAAATAAGTATCAGTAAAACCACAACATTAGCACTCTACAGATAAACTGTACGTATTATCCAGCTAGTATATACCACTATTTTAGGTATGTATTATTTTAAGTTTCAAAGGAAAATCTCTGGTTTTCAATTAAATAGCTATACACTGCTAATATCATTGTGCTAATATCAACAGATGTGTTAGCATACTTATTTTTCTGGATTATTTTTGGATGGCCTAAAAATATTATGTTTAGCATGTAAGGAAAGAAAATTCCTTTCAGGGAAGTAAATTTTTTAAATACCATTTCAAAAGCTCTACTGTTTCTTTCAAAGCAAGGTTTTTTTCTCTAAAAATGTTACATTAAATTAAAGTTAACAAGAAAGTTTTCAATAAAACCATTAATAACCAAGCATAACATGAAGGAAGTAGTCCTTGTAGTATGTTTAGTTGTTATAAGAAGTCTCTAGGCCTGGGGATTTAGCTCAGTGGCACCATGCCTTCCTCATAAGCCTAAGGTCCCAAGTTCAGTTCCTGGTACAAAAAAAATTCTTTTTTCTGATGATGTTAAGATAGCTCTGCGGTGATCTTTTATTTGGTTAGAGAGAAGGAAAGTGACTGAAAATAATTTGACTTCATTCAGATCATCTATGGCAGGAGAGATCCTGGAGTAGAGGCTCCTAGACCTCTGGCCACGACTGGAAATCAGTGATACCATCAGCTATTGGGCAGCCAGGGTGAACAGGTCCTGTGCTTGTGAGGAAGGCAGCAGAACCACTGAGCTAGATCCCTGGCTCGTTTAGGTCTTTAAAACACCTTGTTTACATGAATTGCATCAAGGAGTAGAATTGTTGAAGCTACTTCTGCAGTTTTTGCATCATTTTATAAATGACCAAGGTTTAGGCAGAAGGGAAGAAAGGAAGCACAGCAGAATTTAAAACGGTGAAAGAAACATTTTGTTATAATTTATTGTAAAACAAGATTTGTCTGCACATATAGTTTCTACCCACATATTCACTCTCTTTCTAGGAAGAATAAAATCTGAATACTTCCACAGACTTCTCTTCATATGTTAGAGGACACCGGTAATGTCTCCCTCTTGTTTTCCCTTTTAAGGTCCCTTATTTATTAACTGTTGGTCTACCTATCCATTTGGTTATATTGAGCACTTACATGTTTCCATTCATTATTCTGAGTACTTTATAATTATTAACTCATTTTTCTTAACAAACCTAAATATAATTTCCCTTTCATAGGTGAGGGTACTGAGATTCAGACAAGCCCATTAAGTTGCCAAAAATCATGCACCTACTAAATGCAAGAGCCATTTTTTAATCTAAGGCATCAACGCTGTAGCCCTTACCTAAATATCCCAATCCTTTGATCTTTCATGAAGCTGATCATAGTTCCCACAATTATACACCATCCAAGCATCCTCTTCTGGACCAGCTCTCCCCATTTTCCTAAAGCTGGTGCCCAGAGTTTCCGGACACCATCCAAAATAATCTGACCCAATAAAAACAGAATGAAAACGTTCACCCTTATTCTATGTATTATTATTATTAATGTAGTTGAAGACAATATATATCTTTCTCATCCCATACCCCAAACAATTATTACAAATTGAATGCATAGTCCCCCAAATCCTTTGACTATTTGGGTCCTGTATTTCCAGCCTATTGCAGAGACCAACGAAAAAGCAAGTCATTATTTAATACGTATTTGTGGTCTGAAAAGAAAGCACTCTTTCTGTTCACATGATAACTGTCAAGCAGAGTCTTCACCTATTATAATTCATAATAAGCAAGTCTAAACACAGCATTTTACATATCTTTGTATTAGAATACATGTTTTAAATTTAAGATCATTGTTATAGGCTTGTACTTGTAAAGTACAAAGATCATTGTAAATCCTTGTACTTGTGAGGCATGTGAGGTGCTACTCAGCTAAATCTCTGACCGGATAGAATTCCCTACTTAAGATTTATTATTATTTGGTAAATTTTACAAAATTTAGAAATTTTTGACTTGGAATGACTTGACGTTTAAGTGGTTTTCCACCATTACTAAATCTGTTTCTTATCTATGGAACCCAGGTTCTTAATTTATCTCCCACCATTCAGTAAAATATTTTTTCACATAATAAACACTCACTCCATGTTGAATAAATAAAACCAGACATGTGGAGTGTGGTCAAATGTCAAAGAACCTCTATTGAAAGGCTCTGTATAGAATCTTCCAAAACTACAATTTTACAAAATATCCCTCACCACTAACAAGTTTTCTTGGCTTTAATAACTCTGAGTACATCCCATTCAGATGAGAATCATTTCTGACACGTATAAACAGACATAAGAAACCATCTCTTTTTCTCATTGAAAACAACCCCTTTAGGTCTACAGGAGTTGAATATATACAGTATTTGGTAACCCAGTCTCCCTGACTCAAACGATACTAATATTGGCATCACAAAAGAATAAAGTAAAGCGACGTCACCCACTGCAGTCATAGATCCCAAAAGAAGTTCCCAAGCCCATTAAGCCAACAGTGTCAAAAGGGCAAGGTTAGCCCCTGCTTGGCCCTAAGGCAGAATGGTTACCATATTTAAATACTCTGATAATTGTGTTTTTATACTACTGTATCAAATATCGCACGACACTCTAAAGCTTAGAGGACAGAAGCAAATTCCTGGTATCGCCACTTCTAGTCAGTGGAGCCCAAGAATATTTTTCTTACAAAAATTCAGACCTCTCAAGTGGGCTTATTACACAACAAACTCAGTCATAGTTAGAAGAAAATATCAGCAGTGACTATGGGATTCTCTCCAAATACGGATTTCCTAGTGCTTGAATTAAGTTGTCTTTGGTTCTACAATGAAGGAGACTAGCACATTCAGACTGTATCTATCAATATTTCTGGGCTAGAAAGCTCATGTAATTCCACCTTCCTCGGTGAGCAGTCTGACACCTTTACTGGAAGAGTCTTCTTCTTCTTTTACTTTTCAATCATAATGAATTTGTTATTAAAAGATGATTGCTGTTTCCCTGTCGTTAAAATAAGGTTCTATTTTCTACCATGCAGCTGCTTTCGGTTTAAGGAGGAAAAACACCAGGGAAATTGCAGTCATCGCCCTCCACATTTTTTTAAAAAAATGTGTGTACTTATCTTTAATATTCTTTTCAAACCCAAAAGCTAAATGATTCTAAAACAAATTTTCTTATAATTTGACCGTTTTTTTCCCATTTGTCAGAGGCTCACTGTGTTTGCGGATGACTACCGATAATACGTTCAACACTTCTCATTAAAACTCATGTCTTGAAGTCTTGCTCAATATTGCTAACTAACTTCTTCATTATCATAAGCATGCCTCTAAACTACACTACTGGCCCAAGATTTTTTAAAGGAATAAACAAAATCACGTACTACAAATATGCGTGCAGCTGCTCATTGTTCACACAACTCCACAAACAATGGCCAAGCACTACAGATGGAAAGAATGAATTTTATTCTGTCCTGTTAATGAAGGAAAGGAACCTAGTAGAAGCTGTGCACACGATAAATAACAGCTCACGTACTCAGGATGCAGCCAACTGTGCTTCTCTTGCTAGAGCTCACTTGGATACCCAGCCCAGCTGCAGCCATGTCCTACTCATTCCATTTCAAGTAACGCACTCAACCACCTCGATTCTAAAAAGAATGCTTTAGAATTAAAACGGCCCAATTCTAGCACAAGTTCATTTTAATTCATTTAAGGTCTTGAGTCAAATGAAGAATCTGCTAAATAGTTGCCGACAGAGTAGATTGTATAGAATCGGAAAACCTAATTGTGTAAAATGAGAAAACTTGGAAGTCCTCTGACTTTATTCAGAAAAAAACACTTAAAAATCTGAAAATAGATAATCATGATAGATAAATAAAACAAGACACTGACCTATCTATCTTTTAGTTGTTTTTTTTTCTTTTTCCTTGTTTAGAAATGCTTATATTTCCCAAGGCTTGTGTTCATATTTATAATATTTTATTGGTTCCACTACTTCACACTACTTGAAACAGGTATAATTTTAAAATTTCTTTATATTCTAATTAGAATATGTAGCATATGAATAAATAACTCAAAGTTCAAGCAACAAGAATCAAAGGCTGAATTTTCACTTATAATTTGAGGAAGAATTAGCATAAAACTGAAAGAACTAGTGGTAACTAAAGAAAGATCTTCAGAACGGCCAACCATGACTCACTCTTGTCACTAAGCCCATTATTTCTAGGGTCAAACTCTAGAGATGAAAAAGTGGAGGGGGACGTTGACATATGGAAACATTTTCCTTAAAATAGTTATTAAATGAGACAGCACTTTCTCATCCGATTCTAAAAATTAAAATGTTACAACATTATGACAGTCCTCTTTAACCATAACAGAATATTCAGTTCAACAGATTCACATTTGAAAATGTGCTTTTAAATTTTATGGTCTTAACTTGGGTCAAGGTAGACACACGTTTCTGTCTCAAAGAGAAAAGTCAGAGCAGTAGGTGGCCAGAACAAAGTGAGTCTGCACATCAGGCTGACTCAGGGTGGCAGGTTCTCCACCTTCCCTGAGCCCTCAGTTGGCACAGCTGAGGACCATTCACACTGGCCATGAATAGCCAGAATAAATGAGCACGGTCAGAAAGAGTGATCGGTCTCCAAGTAGCAGCATAGCGTTTCAAAGAAGCTCTTCATCTGTCCATGTTTAGGGAAATCGGTGGGAATGGATGGACGAAGCCATCCATCATGCATTTTATACTAGGCACTGGCACACTTGGAAAAATTGTAAACATCAATGAAAAATTCACTTAAATTTTTCAGTATGAAACATAACTTTTGGTTAAGAAATGGAGATCTGAGGTATTGGCTGTGATTTAATCTGTCTTCTTTTCACCCCCTCCCCACGAACACACCAGGAACAGTTGCAAGGTACTGTGTGATTGCCTATAGTCTCACAGCTCTTCTCACCGTGCTAATTTATTCCAGCCATTCAAGGTGAGGATAAATGGCACCCTGCCTTGCCAGGACAAGCTCATGAAGGGACATGTCCATACTGGATCAGGGCCACTATTCTTTTCTGACACCCATACAGACAATAATCCTGTGAGAACACAAAACAGGACCATTCAAGAAAACAAAGTGATGCTCGTCCCTGCCAGAGCAGCGTAAGCCCACAGAGAGAAATATGCTCAACAGATTCCTAATGCAGAAAGACAATTATGCATGCTGAGATATAAATCCCATTTACATTTTAATAATCTAGGGGAATTATTCTTTTGCAAACCCAGAATCCCCTCACAAAAAAAATCAAAAAACTATTGCACGACCTCACTTCAAATATTCAGTTCTCATGGCTCTGATACGATGCAGTGTGGGAGGGTCAGAAAATTGGCATTTAACAGACTCTGGGGATAGGAGATTGAGAAACATCTACTTAAAAGCAGAAATAGTCACCGAATGTAAAAGTACAAAAGAACAGTGTAACACTTTTATTAGACCCTGTAACTCATACTGATACTGTAACAGCTACTGTTTGTACAGTAACTGAAACATTTTAGCAGCTTCTGGAAAATGTACCACTGGACTTCCCCCTGTTCCTGAAGTTTTGGAATCAATCCGAGGTGGGACCTGACAATGTGAATTTGTATGGCATTTTTCCTGAGTCACACTGAGAGCCTTTGCCCTGCGTCACCCTACCATATGAGTGCCTGTGCTATACTTACCTTTTATCATAAAAAGGAATAAGAAAGCAGGCTTTTAATTCCCCGCACTTAAAACCACTGATCACTAAAAGGAAATAATTTGCTTCTCAAAATAATTAAATAAAATTTTAGTAAAACATTTTAAGACTTCCTCCACACATGATTTTTAAGACCGTCCAGTAATGCTATTTATCAGTTCTTTGGTCCCGTCTCTTACCAACAGCTCCCACTGGCTTGTTTTTATGGCTCACAGTACCATACTCACTCCTCCCTAAGAAATATTCTTATGAACATAAAAGGATCACTTATTTAAGTAAGGTGAAATAAACAAAGGGAATAATAAAGGGTGAAAAGAAGGGGATAAGGGCATAGACGTCTTACAAATGAGAAGGGGACCAAGAGAGCAAAGAGGAAGTGAAGGGAGCAGGAAGGGAAGGAGAGATGAGTAGAATAAGGATATGCCACGCACAGGCACCTAGCAACCTTGGTGAATGTAAACATTTTATGCCGTAAAGATGAGCTTTCTTTTTTTTTTTTTGGTACCAGGGATTGAACTCAGGACCTTGTGTTTGTGAAGCAGGTGGTGGAAGCACTGAGCTAAACCCCCAGCCCAACATGAGCTTTGATGAATAATATAATATAATCAAGAATGAAAATGTGGAAAGTGGAATTAAAGGAGGCGGGAAGGGAAAGGGATTAAAAGAAGAAACAGTATGCATTATGTATATATACTCCCGAAGATGATGATAAATTGCATGTACTACAGACAGATATTAATGAAAATTAAAAAATTAATAATAAATACTTTGGATGGAGAATTTTACTTATTTCACTGATATAGCTAAACATTCAAAATTTTAAAATTTCATCTCTGATTAGAATGGTTGACTCTGTATCCAAATTCAATGTTGATACATTTACACTTAACAGTTTTCTTTCTAGGTTTTTTTCCTCGTTGATTTCTGTCACCACAAACTGGTGAAAGCGGATGGATTGAATTGTGTGAAATTCAGACGGAATGGAACAACTAAACTGTTTCGTAGGCCACCGTTTCCACTTTGGATTAGACACAATAAGACCATCCACACTTGTTGAGGCCTCCGTAATCAGGGGGGAGAAGCAGCTGCAGCAATGTTCGATATTTCCAAGAACTACACAGTCGGGCCCCTTGTCTGTAGTTCTGGTTTTCTTAGTCTCAATTATCCATAGTAAGCAATGATCCAAGAATATAAAGTAAGACACTCCAGAGACAAGCAACTCATAAATTTTTGAATACCCTCTATTCTAAATAGCATGACGAAATTTACTGCTGTACCACTCTGTCCTACCTGAGATGTGGATTTTCCCTCTGTTCTCAGATGTGGATTGTCCCTTTCCGCAATATACCCACACTGTCTACACTACCTGCCAGTTAGTCACTTAGTAGCACTCTTACTGTATGTCTAATTTATAACTTAAAATTTATTATAGAAAAGAATGCACAGGCAAAAGCAGTGTATATAGAATTTGGTGCTCTTGATGGTTTCAGGCAACCACTGGAGCTTGGACTGTTTCCCCCACGGAATAAAGGGGAATAAGCTTCAATTTTGTTTTTCTTTTCTTTTTTTTTTTTTTTATCCTTAGCCAAAACAAAATAAAACAAAGCCGAGAAATAAAGTAAGGCCATTTCTTGCAGTTTCATTTTGTAAATATTATTTTCGCATTTCATTTGTCCTAATCACAAGAGGGTGCCAATTATTTAGCTGAGTAACTGTCTTGAACACAGCTACAAGGTATTTTTATAGCCTTTCATAGAACTCATAGATTATTGTTCCTCTGTTATTGTGGTTTATTAAGTTAATGTTGAGAAATTTATTTCAAAAGTTTGAAGACTGAATGAATTTATTGCAGAAATTTGTTAAATCTCAAATAGAGCTCAAATCTGACTGCTTCATTTATCAAATATCAACTCACATAATTGATATATTAACATGTATGTTTAAAGCTAAAATTAGAGTTTGGGTCCTGTGCTTGCTAAAATATGTATAACATAAAATAAACATGGGCTTATATTATGTAAATTTTAATAACTTTTTAAAAGAAAAATTTAAACATATATAAAAGTAGGAAAATGTATAGTGATCTAAATGTCATATCATTTAAACAAGTTTTTAAAAATTAATGAAAAATTATGTTTAAAGAAGCATAATGAATCGCTTCTCGGCCTTTTGGCTAAGATCAAGCGTACTATCTGTCCTTATCAGTTTAAAAAAGCATAATGAGCAATTCTAATACCATCATGTATTTCTCTATACCTAACTTTAATAATGTACTTTTTAGCCTAACAATTGCATAAATAGTTAATGGGACAGTATACATCAATATAGTCAAGAAACGCTTTTTGATGCATTGTTTGGGGGAAAAACATTCTCATAGGAAGAATTTTTTGCACAACAATAACAACTTCCTTTTCTTTTAATACAGAGGCATGGATTACAGAATCATTTAATTTATATGAATTCAAGTAAATTAAATGAGATTTATATTATTATCAGCATGTACTATTTTCCATTTTCTGAATTCAGTTGAGTTTCTAACCATACTCTCTTCAATACATTCTTCCTGTAAGAAATTAAATGGATTTCCAATATATAATGTATACCTAGTCCTTTTGTGTAACAAAAATGTCATAAAATGTTTAAAATAACTTTTAAAAGGTACATTTTATTTTGTACCCTATACATTGTATAATAATACAGTACTATGCAAGCTATAGTGATATATATATATATATATAAGTCACTGTATTTTATGATTTATTAAAATAGTTTCAAAATAATTTTTATATTTCACTTTACCTTAATAGTTGACTTCAAACACTAACCATGATACATAATTTCACACCACTGAGTGATTATTTTTGATTTTCAATTTCTAATGTGTATTCAGTCCTCAAGTTCTACGTTTTCATGACATAAATCCTTTCAGATTAGATTATCTTATTTCAGTAGTAAATTAGCTAAAACTTCCCACCCTCATTTATATAAAATGTTCTTCCTTTTCACTGTTAGGTTGAGAATATTTTAGATTTTCTTAAACTGGGCATCTGAAACTTTACTGTGGTGTTTTTAATTCTTACCTATGGAATATGATTATCTACATGAATAGTCCTACTTATGCCATATTTCTCAAAACTTAAAAATCAGTTACACTTAAAGCTTTGATATCTGTTGGCCAATAAACTCAGTTGGGGACAATGGAGTGATGTTAGGGATGTCAGCAAAATGTAGTATCCCAAAGTATGCCCCTGTGGCACACTGATTACTATGAGCTAACAGCAACTAAGAAAAAAGGGACAAAATCAAATGAGACTCTGTTACAAACTGAGATTCCTTAATTCATAAATTTGCAATCCATATGCTGTGAAAATCTAAAACTTTGTGGGCCAGCAAGTGGCTTCATGTGATCAGTCATAGTCAAAATGTATGACGTAATTAAAACTAGTACCTAAAGTCACCTATAGACTATGTGTATAAGATGTGTGTGTGTGTGTGTGTGTATGTATATATATATAATATAAATGGATTTCATCTTTATATTTGGGTCTCATACCCAAGATATCACATCTTTGAAAATATTCCAAAATAAAATAAAAAGTCCAGGACTTTTACATAAGAGAGAAACAACCTTGACTAGAAAAGGGGGAATTCTGGCATAAAATCTATTCTTATTCATCATTTCATGTGCATTAATATTTGAGTTAGCATATTTTTCTCTGAAGGATCATTGATCACATAATATTTTCTCCACACTGACCATTGTTTTCAAAATCTCTGGTGATGATTGTCAGATTCACATCTTTAGCTGCAGCTGTACATTTTCCACTTAGACAATGGGACAGTTGTGCTCTTTTTTCCTTTCCTGTTTTACTATATATAACCTTTCACCAACTAAAGGACAACTCAATATCCTTCACTTTTAGAATATTTTCAACATTGTTATAATGAAGATTCTTGTGTAGCTCTCTTTATATATAAGTATGAGAGATTCCTTAGGAAGAAAACTTAGAAATGGATTTCCCACCTATAAAGTACACTGAAATGAAGTCAAGGATTGTACTTGATGACAGGACTCAGAACCCATTAGCACAGAACGTAACACCTTGGCATACTGTGCCGTACAAACCAAAGATACCAAAAAATGTCAAGGTAGGGAAAATATTTCTGCCTTTTTCCTGAAGCAGGCTGCAGGACAGGCATGTTGTATGTGCACTCCCAGAAGAAAGGGGCACCATCATCTCCAACAATGGAGAGACAGGGAAATCTAAAAGTCAAGTCTTGCCAAGTCTCCTCAGTTTACTACGTTTAACCCAGATCACTTCCTCATGACTCCATTCTTTGACAACCCTACTATAAAAACACTTAGGCATTTCCCGTTTTTTGGCAGGAGAGTCTTCTTCATGAAGGTTCCTGTGTCCTGAAAATCTTACATTAAATGGATTAAATGCTCTCTTCTCTCTCCTGTTAACCTGTTTTTGGTTATAGAGCTTCAGTTGAGAGTCCAGAAGGGTAGAAAAGAAAAAAAAATATTGTTTTTCTTCTCTTAAACAGGTATTACGGAGTTGTTTCTCAAATAGATTTAACAATTTACATTTCAATCGGCAATTTATAAGTATTTTTAACTTTTTACTTATTCATATTATTAACCACTGGAAGTTAGTTACGTCAATCTTGGGAAATAAATTTTAAATGTGATAAATGCATTTTCTTGTATCACTTAATTTTGACAAAAGAGGAATTCACTCATTTCTTGTCTATTTTCTTTTTTTTCTTGTCTATTTTCAAAGAAAATATATTTAGTTATTTTTTTAGCTATCTTTTCCTTTATTTTCATTTTCAACCTACTTTTCACCATTTTGCCTACTTTGGTCATCAATAATAAGCAAGATAATACTGTTAGAAATGCATGTGAATTCAGAAAATGGAAAATAATATATGCTAAGTAGATTTAAATCTAATAAAGATCCAATCTACATATCTCCAAAGTTCCTCAAATTGCTCAGAATATCTGCAGTTTCCAGTTAATCCTTATAATCCTTCAATAATTAAATCTTTCCTTCTTCAAATTTTCCAAAAAGTTAACACACACCCACACACACAAACCACTGTAGCCCACAAAACATTATATCACAATCTTTTGTAGTTTTGTGTTTAAAAAAGTATGTGAGTATGGAAATATAAAATATTATATCTTTATGATTCATAATTGGACTTTCTTGAAACCCAAATCTGTATTTACAAACTGAGTTTCTCTGGGAGCGTTATTTTACATGCATTCTCAGTACATTACAGTGTTTATTTTTTTTTTATATAATTGTGATACTTAATAGTAACATTCATCTTGGGAATTTATTGTTTTTAAAGGTTAAATAAGTGTGAAACCTAGCATAATTTGGAGTGCATGAGGAATGTTGCAGAAACACTAGCATGCTTGGCCTCTCTCAAGATTGATGGTCGTTGATATTTTACATTTATTTCTTTAATGTACTTGTTTTCACTTAAAATCTAGCACATGTACCCTTTCTTTCTCCTCTTCCCCTTATATCTTAGTAGTAATTGCAGATGGACTAAAGCAATGACAAGGCAAAAAGCCAGGCACTGTAGGCCTCTAAATGCAGCTCTGGACTATGTAAGTACATTTGAGTTATTTGTACTATTTGATCTTCCATTTCCTCATCCGGAAATTAATCTTTCTAAGATTACTAGAAAAAAAACTCATGTTTTGTGCATAAAAATTTTGTCTCGGACAAAATTTTGATTTGTATGCAAAAGTCTGGACATGAAGAGCACAAGAGGAAAAGGTTGGAATAATTTTTTTCCTTTTGTTTTTGTTTTTGTTTAGTGTTTTGAGTCACATCTCACTCTGTTGTCTGACTGGCCTGGAACTTCTGGGCTAAGTGATTCTCCTGCCTCAGCCCTCTGTGTTCAGTTTGCACAATTATTTTTAAGTGAATAAAAAGTAAGTATTGTCCATTTGATTTTTAGAGAAATCTAACAATATGTCTTATTTCATAAAATCATACAAAATTACAAACTTTTCTGTCATTATATGTTTTTTAATTCTTTCACAATTAATATTATTAGAAAGTTTAACTTTTTAGTAGAAAAGTAGCTATTAAGAAGAAATTACTTTATTCTTAAAAAGTCAAACTATTCCTGGTCAACCCGTACCTAGGGCCCTTGAACATTACTTAAACATTTTAAAACCAGAGAAGTGAAGCACATGTTAGACATGGCTATTTTATTATATAATGGACTCAATTCTCACTGTGATAATACGGGTAAAAAAACTGAATTTTAAGGTGGAAGCCTTGGAAAACTGAAACCCCATTTTTGCCACTGTTACTAAGTCTAGCAAGATGTGCTCACTAGGAGCCGCAGGAGCATTTCCGTTCCACCTGGCTGCCCTCTGGTGGACACGCTAATGAGCAGTGAAAGGCCTCCCTGAAGGACAGGTGGTGAAAGTGGGAAGCTTATTCACAAGTAAGTCATCGTTTTATGACTGTTAGGCGCGGGTAGAAATAATTTTGATACTTCTCTAACAATTATTCATTTCTCAGGGAAATCACTCTAAAGGAAGAAAATAATGCTATAACATTTGTGAACCTTTTAATCACTTGCTTCCTGTCTCCTCTATTAGGAAGGGCACCCAGACATCAGATTTGGGGCAAACATTCTGTTCAGCTGTATACAAAGCTCGGTTCAGCTCTGCTTTGTACAGGACTGTAGTTTTTATACTCAAAGCCTGAAAAGCAGTCATTCTCAAAAGTTTGAACTCTCAGTTAATGAAGAAAGAAAAATGCAGGAAGGGGAAGGGGACGGGCAAGGGAGGGGCGAGCAAAGCAAAAGGAAAGCAAGGCATAAAAGTGAATTTAGCTGGTGTTGAGTAGCCCTGGGATAGTTCTAGAAAATATCTGCAAGATTTGGCTGTGCTCTCCGAAAGCCAAGCAGCAGCATAATCCTGTAGGCAGCAGCTGTCCCCACAGGCAATGAGGAGGGGTTGGGAAGAATATGAGGGGCTCCTCTGCAAAGAGGGCAGCAGCTGACGCTTAAAAATATATCAGAGCTGAAATGAGCAACAAGTTCCTGGCTGCTTTTCTTTTGTTGTAAAGTTAACTCAGCTGGTAAGACAGAGGTAAATGAGGCTTCAGACACAATGTGGCATCTCAAGTCGAAATGCAGAGCAAGTGGGATCCACAGGCTGAGGACAAGTCTGATTTAAGACCTCGCTCCTTCCAGATTCTCGCTTTCTGACGAAGGTGCACCACGTTTAACAAAACTGTTCAGGAAGCATATTCCGCTACCTATTAAACACGTGACAGTTTCAAAATGTTCAGGATTCTCTGCCCAGTGCTCACATTACTCAGCTGTCAAGGAAAAAGGCTCAGATATATGATGTGAAAATTACATTTTAACGAGGTGTCATGCGTGTTTAAAGTTCTTATTCATCACTACATAGCCACAGCTTTTACCTGAGACACAAATGCACTTAATTAGCATATTATAAGGACAGAAGGTTCACCTTATCTGTGTTATTAAACTGCTATGTGCAGGCTTGTTGTTGTTGGTTTAGATTCTACTATATGTAGACTAAAGAAGAATGGTTGATTTTACATAATCTCAAATAGCTTTCAGGAAAATGTGGACTGTGTGTTTAGGAAGCCAAAGTGTAGGTACACGACAGTGGCTATAAGTCTTGATCATTCTCTTTTAATAATGATCCCCTAGTCTGTTTTTACTAAATCTCAACCTGGAGATTTCTGGATCTGTTAGACATACTAATTTTAGGGTACTTTTGGAATTAAGCTTCTTTACCTGTTCTTATTATCAACCAGAGCCTACTTCCTCCTCTTTCAGGAGGAAATACTGGATATATTTAATAAGGAAATTTTAGATTTTCCTATGGATACTGTAGAAACCATCTGGGAGAATCAAGATATCTCACATTTCAGCCATCTTCATTCAAGAATAAGTTCAGAATGAGTTCATCACAAGGTGCTTCTGCAGAAATAGCTGTTAAGAGTCACACATTGTGGCTAAAGTGAGGCAGTTGGTTCCCTTATACCACATATACCAGGATATAGCACACTGTTTCTGAGTTATGAGGACAGTGTGAGAATTACTCAACCTGAGAGGTAGCTAAGGATTGCTTTGAGGTTAACAATATACAATTTATATTGCCATCTGAGTGTAATGTCTCCCCCTCTCTCTTTCTCACACACACACACACACACACACACACACACACATAAATGTTTTAATATGATAGGAAATAGACATTCTTAAATCTACATTAGAAGACAATTCTAGATTTAATAGTTGTAGGTATGATGCTTTGCCAAGAAAAAAATAGGAAAAATTTCACATTTCCTTTATGGTCAGCTGTTAATGCATTACAGGTGTCAAAAACAGAATCGCCAGTTCTTTAAATGTTTTTTCACTAGAACACAACTATTGCACCGTTCTGAATACAATACACTTTACATTTTGTCCAGACTGAAGAGATCTCTGCAATGTGTCCACTAAACAGTTTGGAAACTTACTCATAATATAAACTTCTCTGAACAGTTGTCCACATTTGTCCATGTTGTGAGACTACTGACTTTAATTACTTCTGGAAAAACATATACGAGATATGTGCACAGATACTACTCTTTCACACCTACTAAACTTGTAGGTGCCACTGCCTGCACCACAAGCACAAGGTCCTGAGTTGGATCCCCAGTACCAAAAAAAAAAAGTTAAATTTTTAAATGTTTAATTTTTATTTTTTGGTACCGGGGATTGAACTCGGGTCTTTGTGCTTGCAAGGCAGGCCACCGAACCACTGAGCTAAATCATGGCCCAAATTTTTAAATTTTTAAAAAAATGACCTTTGCTGAAATAAAAATAAAACAAATTAGAAAATCTGATTTCATGTTGAAAAGTATATACAATATGAAGAGTAGCACAAATGCATTGAAATCGTCTGACAGCACAAACTAAAATTACATTCTGTCTAGAGAATGCTTAGTACTAACAACAGCCATTTATGTGTAAGTTATAAGAGCTACCATGCCTTCAGTTCCTCATTTAGAAAATGTGGATGATGACAGTCCTTTCCTACCACTGGTGTGCAGCTATTAGGTTAAGTTTGTTACTAATAATCTTCTGAGGCAGAGTTGTTTTTTCTTTTTTCAACTTCATAGTTGAGATATCCAGGACTGAGAAGCTGAGCTAACAGCCCACAGTCAAACTAGTGCCAGGGTTGCATTGAAACCTGGGTCCTTCAGGATCCCATATTTACTTGAAAAGTGGATGCTACCTTTGTGGATGCATTTCCAGAAGATTCTTATATATCCAAGAGAAGCGTATTTGCCTTTTATCTTGCAGTAACAGGTTTTTGAGGTGCATAATAATTATATATAGCAGAAGTAGAACATAAAGTTAACTAAACATAAAAATTTAAAAATTATGATTTAAAAAAATCGAACCCTGTTATCACAGGAAGAAGACTCAGCCTGCTACCAACAAATGACAACAACAAATATATTTTTAGTACTTAGTTACCTTTTGACTCTAAAATATTTGTCAAAGGTTTATGTACATAGACATATAAGAAAATCCATAATAAAGTGGCAGTAAGAATTCACTGAAGGCAATTGCTCTGAAAAATGTAACCATAATTTACTGGAGAAAAACATCCAGCTAGAACTGTTTGTGTGGAATAAGATTAACAGCCTCTATTAACACTAATTGAAATTCTCATATTCCCACATAGCATGCATAAAATTTACTTATACACTTATTCTTTCCACCTCTTAACTGTAATAAGTCCATGCCAAAGTACTAGCTTTTTAATTTCAGCATTCATGCATGCAAATTTCTACCTTTTTTGGTGATTATATTGACAAATTTAACACAGGTGAAATCCCACTATTTGCAAAGCAGACAAGGTCTTAATTGTGATTTTTCAAAAAGAGTAAAAACTGAATTTCCTGGCTTAAGAATTTAATTAAAAGCTAAAATTTATTCCCAATGTTTGCTATTTTAATAATACTGTTTAAACAAATATGAGCACTAATATTTGTGGGCAAGATGGCTACAATTTAATTCCCATATGTAAACAAAAAATAAAATAAAATGACTGCTATATTATTCTTCATGTCCACAATGAATAAGGATTCCAATCTCTATATTTGTCTTATATATAATGTTATATAATATATACATATATAGAGATGGAATGTATACACATAATTTTTGGCAAGTATCTAAACATGAGTCTATGGCACTATCTTTCTCTTTAAGAACAGATTATAAAATCTAAGTTAAAATTTCGCTTTAGCTTATTGAGTTAAAACCTCAGGTAAAATAAATTTAAATCTAATATCTAAATAAAAATAACATGATTTTTTAAATAAATGAGATTTAAAATGTCATTCCTTTATTTTCTCACTACAAAACACAATATTATAATTTGTTTTAAGGACACTAGAAATTACTTTTGTTTCATTTGAGCCAAAAAGGCTAAAAACCATTCATAAGTAGGGTATTTGCTGGCAAAATATAAATTTTGGTTTAAGAATATCACTGTTATGAAATAACTTTCCTAGATGAAAAAAATGAGGGATTCCTGCTCAGTTTCTCAACTGCAGTGTACTGAGTTTGAAAACCTTTGCTGCAACACAACGAAACAGATGATGCAGTCCGTTTAGATTTTTCTTGGAGACAATAAGAAGTGGCTTTTGATGTCATTGCATATTTAGGTTTTCCTTGCCATAAAATCCAATTCAAAATATTAATAGCCTTGCTGAAGCCTCTTACCGATTATAGAAAATGTCAACTAATTTGTCATTCTACTTGCAGAAGAGCAGAAAGCCATCCGTTCAATCAACAAAGAACTATGAGCCTTATTTAAGTATATACACTGGCACTGGTTAGATAAGTATTTAATAAAAAGGTATATAAGGATGAAGTCTTTGGCTATAAAATCTTAGAATCTAGCTCTTTTAAAAATGTGTAAATAATGGGCTAAGAAAGCAAAATACTATGCTAGTAAAACAATGGCAAGAAAAGGGATAAAGATGTAGGGGAAATGGGAAGGGTAGGGAAAAGGTAATAAGGGAAAAGGAAAAAATATTAGAAAATGAAAAAATGGAAATAAAGTCTTTGTAAATAGAGAAGGGAGGAGGGGGTGACGGAAGGGCAGGGATAAGGGGAAAAAATGAGAACCAAGACCTGTCATGTAAAGGTACAAGATCCCAATGATGAATGTAACTGTACTGTGTACCTAAAATGTATCAATAAACTCAATGAGAAAAAGAATGGCAAAAATGCAGAAAATAAAAAAATATTAACAATTGAATTCTAATTGATAAAAATAATTCATTTTCGGAACTGCTTTTTTACTGCCAAAATTTAGACACTTCTATTTTAATTTTATGGTTTATCTTGGACATCATTATTATGGACTGTTATAAAATTTAACTTTTAAATAAATATAAGCCCACTCAGTTGTGTAAATAGAAATGCAAAAGAAAATATTAAAAGCTATTTATGGGTCTCATTGAACATTAAAAGGAAACAGTCTGTTCCAGTAGGGAAATGGACACTTAAAGAATCAAAATTAAAGATTATTGCAAGCATGCTCAAACTGTTTTACATTATCATTTCTTGTAAAAAAAAATTGAGATATTTTTATACTTATCAGTTATGGATATTTTCCCAGTATATGAAGTAGGTTCCCTTATGAACGTCAAATTAACAATAGCCCCCTTAAGGGTATCGTATGCAGTGCTCTGTGTGGTAAAGAAATGGCACACTGTGGCATGATATCATGGCAGCCCTTGGCCATGTTCCAAGTGGGTAGCACTTTTGATGGCATTTCCCAATTAATTACAAGGAAGAGAATTCTCTCTTAGCAGAAGTTTTGTGTTCTTCTCTGCAATGAACTAACCAGCTTGTAATCACAAACACCCCCACAAAAAAGAAGGGCTCAAGGATGGAGTTAAACTGTGCAAGCATAGAGTCAGTTTCTTGTAGTTACGTTTTTAGATCTGAGAGTGATTACCATTGGTCTTCTGAGATGGCAGAAAAGGAATAATCTTTTAATTACACTGGCTGGAAGAAACACCACAAAAGACATCTACTCAAAATGACTTATAATAGACTTATAATATATAATAGACATATAATATATATAATAGACTTATTAAAAGCAAACTACAATTCTCTCTCTTTAGAAGATTGTTAAAAGTCAATCTTACCTGATCTACTATCCAGAGGTCCAAAATCCAAAGAATATTTCACGACATGATAGTTATTCCATACATAAAGCAAGTTGTCCCTGGGATTGTAATCCACAGCTGCTATGTACTGGTATGAATTGGGGAAGGGTACATCCACCAAACTATCCTTGCTTTGGTCAGTGTTGTAAATGTAGTCAATCTTATTCCCAGTGGCCTCATTGTCATCATCCTCGTACACAGATTTGACCACATACAGAATCCCACAGATCATAAATGCATTGGAAGCTGACCTTTTATCATATGCTGTATCCCATGTCCCTTCAATCCGCAGGGTGTAAGGGTTCAGTTGGCTAATGACAATTTTCCCATTGTTTTGTTCTGTTGCATAGATTACCCACAGCCCATTTTCATCCACTGCCAGGTCTATGTCAGATTTGCCTCCCCATCGGTAAGGCGAAGTGTCGTGGTAATTGGCATTCGCTATGATTGCTTCTCCACTCTTGATCCTAGTCCGCAAATCGAACTTAACTATGTTCCTGGTACGCTCTTTATTGAAGAACAAAGCTCCATCATACACTACAAATCCTGTGCCGTCCACCCTATGAGGGAGCTTGTAGGTAGTCGTTGGCCTTCCAGCAATGAAGTCATCTTTGGACGAGTACTCAGTCAGGGTGTCAGTTCGGTAGGGAGTCCAAGGCATATAGTAAATCTTGTCAGAGGCCTGCAGAGGGTCTTTGCACCATGCCCCAGACTGGTGGTCAGACTCAAATAAATGTTCACTCTGGTACACTCCTTTTAGTAGTCCAGGACAAAGAAAAACTGTTGGAAGGGAAAGAATTAAAACAAGAAATATATTAATTTAATATTCTTTCATATATTCTTTTTTTTACCAAACAGGATGCAATATAACAAGATACCCGCCACCACTTATTTTGCTGTACTTTTTTTAAGACACAAGGTTTATCTTCATGTTAATTTTGGCTGTTTTTCAAAATCACTTTGATTTCTTTACAGAAAACAAGTTTAGCCTTTTTATGAGTAGCTGTGCTGTCATGTGGTTTTTTACTTTTGTAAACATGTATAATACTATTTTTTGGATATATATATATTATATATATATGAAGTGTAGGATGTCTATGCATTTTATAGACACATAACAAATACAAAAGTTTATACATGAGATTTCTTGTTAGTTCATTGAAAAACAGATCATTTTTCAGAAATGAAAATATATTGTTTCTACTCTGACAAAATTACCTTTTTAACACTTATCCTTAAGAAACAGATGGATTTCTCACAATATTTTTTTTTAAATAAAGAAAAAATTCTGGAATTCAGGCCACTGAATCTTCTAGTAAAACAAAAAAAGGCTATTAAAGCTGCTACAACACACACAGAGCATGCAACCCACACAATTAAAAATGAGTGATGGATGGATACTGGAAGAAAAAAGAGAAGAAGAAAAAGAAAGGAAAGAAGGAATAAGGAAAGAAGAAAGGGTGTAAAGCTACAGAAAAGAACCCAAGCACTAGATTTTAATCAGTTAAAAATGTCCTGTTAAATACAGTAGTACTGGAACTTAAAAACATGTACCTTTTACTGTTACATGAGAAGAGCATTAAAAAAACAAGATTACTTGCTATATTTTGCTGCTCATACTTCAGAATGAAAGAGGGTAGAAATTGTCTGGCTCATTTGCTTTCAGTATGATTCAGAAGCATGTTGTGTGAGTGGTGGTAGGGAAACTTGGCTGATTTGTTTGAAACAAAGGGGCTATAAAGCAATGTCTCCCAAAGGGTGGTCCTTGAAACGACTGTTTCAAGTGGCATGACTAGATGTTTCAAGAAGGAAAAAGAGGAAGCTGGAGCCACACTGTTGAAGAAATACCATACTAAATATAATTGTGGCAGAGATTCCAATAGTTTATGTACTTTAGTGAATTTCCAAGGCACAGTTGGGAGGGATAGCAAATCTCCCAAGCTCATTCGCTCTTGGAATCTTTTCCAAGGAACCTCTTTGGATTGCGGTATTCTGTGAACCTGCTATGGGAAACACTGCTTTGATATATTTGCAAACCAAACATGTTGAAAAATCATCATGCAGTCTATGCTATGTTTTAAACAATTAGACATGAGCGATGGGAGAAACTGGGAAATCACAGGAATTTGGACAATGACCCTTTTTTTTAATGATTAAAGGATTACATTTTCAGCATTAGTGAGTAGCTTTTAATAACAATGATCGGCACAGATCCAGTGGAAAGCACTGTAAGATGGTACAGCTAGGTTTTGGAGATTATAGGAAAAGAATGTATATTACTCACATTTCCAAAGTTTTACTTTTGGGGAAATAAAGACTGTGAGGGAAAAGCTGGCTACCAAGATATTCCATAGAACATATAGAGGGTCATTGTCAATTTATGATCAAATTAAATCAATAAAATATCCACAATTATAAGAACTCAGGATCTTTTCATGATTGCTTTAATCAAAAAGAATAGTTATCCTTTGTTGTCACAATTTTACATAACTTTGTGTTATAGTTAATAATCAGCCCCTAGCTACTAAAGTAGCTTAGCATATTAAAAAATAACCATCTCCCTCTTTTCCCAGTAGTTAAAAGTTAGTGCACACCCAGAAACAAATGTAAACCAATAACTATTCATCACATTTCCTGGATTTGTAACTATTTAAAAATTAAGAGGAATAAGATACAGTGTTGAAAATTTCACAATATTAAACTGTGTTAGAATAAGAGGATCAAACCAGCACTGGTCAGGGAAACAGACTAAAGTGAAGCTGAGCAGCAGAAGTAGTAAATAAAATCTCATAATATAGATAAGAATTAATAACAAAATTATTTTAACTAAATGTTAAACTGTTAAATAACTTAGCCTATAAATAGTATATAATTCATAAAAGGTATTTAATTACCTTTTTGTTCCACTTCTATTGGAGAGAGAGAAATAAAGAGAGAAAGGAGAAAAGAGAATAGATTAATGGTACGATATTGGCCAAGCACTTTTTATTCACCTCTTCCAAACTGAAAGTAAATAATTTACTTCACTCATACTTGCTTTATTGAATATTATGTTTTTAAGCTCATTTCTCTAATACAATTACTGCTTTAAAATAATCATATTATAAGCTTTAAAATTTAGTATAAATATGGTGAAAAGTAATCAAGCTAAACTAGAATAAATACACCCTTTTATAGATATAGGAAATGCAATATTTTAATAAGAATATCAATATTTCCATTTGAAAGAGCAGATGAGCAATTACATATACACAAAGCTTTCAAATAGTTTGGTCCATTTCACTTAGAAGTATCATGGTTTTTATACCACTATTTAATGTAATAGCCTTGCTTTTCATGGTGCTCTAAGAATTGATCTCTTCAGAAGAAACATGTCCATAATTCATTCCTAAGGTCTAAGATTTCTGTAGCTCATCAGTCTTCTGAGGTACACAGTAACAGGGAAGACACTTCCCCAATAAATGGACTTAGGGTCTTTATTAAAGAAACTTCTGTTCAACTCACCAAGATTTGATATTACTGTGGAAACAAACATACTCAGAGAAATCTGATATCAGAAGGGCAATATGAATAACGAGCCACTGGCTCTGGCCTTCTCTGAAATTTTTACCTTAAAATGTTTTTAACTTGTAAAAGTAATATGAGATCCTCAAAAGAATTATACACACACACACACAGATATATATATATATATATATATATATATATATATCTTATTTTAAATTTTGTTATATCTAGAGAATTGATAGATACGTCAGTGAAAATTCTCAAAAACTATAACATATTCCTGACACTCACAAACAGTATGTTATCTTATGAACGGTTGTCTCATTAGACACGACTTGCCTAAATCTTAATAAGAAAAAAAAAAAAAAACTATCAAGAAAAAGGCAAAGACGTCAGGGAGAATGACTGCATAATAAAAACTAAAAATTGTGCCTAATATAATATGAAGGCAATTTTAGTGGAAGGGATGAACTGATATATTATGCTTAGTAAATTGAAAACCAGGAAAGTTTCAAAAATAAGAAAGAGATACTATTCTCAGTGGTTATATTTGGCTGAGATTTTTTTGCTTTGATCTAAACTTTCTAACCACTGTCAAAAGAAACTTTTTTTCTATCCACTGATTTTTCTTTGAAATCTTAATCTCACATTAGGAGAAAAATTGATGCATCAACATTTTTTTGCCTGAAAAGTTATATTTCACTAATTGTAAATCCTATTCTTAACAATCTTTCTAGCTCTTTTAAAAACTCTGTTATTTTGTCAAAATTTATCATCATTCTCAATTACTCTTCATCGAGTGACTGACTTCATGCTTCAGCCTGACCGACCCAATACAGGCTGGGTAAAAGCTATTCTAAGAGATGAACTTCATGCGCCCACTAAAATACTGACCTGTATTAAAACTAACAACTAGAAGACCTCACACCTTAAACAGTGCTTTAATCAACAATCTCAAGAGTTTGGACTTGGGGCTCATTACAGTGAAGACTGGGGATGAAGATGGGAAATTATACCAAGTTGTCACTTTTCAATTTCTAGTCTAGAAAGGATTTTTCAGTTACAGTATTTTGGTTCCTTGAAATAGCTTCAAATACATATCCTTTTGAGAACTGAATCTGGAACTGTTGATATTGTGAAACACGTAGACTCCCAAAGTTTGATTTATTTCACATAAAATTTATAGATATTCATGAAGACAAATATCTTAACTTCTGTTGTGAGTGACATTTCTCTCTGTAACAACTACTTAATGCACTGACAAGACATGTAACAAAAAGTAGTGATCATGTGCCTACTATATTGCAAATACTGTTTTAGCAGTTAATGGAAATTTTTGTTTATCGAGGAATTTTGAGGTCTATTATTTTTAAATGTTATTTGGTAAATGTTACTTTTAATTCTACGGTCTAATTTCAAAGACATTGGCATAAACTGTAGCATAAGTAAAGCTTGCCTCTTACTGGGTTACTCAAAATTAAGATTTATTAGGCAGTTCTGCTCTGGAGAAATATATTATGGTCCTGTTCATGTCGTGACTGGCTGAATCTCATTTATCATTTATTTGCTATTTTCAAGACTGAAGTAAAATAGTCGTATAATTTAAGTTGAAACATGCCCACACAAATCATATTCCCATAACAAAAATTGGCAAGAAAATATAATTTGTTGTTGAAGAGCTTAGTAATACTTACAATTAGGCAATTATTGCTTATGGTCTAATTCTGACTCTAAACGTTTCTCTTTCCTAAAACAACAAACTAGTTACAAGAGACTGATATTACTATATTCTTCACAGCCACACAGTGCCAGGTATATAATAAAAATAGGACGAATAATTTTTTATGTAAATGCACAATTGAAGTAACTAAATAATTTTGCTTCTTGATATTATAGCATGCTGCACAAAGAAAAAATAGTGAAATAGAACTCGGATATAGTAGGTGAAGTCCTATATGCAAGGCATTATCTGCCTACTACATTTAAGTACTTTAATGAATGGAGAGGAAAGTAAAATTTATGAGAAATTTCTATCTCCAACTCATTAAATGTAAAACTGGAGGAAAACAGAGCAGGAGTAAATTGGATGTTCTTGGAAATTCTGTTGGCAAGATTTTGTTGCCATACAACAGCCTGCAAATATCTTAAAAACACAGGACTAGAATATGCTAGTATTTATTCTCTGTAATGAGAAAATAAACAAATGAATTATACAGTGACAACTGTGCCAGGTTCTTCTTCAGGATCTTCTGTTTTTAGCTGGTCCAATATCCTGAATTCTGAAATGATAACTGTCATCGTTCATTTCCAAGCCTCTTTGGAACTAGTTTTTATTCTTTTCTCATTTTACTTGTAATCCTCAAACTAGTTTTATTTTCCATTCAGTTTATACAAGTATTTTATATATATATATAACACATTTTTTTTTAATGATTTCATTGTCCTTTGTTAAGCTTAGTCTCATAGGCTATATCCCGTGGTTAGAAAAAATGACAAATTCAAACTAAAAGAAACTTTTTCTGTATAAAAATAAGTAACTGGAAAAAAGACTAGTAAGTTTCCTTCAAACTTCAACAGAGCACAAAATAGGTATAATGCACATTCATCTTACTGTGTAGAACACTGAGACGTTATCAGTTCTAACCATATTTTCAAAAATACGCAATCCTTCTCAGTTGTGTCCTCTACTTAGAAAGGTATAGAGCAGACATCATTCATTGCCTTTTCAAACTGCATTGCAAATTACAGAGAATTAAATTTGTTGCATACCAAAAATTATTAGCGCCATACCTAAGAACTATGAAGTTGCTTCTAATTCTAATGTCTTTTAGATTTTCTTTTGTTTTAAACTGTCATGGATCACATTTTCTATCTATAATGCAGATGCCCCCAAACGTACAATGTTATCATCTAATAATGCTTCTATATTTCATAATATCTAAATTAAAAGATACTTATGAGAGACATAAGACAGTTATAAAAGAGTAAATCATTTATAAGCAAATATTTTTTCATGAAAATGTCATGTTACTTTAAACAATTATGTTGTTAGTTAAATTCAGCTTAGATTATTAAAATACATTTGGGGGCCCAGGATTTAGCTCAGCAGTTCGGTGGCCTGCCTCACAAGCGCAAGGACCCGAGTTTGATCCCCGGTACCAAAAAAAAAAAATGAGTAAATAAAATACATTTGGATAACCTTGTCACATGGCAGCAGAGCAGTGAGGGAAGGGGCAGAAAAGTAAATAAAGTTAAGTAATAAAAAATTAGTCTTGCAGGCCAGGGATTTAGCTCAGCGGTCTGGTGGCCTGCCTTGCAAGCCCAAGGACCCGAGTTCAATCCCCGGTACCAAAAAAAAAATTAGTCTTGGGATGAAAATTGGCTTGTAAAAAATCCACAAAGTTACCAACAAGTAAATAATCAAAAGTTTACAATAATTCTTTACATTTGGAGGCCACACTATAATTTAACTAAATGTTTTCATATGAATCAACTAATTTAATTCTTCAAACAAGATTGTCACATGCTACTTATTATTTTCATCTGAAACGATGTATCAAAAACTCAAAGAAGTTGACCAAGGCCCACTCTGGTGGATAGGTAGCTCAGCTCTGTCTTCTTTGTTTGATATACCCACTCTGCCAATCTGTAAACTCAATATGACATATTTTATTGCTGTACTCTTGTTCTCCATTTCCTCTTGGTCACCAAATTTGTGAGGAAGCATATTTAAGAGGCAATACATAAGATAAATGGAATCTCCTGGGAAAGGGCCCTGTATGTGTGTTATACTATTCATTCCTCAAACACTGTAGTTTTTTAAAAATATAATATTTCAACATCACAGTACTCTTATGAGGTAGTCTTTCTCATTATTTTAGATTTTCAAACGAGGAAACTGAGGCACAAAGAGCACAGTTATATGGTTAATAAGTGGTAGAGTTGGGATTCAAATCCATGTTTTGATCTCACTCACTGATCATCAATAAGATACAACAGTATTGTATTTATCTTTAGAGGCCACCACATAGAAAGAACTCGACCACTATTTGTTATGCATCTGGGCAGTGAATAAATAGAAGTATGGTATTTTCATGAAAGACATTGGGTGATACACTGTTGAGTTTTATCACCCCAGAACAATGAAATGTAAAACATCACTTAAGAAATATAAATTAGGGAGAGATGGGTTCCACCTTAGTTGGCTAAGGGAAATGAAATTTCTCAATACTGGAAACAGACTTTTTCTCAAAACCTTGTGCTCTACTAATTCTTATTGCTATGAAATGACAGTACTCTCTCTTCTTCTATTTCATATCTGCCAATAAAATATAGGAGCTCTTCAGTAAGCAGAAACAATACCTGTGAAGTTCATTAAATTTTTGGTGTACTGCATATCAAAACTTATGACAGACATCTGTCTCTTTCAGTAAATAAAGTGCTAATCCTTTATTCAATGAGACAAGAGTAATCTCTGTGGCTTCACTTCTAAATTATGGTTTTCAAATAAAGCCTATGCATTGGTGAATAAAAGTGCCACACACAGAACCTTGTATCACAATGCCTTTATGTAATGTGTTTTCAAAGGGAACACCTCCTAATGAATTTCATCCTGGAGTGTGTAGATTGAAAATGTCAATAATTCATAAAATGCTTTGAGTAGCCACATTCTAATTTAAACACTTAAATACAATATCCATAGATGCTGCAGTAATGGAGACAGGCTTTTATTTTGTGTTAACATTCCATTCCAATGACAGATCTGTAGAACCTTTCAAACTGTTAATTTAGCCTTTTAGAAGAAAATGGTGCTATTAGTAGATTCCTTTTCGAATCTCTTTCTAGCAGCTCTAGTAAAAATAATAAATTTTCAAAGTTGTTATTGGAGACACTTAAAATCAATACGACATTTGCTGTCTCAAGGATGCACTCTTGTTCCAATGATTTGTCTCCACTATGTAATAGCCCCATGACATTTACATTTCTAACACACACAAAAACAAAGACAGAGTGGTTTTGGAGTGTAAAACACTTCTAATGTAGAGTGATATATCAGATCCACTGAACCTATCTGCTGAGTTCCAGATAATGTGCAAGTCCCTTAGGGCCATGAATACAGAGAAAGGTAATAATAATATAATAAATAATAATCATAATAGCTAAGTTACTAAATATCTGCTATGTGAGCCAACACCATGTGGAACTATCTCACAGGAACTTGTGAATCTGGTGTCATGAACGTGTTAGAATGAATTGATCTCTGCCTCGGGGAAACTTGGATTCAAACAAGAGGTACTTTCAGGAAACTTATCCATCAGGTTATATGTTAATTCTTAAGTGCTTTCCCAAAAACCATGTAAAAACTTTGGAAACAGAGAAGAATAGAAGTGAATGGGAGAGGGCTGGGGATTTAGCTCAGTAGTTCCTGGACTGCCTCGCAAGCACAAGGACGTGAGTTCAGTCCTCATACAAAAAAAAAAAAAGTGAATGGACAAGTGAGAGACAAGGATATACAAGTCAGACAAAGCACAACAGTTCGACTAAACCAAACTTCCCATAGAAATGTCATCAGCTGTTTCTAAGACACATTTTTAACTGATTCTTACTAATATGTTCTATGCCTCATGCTTTATATAGACCACAAATTTTATATTAAAGATGAATCTAGATCTAATCCCAGAAATAAAATACATCATATTAATATTTCCAGTGCTTTTGGAGCTATTTTGTTAGTTCACTTATTTTCATTTAACATTTTACAAATTAAAAAAAAAATACCAGAGATGTTATTAGGGCCAATCACAATTTACTTTTTGATCCTTAATAGTATTAAGAATAAATTGTTAAGTAATGTGATAATTTTGATTCATTAAACATTTTGTGGGAAAGTGGAACAAACTCAAGGCACAGATATTTTTATCCAAAATGTATTCTTAAGGAAAACCAAAAGCTATTAAGAAGTCACATGACTTTACTGCCATACCAATTTTAACCAAATAAGTTCTTTCTCTTTAGCAGAGCTTTTAAGAATTTATGAATTAATCTTGAAATAAAGTTTCTATCATCAATTCATGTATAGAATGACACAATACCCATGGAGACATTTGGTAAAGAACAAACAAAGCAAACACAATAAAACCCAGCATTTTGAGAAACAGTCTAAGGAGGCCAAAATGCTTCAACATACTCTGATATTTCTGAAAAATCTTCCAAATACCACTTGCCAGCGTGGGACAAGACTCATTAGTCAAGGAACAGAAAATATTTTCTGCTTAGGAATAATATGGTTAATAATAATAAGATTAATAATACAACAAAATTTCAAAAACTGAAACAAAATTAATTTCAGAACTGTTAATGAAAAATATACATCAAATGCATTCTATGTACATGTAGTGAATCCCATGGGAGGTAGATTTTTAGATACTCTTTTGTTCCTTTAGTGATTCCTAAAATTCAGATGGCAATTCATGTACTATCAATCACGTCTTTTCATTGCTACAAATATGTTTCTTACTGTTTTTCTAATGCTATGTCTTCCTAATTCTATACATTAGCACATACTTCACAATGGCTTACTTATTGTTACTATAATCTACAGTAATGTTAATTTCTTTGCTTGTGCTTATTTTGTCAATCTGGATCAGAATGTTTCAACTTCTGCCTCCTTGTGAAGGTCAAATCTGTTTTTAAAATAGTAGGCTGTGTTCCCATTTCTTCATCAGAAGGCATACCGAATAACTATATACTGTTAACATAGCTTTCTGGGGCCAGGGCGTTTTCAATAATGAGACTGACAGACATCCACTAAAAGTCTTGGTAGGAAATAATTTAGGCTATTTGGACTTCACAGAAGCCCTGTCACACCGTCATCATCTTCTAATTGCGATTATTTTACAACTCTTAAATGTGAATGCTATTCTTTCCTTGTTGAGATTTGTTGCTGTCTATCTAAAAGCGCTCAGAGCTTTTTTTTGGTAGCTGGGGATCAAACTCAGGACCTTTCACTTGAGAGGCAGGCGCTGTGCCATGGGGTGCACTCAGAGCTTCTTGAAGGCAGAGAACTCTGTATTGTTCAGTTTTGTTATCATCAGTTTCTTTCCAGAGTCTTGTTATAACTAGTGGCCAATAGTGCAACAGAAACGCTTTCAAAATCATCTGCAAATGTTTGCAAGCATGGCCTTGTTAGGGTGTGTTCAAAGCTGTGATCAGTAAGAAAGACCAAATCTTACAGACAGAAGGGAGTGTCTCTTAGGCTAAGGAGACATCCTGACACATGAAATTCTTACATGTCACTTACTCCTTCACACTGGAATCTGTAACTGTAGACTGCAAAATAGTCTACACTCATTTATGAAGATTTTATCACCTCCGAAAAATTTCTTCTCATTGGTATGAAGACTTAAATTATTCTGTCTCATTTGTCACTTAAACTATGCCAGACTATTTGCTGGTTCTTTAGCTCTATTATCTTGCTTAATTCTCACATCAGTGATGTAGGGATTATTGTCATTGTTATGTCCATGAGGAGACTGAGAACAATACTAGTAGTTGGTAGAGCTGGGTTTGAGCAGTGGAGCTTGCACTTTCAACCTTTACACTATTTTATATGGCAAAAAGGAAGTGAAGACAAAAATAATAATGAAGGCAATGCATGTTTATTCAGTGCTTGCTGTTTACACCACTATCTAGGTTTTAAATATCTCTTGCATGTGTTATTCACTTAACGCCATATCACTCTGAAGTAGATAATATTATAATTTCAGTATTACACAGGAGAAAACTATGACACAGCGAAGTAAAATAGCGAGTGCTACACCAAAGATAGAAGGCCAAACTTCCGATACCAGGGCTGCAGTGCCGAACCATTATCTTTCACATGCAAACACTGATGGTTGAGAAACACCCTTAACTGAGGGAGCAAATGTTCCCAGTTTCCCCTATTTCTCTCTAACTGCCACAGTGCTTGATCTGACAAATTACATTCCCCAGGCAGAGAAAATGATTTACTGCCCTTCTCACAATGCAAACGTTTGATTGTGATTTTAACAAACCTTTTTAAAGCTTCTACTAATAACTGGCAATGACTGTGCCTTAAAAATTTTCGCACTGAGTTTTGCTAAAGAATCTCTGGGGACTGTCATCTACGTTCAGATCTCTTTGCAGATAGGACAGTTTTAGAGCAGCATTACAATTCACACTCCTACGGCACATGCTGGTCACCTGTAAATCAGTACTGTGTCACCGGGTATAAACCATGCAGGAGGAGAAACATCACATATGCCAAAGAAAAAGAGGCTTACGTGAACCTATTTGCTGCTTTTTTTAATCTGAATTGAAAGAAATAAAAAAATTATTGAGTCATAAAGACATGGTTTTTAGCATAGAAGACAAAAGTTTCTCTTATTCTTTACTTTCTCTTTACTCTTATACAGATGTAAATTTATTTATTCTTCAGGGACCATCACAGTGTGTCCATGATAATTCAGTAATGATTTGTTTGCCCTAGCCAAATGCAGTAAATAGGACAGTGAATAGTTTCTATTTATTTTCTACTCTAAGCTTCCAGTGTTCATAGTTTTCATTCTGTAATATTGTAATATTGACAAGGAATTTCATGCTTCTAAGAACAGTGGCATTATTTTTCCCTGTTTGTTTTATGAATTTATGTTCTTCGCATGACAGATAAATTCAGAATGAATGAATATTCCTTAAAAGTTGGTTATAAATTAGCTAGGTCAATTTTAAGAAAGAGAATAAGCAGTCATTCAAATCTATATAATGTGTCTCAACACTCAAAGCTGAGAAACTGAATTCAAAAATTAAATTAAAACAAACAGAAAATCAACACAAAGTGTATTTTCTTTTGTGTTCTTTAGATATTCAGCCAACATCTGCTAGGAAATTCACTAAATGCTCTTTTTTTTCAGCAAAATGAGTAAAATTAGAGGAAAAGCAAATTTTAGAGACTAAAACAAATGACTGTATTATTCTTTGCTCTATTGGAGCACTGGCAACATACTTTACAGTCTATTTAAACAAAGTAGTCCCCATTTTTTCCCTTAAAAGGCATCTGCAGGAGGGTCATAAAAAAACATTTCCTAGTAAAAGTATCGAGGAAGGAACCACCAACAATATAACATTATTAGGTGTAATTTTCTCACTTTTTAATGAAATGAACTTCCTTGTAGACAAAAACGTGTTTAATATCTAGTGAACTGAATATAGTTTTGATTACATTTTTAATTTTAAGTTTATATGCATATCTGCCAGTCTTTTATATTTATTACATCTCTTATATAAGGAGATCCTTTTAAAAAAATACAACTTGAAAAGGCAAATAAATTTCAGGTAGGAATTCTATTTTCTCAGGAGCCCCTGTAATAACATGCTTTGCTAATCTGTTAGAAAGTAAGCTGTGCATGTCCACAGATGGTCTGATTTAGTCACTCTTGTGTCTGGGCACCCAGAACACTGCGTGGAATACAGTAGTTACTTAATAAGGATTATAGATTTATTAAATCAGTGCAAGCATTCTCTATTTTACATGCTCCTGAAAAATTGTTGTAACAACTCTATTCGTATCAACAAAGACAAAAATTTAAAAATGTAAAACATATATGTGGATTGTACCACTACCCAGCTAAAGTGATTATTTTTCTGAATATAATAGTCAAACTATTTGTTATTTTTGGTTAATACTCTACTAAAAAAGAGAAAAGCAAAAACTACTATATTTTATTCTAATCATGCTACACTTTTCAATAATTAAAGCACTTGGGGTATTTTTATGTAAAGTCAAAAGGTTGCAAAACAAATAAGCATTTACAGTAATAATAGTATACAGTTATTACATCTTTATTAAATATAAACCATGACAACTAACTTATTTATAAAAATAAATTTAAGGTAATAATTATGTTATCACCCTAAATTATAATCTCTAAACTATATTATAAAATCAACATTTTACAGATGAAAAAAATTGAAAGAAAAAATTAAATATCTTTCTTAAAATCACAAGAGATAGCTATGAATTTAGGAAAGATAGCACATATCCAAGACTTATGCTACTCGATTGTGTTCACAGTCTCCCATGAGGATAACAGATCAGTTTATATTGAGCAATTTTTCTCACTCAGAAAATGAAGCAACATAAGAGTTGGATTGCATGTTTTAATGGTCAATGACTAAAAATACACCGAAATTATGAAATTTTAAATAAAATCCTAAATTATGAATTTTTCATATATAATTTACCAAATATAATCAAAACTACATGGCATACAGAACTGGCATCCAGTAACTAAACTATACACATATTTTGAAGCACAGCATGGAGAAAAGATATAAGTTCATAGATTTATCAAGTTAATATTTATTGGCCACAATGGCATTTAAGCCCAGAAGTCTCTTCTCACCATCACCTGCTGTATAATTAATATAGACAGATTCAACAGACTACGGTCTTGTTTTATACTGTAATGTATGTATGTATTTTACAGAAGAAGAAAAATTTATGACAGAAAATATTAACTTCATAGAAACGAAAGTTAAAGTCAAATGCACATATATAGGAAGGCAAAACAGTTTATAAAATGCTGGTGTGTTGCACTGCTTTGAGAATAGGTTTATCTTATTTAAATTAAACACAGTGGACTCTAATACTGAGACCGATGTCTCACTGTTATCTACAAGTTAAGTTTATGCGTGTAGAGGAGTCAGCAGTCTTTCATGAATCTTCTCGCAGTTTCAAAACTATATATTTTCTATTTGAATTCTAGGCCATTAAACTCTTGCAGAGTGTGTATTGCACTATACATATTATTGGTCCTGTCACTGAACAGTGCCCTCTCTGTTTTATAGCTAATGTAGCATTTCTCCATGACATCAATAGATTAAAACATTTAGTATGAGATAAAGTGTGTGAAAATGGAGCAAACTCATTCTGCTACAAGGGAACTCAATAAATCTGTCCAGCTCACTGATGTTCGCTTTCATTTAAAATCAGTACGTATCTGGCTTGCAAACTGCAACTTTTTTCTCCCTCTAGCAGCAAAGCTACCTTGTTAATGTGAATAAATGGCAGTTTTAATAGGACCAGATCTGTATTTGACATGTATTTAGGAATATTAGAAAAGGGTCAGTAAGACTTTTTTTTTTTTTTTTGT
>NW_022900947.1:47299653-47305335 GCF_012274545.1 Fukomys damarensis | reverse complement strand
TTTTTTTTTTTGGTACCGCGGATTGAACTCGGGTCCTTGCGCTTGCAAGGCAGGCCACCAAACCGCTGAGCTAAATCCCCGGCAAGACATATGTTAAAGTCTAAAACGTCCTCTGTGTTGCTTCTAGAGCCACACAGCTCCTTCAATGTAGAAGACTAGACAGCTAAACAACTGACCTAATTTGACGAAGTTAGCTTTACATATTGCTTAAATTTACCACCAGAAAACCAAGTCACTAGCAAGCCTGATTTACTTCCATTTGGACAAATGCAAGAAAAGTTAATCCTATTTTTATTATTTAATCATTTATGTATTTATTTTGTGAGGCAAGGGATCAAATCTAGCAACTTATGGGGCATGCTAGGTGAATGCTGTACCAGTGAGCTCCACACTCAGACCATAACCCTGTATTTTTAAACAGATAATAGGCATAATGAGAAGTCCTCTGGACAGTACGATTAGAGATTTTATTTTTATTTGTTTTTACTTTGAAGGAAATCTAAAATATCTCCAAAAGCTTCATGAGCTCATAGGCAGAGCTTTTGGGAGGTGACTGGATTTTGAGGGCTTAAAGTTTACTTGCTCTTAGGAGGACAAGGAGGGGGAGGAAGAGAAGAAGGAGGAGGGGAAGCGGGAGGTGGGTCACTGGAGGCCAGCCAGAAAGGATGTAGTACTCTGTTTCTCCCCAGTGCCTGCACTCTCCTCTCCTCATGGTCCTCTGCCATGCTGCCCCGGCTTGGAGTGAGCTGATTGTGGACTGAAAACTCTAGGAAGTGAGCCAAAAAAAGAAAAGTCTTCCTATTGTAAATTGCGGGTGTCAGGTATTTTTTCCCATTAATGAAGAACATGGCTAAGACAGAGTTCGTTCAAGCCTTCTTTCTTTTCCAGTCCTTTACCTCCCAAGGTAGTTGGTTGAAGGATAAAGCCTCATGCAGCTATTCTCCTAGAAACATTCTGACCAACTGGTCAAGAATATGAAAGTTAAAACAGATGCTCAAATATAATACTAAATCATCCCCCCAGTTGTATATGACAATTATGTTTGCCATAAAACAATGAAGTAAAAAAATAATATATGTTTATTAAACCTGATAATGCTCATGGTTGTAAAATAACTATAGATACCTTTTAATAACTACCACAAAGTGCAAAAAAATCTCTTATAGAATTTTACTCTGATACATTTGATTTTAATTCTTAAAAGCTGTTTGCAAATGAACCTTATTTTCATTTTTATATATTATTTTCTTGAACATAAACTTCTGCTTACACACACACACAAAGTTAGTTATAGGGTTACTCTTTTCCCAACTAACTCTTCTGGAATGAAACAATGATTCGCCTACATCTGTGCCCTTGCAAATACTACTTGTTATTTAATACTGCCTTTAATAATCTATATATTTATATGAGATCACATGAAATTTCACTGTTGTGAACTTTTCAGCATTTTGCCATGTAGCCTACAGCTATTGGGAAAACCTTTTTTGAAAGTTTTATTGAGATCTTAAGTAAGATGTCACTTAAATTCCTTCATTAACAAGAAGTGTAATTCCTACTAGAATACCAGAGAAAGGAGATTCACTGTAGTATAGGTCAAATGTTTAAAACATGTGAATCTTTCTTGACCAACAAGATTATAGTTTTTCTCTCTAGGAAGACAGATAATATGTCAGATGTTCAAAAAGATGGCACAATGATTAATATTACAAATCGGATTTATAAATGGCTATGTCCTATTGCCATAATTATATTACATAAATAATAGTAAATACTATTTGATTGATGATGTGTGTGTTCTCACTTCTTGAAATACTGTGAACCCAAATATTCCTATGTGATATAATGTCAAGTCTGGACCTGTGAAAATAGAGCCCGAGTCTAGGACTGTAATGAAGGCTGTTAATATTGGAAAGGAGTAAATGTTAGGGCAACAGGTGCAGACATACAGATGAAAAAGAAAAGCCAAAGTATGGTGTGTAATTAATGTTTCTGTTGGCTAGGAAGGACAATTCTGGCCTGATCTCCCAAAGATGTGTAGATTTCACCCCAGATTATGCAAGTGAAATTCTGAAGCTGCAGTGATTCTGCGTAGGCCCCTCCCCTGTTTGGGAGGACCATCTTTACCAACACCAACTCCCCCTCATGCCAGCAGAGGGCTGCAGTGCTGGCCAACTGTGCTGCTGGTTTTGGGGGGAGATTTTAAGGTGTAATGCTAAAGGACAAATAACAGATATCTGAGGTGAAAACTGGGTAAATAATGTAAGTCTGAGACCAAGAAATAGGTCTTCTCAGGTCCAGCAGAAATCAGAGTTGGGCAAACAACACGTGGTGTGTGTGTGTGTGTGTGTGTGTGTGTACACAGCATGTGCATGCACAAACATGTGCTTATGTATGTACTTGCTTGTGAACAAAATAGTATATAGGCCTCAGACTTTAACGCCTTTCTCAGTGTACTGAGTTTCACCTTTATTTAACAGTAACTTCAATTTAGGGGGCGAGGTACTGTTACTCTTATGCCTTTTTATAGGATAGCAGATTTTCTTCACTCATTTCTAACAGAAACCTTTTCTTCAACAATATTACTACCTTATTTTTATAACAGCCTTTCCAGTTATATGCAGCTGAGTGTGAAAAGTTCAGAAAAGAATTGTAGATGGAGATCTAAAATTTACATAGTCCACAGATCTCTTGCTGTAGGGAGAGAGATCACTTGCTGTAAGGAGAAAAACAGAACTTCTAGGGGCTGATTGTGTCTAGTCTCTTGTCAGTCCTGGAAACGGAGAAAGAGAAAAGACAAACCACCTGAGTCATCTATCCTAAGTTTACAGACAGCTAAAACGTAGCAAACAACTAGGGACTTGACAGCAGTCATAAATAATTCTTCTCTACTTGCTCATTTCATATGATAACATTTATTTGAATTTACTTAGCCCCTTGCATAGCCTTTCCTATTTTGATAAGAAAAAATGTGTTTCAATAGACCTTTATTGTAAAAGATTATTTAATAAAATATTTCCTAGGTAAAAAATATTGCTCATTTTTTGGACCTTTATTTCTTTGCTTTTAAAAACATAGCTCAGAACAGTGCTTTGAGAAGTCACTGTCTGTTCATTTTAGCATAAATGAGTCCCCAAGTGCTTCAGTACGAGATGCAGATATTCCTCACGGAATCACTGAGTTCTGTTTCTGAATGTCAGTCATTAAGTGAATTGATCCTTAAAGGAGAAATTGTATATATCATGTACATTACAATATTCAGAACAAAGAGAGGCTCAATACCAACTCCAACTTGATGATTTTGCTTTTATTTGAATAATTCTTACACATAGTACTGTAATATGTGACAGAATATAAAACTACAGTATGGTAGTGTAAAAATTACAGTATTATATAGACAAAGCGTACTGAGCAAAAAAGACATGGAGGCTCTATAAATAAAATTGTACAAAATTAACAGAAGACAACTCATAAGTCCAAACAGGTAGATCATTAAACGAGGAATGTCTATATAACAGTGACAGCGAATGCTCTCAAGGGCAACCTATATGGTTTCACTTATCATCTTACATTATCAGAGTCCTGTGTAGCTTTTAGGATTTTGAGAGAACATAACTTAAACCTAAATACAGATCAAAGTCAATTAATCTAACTCACTAAATTAGCGAGGAAGTTGAAATATTTATAGGCAATTTAAAAGGCAACAGAATCTATGCCTTTGTGAACACTGGATACACAAGAAATACTTGCTAATTGACTTAATGATGAACTAATAAGAACTAATTTCTAGATGTGGGAAAAACAACGAAAAAATGTGTACATTCAATGCTTGTCACAGAAGCACAATTGGGGCTGCAATGCTTTTTCACTGGAGGAAAGGAGCATCCAGAGATCCTTAATTATTGGTAAAATTGATATGAAAATGCAGTATGTTTACTAAAGCCAAAGTGAACTGCAGACCCAAGCTAGTGATAGAGTAGTAGCAGTACACCTTCATATTTGTATATGTTAATGATCATTAGAAGTCCTCATTACAGTGTATGCATCAGCATCTGTGGTATCACTCATCCTTTTCCAGGTGGCTGAGCGTTTTGTAAATCAGATATCCAGATTTAACTGACAGACAATCTGAAAAGCCTATTGTGATGGATCATCCACACATTCAACCAGATTGGCTGGAGAACTACCTAGGGCCTTAAGAACACACACTTCTATACAGGTCTGGTGTCCTGGAGGGGTAGCTGTGGGGACTGTACCTAGTCCCTACCTCCTTCCCTCTGGCTCGGCCCCTCCTCTCAGTTTGCAGTCACCACGAAGTGACCATGGAGTTCCTCTGTTGAGCCGATCAACTATGGACTGAAAAGCCTGAAACCATGAGCCATAAATAAATGTCTTCTCCTTTAGGCTGCTGATGTCAGATATTCTGTCCAAGCAATAGTATTGTAGATAGGTGAGTTAATTTGATTATCTTGTAGGCAGTTAGTCAGGGCTGTCCTCAAGGTGCCGCCCCCAAGTAGCCAACACAGCAAGGAGGAGACAACATGGAGAACAATTAAGGCACATTCACTGGTTAGTGTTATAAAAAGGAAAAGAGGTTCTACTTCCTCTAGAGATAAATCACAGCCACTGATATTCCAAATGGGAAATTCCTTGTAGGTGACTTGTTTTCCCATTTGATCCCCATTTAATCAATATTACCTGGGTGACTGTACTCATAATCTTATTGGTTTGCCTCACCTCATGCCCAGCTTGTAGTTTTGTCTACTACTGGGTCTACTACTGGGTCTAGTAGTTTTGTCCTACCTTGAACCCACCTTACCTCCTGGATTTGCTACATGAAAACCCACTGGGAAATAGGGTCCCCTTTGTGTCTCTCTTAGACAGAAGCTTTCTCTCTCTCAGTAAACTTTTCCTACCCTTAACCTCCATTGTTCCTAGAATTAATGCTTCTATTTTATTGATTGATTGATTGATTGATTTTTGTTTTGTTTTGGTTTTGGTACTGGGGATCGAACTCAGGATCTTGTACTTGAGACGTGGGTGTTGGAACCAATGAGCTAAACTCCCAGCTCTCATTCTTCATTTTCAGAGAACACAAACTAATAGGTTTAGGAGTTACATCTCTTCCCCCTATATCAGTAGGAAAACTCACTAGTATACATGTTGGTAATTTTTCTCAAAAAGAAAAATGTTTAAATATAAAACAATATATTTCAATGCTGAAACATAAGTGTACACAGAGAGAGCTTCATTGAGACAAAAAGAAACAAAATTACAGTGATGCATAAGGAATCACATAGAAGGCAGCCATCTCTTGAATTTAAGTACAAAAGTTCACCTAGTGGTATAAGCTATGTAATTGTATAGACCACAAGTAAAAAAGTTCCAGGACTGGGATACATCATAGTAAATTGAACACTTCGATTTTTAAATTGCATTCAATTGAATAATTACTATGCACTTGGCATTGTACTAAACATTTCAAAAGAAAATTCTTATTTATTCATCATATAAGTATCTTCATGCTATAGAGAAGGGACACAAGGTTCCGTGAAATGGATAATTTAAGAACACATAACTAACAATCGATCTACTTAAGACTCAAATACATGTTTGTAAGACTCCAAAGCCTGTTTTCTAAGACAAATACTACACTTTTTTTTTTTTTTTTTTTTTTTTTTT
>NW_022900947.1:47224684-47299486 GCF_012274545.1 Fukomys damarensis | reverse complement strand
TATGTAGCCCGCTGGTCTCGAACTCACAGTGATCCTCCTGCCTCAGCCTCCCGAGTGCTAGGATTACAGGCGTGAGCTACCATGCCCAGCCTCCAAATGTTAGACTTTTATTCATGGATCTAACAGAGTACAGAATGGAATACAAATTTAAAGTATAACTTTCATTACAATGATTCCTAAACTCTCGGAAAAGTTTTTCCCTAACAGTGTTCAAAGTCCATGATATTCTAACTGACTTTACTGAGCCAGTGGAATCTACTGGGTCTATAATTATACTACCCTATCACAGCCAGACACTAATGCTTGTGTTCTAAGGAAGGGCTACTGGTTTGTAGATCTCCTTGTCAATTTAATCTGGGCTTTGGCACTAGGCAGAAAGTAGTACCAGCTCTCATTCACATTCTTTAAGTGCTGGAACTTCACTTTATGAATTGAGTATCATTTATACCTAGTGCCATTGAAATACATTCTCCTACTAAAATAACAGATTAGTAGCATTTGGTCTTAATATATGTGAATGTTGACAGTTATGCTACAATAAGTGTTTCATGAAAAATTAAATCCCTGATACAAGAAGTTTTGTTCCAAAATTATGTTTCTAATTAGGTCATAAAGATTTTGTGATTGCTATTCCCCTAAGCACCATGTCTACCTGCTGGCAACTTTCATGGACAGATCCAAGAAAAAAATATAGAACTCATAAAACATCATAAGTCCTTCAGAGGTGTGCTGTCAATGTTTGATCAATCTGCAAAATTCATATACAACTGAGAAATATAATGTCTACTGGATGAAATATTAAAGTTTTGTGACTGGAAGATTGTGGTAGGTAACATATGAGAAACAACTTACACAGAGTCCCTCCAATGCCAAAACAAAAATGAAAACACTAAACAAACAAACAAAAAAATCAATAATTTTATTTGAAACATATGAACTTTACTTGACAAGCAAAATTGACTGTACTAAAACTAGCAGATTATTACATTGAAAGGGCAATACTGCACAGTGCTATATTAGTAAAGAAAATGTACTCAAGAGAACTACCCAGATTTGGGCAGTTAGATGTGTTTAAAGTATACACACTTTTAAATACAGGCTTGTTGTATACACAGTCAGAACCATGGATCTATACCTTAAGCATACTCTGCAATGACCTTGTTCAGAATAATGCATTCAGAATTTTATTTAAAACTTCAGAAAATCAACACATTTCTGCAGTGCTGTTGCCCTGACACATGGGCACAAAAATCACCACCCAGGTCGAAGTCCATGGCTATAGCAAGCAGGTACATGGATCCCTAATGCTAAGGGTTTCCAAGGCAGGAAAAGGACATGGTGGTGTGTAGCCACAGGGGGCCAGCACATCCTTGTGTGTAAGTTTAAGAATAGTTTAAAATTCAAGATCCGTGGTCATTCCCTAAGACTGACCTACTGAGTGTTCTTTCTGTAAATGTCCTCTACTGTTTCTAAAAGCATAAAATTATAACTCATCTTTATTGCACAAATATAGCAAGAATTTCACTAAGACTGTGATTCCAAACCCTGAGATGAATCTACCAGACTTCAGAACTGGGGAGGGGAGGGGTGCTGGGACCTGAACCCAGGGGATCATGTGGGCTAAATCTCTAGCCCCCTAAAGTTATACTTAATGCTATGTTTACATATTTGAATAACATGAAAAAATTACCTCATTTTGAACATCCAAAAATTAATTTCTAGGTTTAGGACTGAGTAAATTTTCTTGGTTAAGTATTTTGAAGCTTTGGCCATAGCAAAATTAACTTGACTGTAATAAAACCATGTGCTTCCTTAAATAACTGTCATCTAGGAGTTGACCCGTTCTACCATGACAAAGGTCACCAGGAATCAGAGGGCACTCCAGATGCATTTTCTAGTGAAATTTTATATTAATGTCCTGTGCAATTTTCTGTGCCAAAATGGAGGCTCTTCTGAATACACCAACCAGGAATTTGACTTCATTCATTTAAAAAGTTTATACTAACCACTACTGGCAGAATTCAGACTAATATTTTTAAAATAATTTCTGCAACAAATACAGTGTATTTTCCTTAATTGAACAGGGAATGCAGGGCTGGGGATGTAGCTTAGTGGTACTGTGCCTGCAAGGTCCTGAGTTTGATCCCCAGTACTTTCAAATGGGTCAATCATGGTTCTATCTCTGATTAGACTGGTAACACTGAGTGACTTACACATACTCTGTTTGCTTCACTTCTCCTCTAGCTAAAAAATCGTTAACATTTTCCGTGTCTTTGACTCATTCTGAAGTTCAGAGGCTGGCACCTGGTAACTACTAGATATAGTTACTATTTACAAAATGCCTACTAAGGTAGTATTAAAATACCACATTATATATAAACTGGGCTAAAAGGAAATAGGAAAAATAGGAAATTTTAAGAAGAAATGCATTGTGCTGTAAATGGTCAGTAGAGTGTAATAAATGAGGGACAGGATTAACTAGGAAATTTTCCATGTGTAAGGTAGAGTTTAACGTTTAAGAATTGGCATGATCGGAATGTTTTTCAAATTCGATTCATTTTAGTTTTTAATTTAAAAAGCCAAGTGATATCATGGACTTCTTTTTTTATATTACTATTCAAAAAATATCATTCATCTAAGGAATTCCATATTTTCCACTTGAGAATCTTGAATTGAGATGAAGACCTTAAGATTATATGAGTAACTGAATAAAAATATTATTAAAAACAGTAGAAACTTTCTTTAAAGTTCTAAGAAAGAATAATCAAAGCTTTTTTGATTAATACCAAAAAAATGGAAACTAATTATTAAAGGCATTTGAAAGGTGAAATTTATGACAGTACTGTACTTAAAATGAGATCATTTATTATGACTGTAAATCCTCTGCAACCCAAATGACACACTCTTGGCACCAGTTGCCAATTTCTCCCAGTAAGAGTGTAAATAAATTCCCATGATATTTTTTTCCTAAATAAACATGAAAATGCCAGCAATAGTAAACAAAAAGGGAAATGTCAAGTATGGAAAGAAGCCAAAAAAGCTATATTAAATGACTCAAGATCTTGCATTTTGGAAGGGAAGTCTGAAATTTGAATGAAATAAATGTACATTCTGAAGAAAATGTAGGTAAATTATACATTACACACACAAGAGAGGGGAATAAACAAGATCAGAAGAGTGAGCCACACTGAATTGAGTGAGGTTAGCCCTCGACAGGCCTGCCACAGAGAGTAGCCGGTCCCTGTGGCAAGTGCGGGTCTTTCATCTGGAAACCAGCAGGGAGGATAATCCCAATGTCACAGCATGTGTGCTGAGATAACCAAGATAATATGAAAACGGAAGCACAGGAAACTCTGGGGTCTCCCTATATTCTCATTAATTCTTTACTGGCTTAAAAAAATCTCACCATACTTATAAATGTTGAAAACTATTTGTAAGATATTTGATTTCACCAATAAAAATGATCATAGGCTTCAGTACAGATCAACAAATACAGCCTTATGAAAATCGAGGTTAAATAAACACTTTGAAAGTCATTTAAAGATAATATTAACTAATTAAAAGGAAACGATAAATTACTATTTGTTTTCAATCAACACTCTTACTGTAGGGGCCGGGGATTTAGCTCAGAGGTTCGGTAGCCTGCCTCGCAAGCGCAAGGACCCGAGTTCGATCCCCCGTACCAAAAAAAACCAAAAAACACTCTTACTGTACTGTACATTTCCTTGGAAGTAAAAGAATCACAAAGGGACTCTTTCTACGGAAATGTGTATTTACTGCTAAATGGGGAAACCAATAACATTTTTTCATTCAATCTTGGATCTGCAATGATATCAAATAACAAGGCCCGGACAAACATGACCTTCTTTGGTAATTATAAGTTTTATGTTCCCATTAAAATCCTTTAGCAAGTAATAGTTTTTTTCGTGAAGCACTCTTAATTAGATTTTGAAGACTGTTACACATTAGCCCTTCTAAGAGCACCCGTGTTACACCCAAAAAGCGAAGTCTCCTTCGCAGACATTTTAAGCATTATTCCAAGCCTGCAGGGACGACTGACCACACTCTCAGGTACTTACAGCCTCTAAATATACCTTTTCTAAAATGTATTAAGAGAAACGGCTAAAGCAATATCAAAACAAACAACAGAAGAAACAAAGGAGCATACTATCGTGTAGAGGAGGGAGGGAACCCGGATTCCCTGATGACAAGGTTTAATCCTATTTTAGCATCCATTTTTTCTTTCATCTGCCTCTCTGGGTCACTTCCCAGCAAGCCCGTCCTAATTTGCTAATCCCAACAATGGAAATGACAGTCCTCATCTTTATTGTTTTGTGAATTAATTTACTTTAAGTAAAATCATGTCTGTCATCTGATATTCGCTATTTTAACTGCAAATTCAGATATTTATTTTCACATGTTAGATAAACAACAGCAGGTATTATGACATGTTTTATTGAAAAGATGCCTCCTCCCACAACGTTTATTAGGACTAATTAAATATTAACTAACTCCCCAGCACAACTCATACTACTCAAGCTTAACAATTGAAAAGAATTTTTTAATTCAACAATTTACAGTTCTCAGAAGCACCTTCACACTAGTCTTATGAATGGTTCACAAGTTTTAGTTGAGACTAACATAATGAAATAAAAAGTATCCAAATTCTGTTTAACATTTTTGTGGGTAATATTCCAAGTGTTTAAATTTATTTAGTTCCTACAACAGTTTTATAAGGTAGACAGTATAATCAGTCCCCTGTTAACTGATGAGTAAACTGTCTCCCCCAAAATACGAGTAAATTATTCGAGGATATAAATTCAAACAATAGAACTACTTCACAAATAAAATCATAAAATACAAGTAAGAGTCACAATGAAAACAAAATGCCAGGGGTTTAGCTGAGTGGTTCCGCTGCCTGCCTCACCTGAGAGGTCCCGAGTTCGATCCCTCATACCAAAACAAACAAACAAACAAACAAAAAACAAAAACGAAATGCCATTAGTCAAAAGAGGGGAAATGTATGTTTAAAATCATGTTAGTTATACTGATATTTTAAAACATGATACAAGAAAAATTCTAGAATGAAGAGACAGGTAACTTCTGAATACCTAAAAACGACAATGAAATCAGTCACAAATTATTTCAAATGAATATCATTTTTTTATAGTCAGAAAATCAGAAAAATACAGGAGTGAATATTTAACTGGACTCTCCCTACAAATTCTGACAAAGTTGATCTTGATAAACCTAAGTGGACAGAATGCAGAAATAAAAGCAGTTTTCAAGATTCACTGAAAAGGGCACTAATTTATTTCCAATGAGGCAGGCCCAGCAGACTACTAGAAAAAGAGATTACTAGGCCGTTTAATGATCCCCAGTGATTTCTAGTGGCTTTCCACAAACCTGGGCACTTTGATATTATTATTCCGTTGGAGAATTAAAGGTAGGAAAATCAAAGTAAAAGCCGCTATTCATAGAAATCTTGGAGCTCCAATAAAATGGAAGTGAAAATGAAAAAAATTCTTTAAAAAATTCTTTAAATCGTGAATAAAAGGCTAATACTGATAAAATATAAGTGCAAATTATAAAGTTGTAAAATAGTCTTAAAATGGCATTTTATTCATCCCCCCCAAACTCTATAGGTATTGATGGCGTTTTGAAACTCACGAGGACTGAATGTGATTGACTGAAACACAAAGGGAACAGGCCCTCTGATGGCTTTGTTAGAAGTGTGAAAAGGCAGAATGGCCTAGAAAGACAGGAGAGGATGTCTTCAGCCTGAGGAGCATGCTCTGAGACCAAGGTCATTGGGGTGGACTGGTCTGCAGGTTTGAAACTAGAAAAGGACTGTGATCTAGAAACTGTGAGAAAAGAAAACAGGAATATATTTGGCCAGAAGGGATTAGTGTTCTTTATTTTGGTACCCGGGTTTGAACTCAGGCCCTTGTGCTCGTGCGGTAGGTGCCAGAACCACTGAGCTAAACCCCCAGCCCTTGGATTTAGTGTTCTCATCATCCATTATGCACTCAATCTCCCGTTAGCAAACCATGGTCAACCTCGTGATCAACCAGGCTCTAGAGCAATGCTAACACACAGTCACTAAGCCTGTGGATTTATCCTTCATTCTAATTCTTCCGTTCCACCATTCTGTTTCATGACATTTTTTTTTTTTTTTTTTATTTTTTAATCCCTAACCCTCAGGTCCAGACCTAAACTGTGCTCCTAGGGCAGTAGCATCTTTTAACATTCCTCAGATCCATTATAACCATTCACGGTATTCCCTCTGATAGGATCGTCATCACATCCATAGACGTGATTCTTCTGAAAATGTGCTCAAATCTACGTGTTCTAAAAATACAGAGTATGCTTTCTAAACTACTACACAGTTATCCTCTTTCTTCAGTTATTTTCCTCTGTGGTCAACACGCTGCTGGAAGTTAGGTGGAAGCAGAATACGGAGCTGTATTATTTTGTGCCTCACGAACTTGACCACAGAAACTCCCCATTACACGGTATCGTGCGGCTAACATTCGCACAGCATGTGATTTCAGATATCCTCCTTTACATAACTGCATACCACCAATCTTTTCTTTAAGTTCCTCTTTCTTGGTTTTTGTGTCCTTAGGCTCTTTGCTAGATTCTGCCTGGGCTGCTTTCAGGTTTGACACATTGTCTCCATTTACATCTTGGATATGTCTTTCCACACCAGTCATCTAAAATTTCCAAATTTGTTTTCAATCTTTTCTTGGTTAGTTATTTTCAGCCTTTCCTAGCATTCTTAACATTTCAACTGTATCACAATACAAATGATAGTCACATAATTCGTTCCCAATTAGCAGCTTCCTGCTATGATTTTCTTAACAATTCTGAAAGGAACCCAAACCGTCTCCTCTTACTAGTTGTAGGATCTTGGGTTTATGCAGTACTAATTAGGTTTGTAGTCAAATTCTTCAAACACTATCAGCTCACATTACTCTTTTCTAACTTCCTGATTCTCAGGCTATCGTCACTGTTGTACACTCTATATTTTGCAAGCACCGCAAAGTTAGTATGTTTAAGATTTATTTCTCTCTGTATCAGATTGAACTCGACAAGTTAATGTTTCCTGTGATAAATAACAGAATCGGAAATAATAATTGTTATGGCTCAAATTCAGTCGTTGACTGTAATTACACTCAAGAATTCGCTAGTTTCAAATTTTGCTCCTCACCTCACATCAGTATCATTTCTTTCTGTCACCACCACTGGAATGTTAGCTAATTTGAATTTGCTTGGAATCTGCTGAAGGCATCTGGCTGGTAACTCATCTGACTAAGGCATCCGGCTGGTAACTCATGTACCTGGTGACTCCTTCCTGAACCCAAAGTGTGCTGAATATGGCTGCCATCGCATTCTGTACATCTCTGTGCCGATATGCTTGTCTTCTTTTAAATTAATGTGTAAGGGAAGCATCACAACTTGTGAATTTATTTGAAACTATTCTATAGTGTAAAACCTGCCCAGGTCACCTATTTATATTACATTTCTTTTTTCATATCCCCACTTTGTACTACTTATAGCAATATGTGTAGTATTAGAGCTTATAATGCAATTATTATAATTTCCAGAAGAATATGGACATTTTGAATAGAGACAATATCATATATCTAAGGGCTATGATAAAAAATTATGATGAATGTTTAAATTTTAAAACCTTATTTACAGTAAAAGACACACTGCCATTCATTTCTCTCAAAGTAATCACCCTTGTTTGAACACGCTTACCCTATCATTCTTGGTACTGTCTGAAACAGTCTGGACTTTGAGTGTCGTTGACTGCGCTCTCCTAGCTGCTTTCATGTCCTGAACTGATTCAGAAGATTTACCCCATAGCGTGGGGATTTAGTTCAGTGGTTCCTCTGCCTGCCTCACAAGCGCAAGGTCCCGAGTTCAATTCCCAGTACCAAAAACAAACAGAAGATTTACCCTTCTTGGGAATATTGACTTTGAAGAAGAGCCAGAAGTCGTGCGGTACTAGAGACAGGGAATAAGGTAGACGAGGGCACATCACAAGGTTTTTACAAGCCTGACAATTTTTGGTAATGACATTCAGTAGCAGCCAAAGACTTTTCCAGGACTGCATCAGACAGTGGCAAGAAGGATGAGATACTTGTGTTGGAAGTAGGGGGATACTGTGAAGGGGAGGATGTTATATATCTCTTACAATAATAATAATTGCATATCCTCTTCACTCTGCATATTGTTTTTTTGGTTTTTGTTTTTGTTTTTTGGTACCGGGGATTGAACTCGGGTCCTTGCGCTTGCAAGGCAGGCCACCGAACCGCTGAGCTAAATCCCTGGCCCCAATTCTTCACAGTGTTAAGAAAATAAACTATTCGTTGAAATTTATTTGTTCTTCTTTTCATGGAATGACTCATATGCAGCCTCTTTCTCCCTATTTGAACACTATTTCTTTGAGTAATGGCTGTTGCTCTTGAGCTCCTATTTCATCCAACTCTAGTCATTTTGTGCACAAGCACACACACATACACACACACACACACACACACTTCCTCCATATATACACAAGTATATGTATATTTTTTCCAATATCTCGTACAGAAAAGGCCACATGTGTTTAGAAATCTCATGTATCTATATGAAGATATACATGGTTACTGAAGATTGATACAGATATATGGATACTTATAAATCCTTGTTATATGATCAGAGATCTGAATTTTCCTACTGGACTGTACTTAGTTTTATACATAGTTAATCACAGTATTTTCTTTCAACTTGAGCAATTTTCAAATAATGAAGGAAACACAGTAGTTTCTTCCACACTTCAATTTAAGCAAAATTATTTCTATATAAAAGCATTTCTAGATGTTATCATTATCTATTTAGGAATCAGTGTGTGATTAAAGAGATAGGATGAAAAATAACTGACATATATGGTTAGAAATAACATATATAGGTCTGTTTACCCCCATAAATTTTCCATTTTCCATTCTAGTAAGAGTAATTTTTAAAATTCTGCTTTAAGCCCTCAACAGGCACAGTCCATAATCTGAGACTTACGTTCTATATAACCTCAATTTTTTTTTCTTCCTGCTATATTCAGGGCCTAGAAGAAAGTAGCAATTAGTAAATAATTACTGAAAAATGTTAAGAAATATAAAATATTAAAATTGTTGAGAAATATCTCTAAGTTGTGCACACTTACTTGATATTCAATTTTCCCCTCCTCTCAGGTTTTCAATCATTTAAAAGTATGTGTTACATCATGGCAGAATGTTCTCTTAAACTCGTGGAGAGCACTACTTTTTTTCCTATACGTTATTTTTCCTTCTGTAAATCCAGCTGCCTAGCTATATATCCCAGGGATGTTGCAAACATTGTCAAGTTCAGATTTCAAAGTGCTCACGAGCTGTTTGGATGACAGATGTTACTGTGTGTTATTACCATTTCTGATAGGATTACATGTTGAATGGGAAAGCATAAATGAAAGTCCCTAGAGGGAGAAGCACTCTAATGGTTTAAGTGAGATGCTAAAGCCTCAAGATAAACTAATTTAAAGCAAAGCTCTAGCGTTAAAAAGAAAGTAATTTTAACTGGATTGAATAATACCACCCATTGAGTAAGAACAGCCTTCCATTTACATAAAATATAATTTTGAAGTGGATTTTCTGGAAGTCGATATAATACATCATTTCAGTTCATAAGTAGGAGCTGGAATCAAAAGTTGCAACACCTCATGGCTAAATGAAGAATCACACACGGACATTATTCCGATGTATTTATCACATACATTTCTTAAAATCAACTCATAAAAAATTAAAACTATGTAAAAACTTATTTCATATATAATTAATAAGCTGTAAAAAACAAGTAGTGTAGGTTTACATTTGAAAATGTCATAAGAGCTAGAACGATGTGACCTCTTTCCTACTCTGCAAGGTCACTTTGGGCCTTACTTCTTTACCCAATGCCCAGCATAAAATCCTGTCTAGAGCTCAATAAATGAGTTTGAATGAATCAATGAAGTTTACAACTGTCAATAATGTGCAATTTCATACCGTCAAATAACTTTTGGTATTAGTGCCTCAAAAGAAGAGTTAGAAAGCCCAATGAGAAAATTAAGTTTATTCTCCTGTATGACTCAATTGCTCAGAATGAAAAGACTCTAGAAGAGCATTTCCTGATTCTCAATATTATGAGGGATGATCATTGGCTGTCATCTCATGATCTTTTCTGGGTTTCAAGTGGCAGAAATGTTTTTGTGGTAGCTGTAGTTTGGATCTTAAATGTCACCCAAAGACCCATCACTCCCAGGATGGTGTTTTGGGAAATGGAGGAAACACTGAGGCTGGACGAAATGGGAGGTCTCAGGTCATGAGAGACAATCCCTCAACGGGGATGGGTCAGCTACAAGGTGAGCAGTTTTTCTCTGGCAGAGTCTGCTCTCATTGTTTGCTGTTTCTTCCCAGGCCTAAAAACAATGGGCAAGCAAACAGACAGGATGCTATGAAAAGGAGCCAAAATAAAACTTTTCTCTTTCTTTTTTTTTTTTTCAGCTTTAATTGAGTTTATTGGTACATTTTAGGGATACGGTACAGTTACATTCATTGTTGGGATCTTGTACCTCTACATGACAAGTCTTGATTCTCATTTTTTCCCCTTACCTCTGCCCTCCCTTCACCCCCTCCTCCCCTCCCCATCTACAAACACTTTATTTTCATCTTTTCATTCTCTCACATTTTTTTCTTTTCCCTTTTTACTCTTCCCCTACCCATCCCACCTTCCCTACACCTTTAGCTCCTTTCTTCCCATTTCTAAATGTCAGTAATCTTATTAGAATCTTATGCATTGTTGCAGAATATTCACACCAGGGAAACTATTTGGTATTTACACATGTGGGACTTATTTATTTCACTTAGGAGTATATCTTCAATATGTATCCATTTTCCTATGAATGAATCTATTCTCTCGCTCTTTATGGCTGAGTAATATTCCATTTTATAGAAAAACCACAACTTCTTTATCCAGTTTCCAACGGATGGGCAAATAGGTTGTTTCCAAGATTTAGCTATTACAAACTGTGCCGCTATAAACATGGGTGCACATACTTCTCTGTGATATGATTCTTTTAGTTCTCTTGGAAAGATACCCAACAGAGGGATGGCTGGGTCAAATGGAACCTCCAGTCCAAGCTCTTTGAGGTATCTCCATATTGATTTCCATAGTGGTTGCACTAGTCTGCACTCCCACCAACAATGGAGGAGGGTTCCTTTCTCCCCACAACCCCGCCAACATTTGTTATTGTGTGATTTCTTGATAGCAGCCATTCTTTGTGGGGTGAGGTGGAATCTCAGTGTTGTTTTCATCTGCATCTCTCGAATGACCAGTGATGTGGAACATTTTTTCATATATTTTCTTGCTGCTTTCACTTCTTTGTATGAGAAATGTCTGTTCATTTCGGATGCCCATTTTTGGATCGGGTCTTTATATTTGGGGGGACTGATTGTTTTGAGTTCTTTATATATCCTTGATAATAGTCCTTTGTCTGAGGAACAGCTGGTAAAAATTTTTTCCCACATTGTAGATTGTCTCTTAGTTCTGCTGATGGTTTCTTTCGAAGTACAGCAGCTTTTTAATAAGATGAGATCCCAGTTGTTGATTCTATCTGCTAGTTCCCATGCTACTGAGGATTTGTTCATAAAGTCTTTTCCTATACCAATATCTTCCAGAGTTCTGCCTAACTTACCTTCCAGCAAGTTTAATGTTTCTGTTTTAATATTTAGATCTTTAATCCATTTGGATTTTAATTTAGTGCATGGCGAAAGATAAGGGTCTAATTTTAATCTGTGGCAGGTTGACATCCAGTTTTTCCAACACCATTTATTAAAGAGGCTATCTTTCCTCCACTGAGGATGGTCAGCTCCTTTGTCAAAGATGAGGTAGCTGAGTACATCTGCATTTGTTTTTGTGTCTTCCAGTCTGTTCCACTGATCCTCAGGCCTATTTCTTTGCCAGTACCATGCTGTTTTTATCACAGTGGCTTTGTAGTATAGTTTCAAATTGGGAATTGTTACACCTGGTGCCATGTGTCTGTTGCCTAAAATGGCTTTTGCTATTCTAGGTCTCTTATGGTTCCAAATGAATCTTTGGATTTTTTTTTCTAGTTCTGTGAAATATAGTGTTGGAATTTCAATTGGCATTGCATTGAATGTATATAGCAGTGTTGGTAGTATGGCCATTTTCACTATGCAAGGAATTCTAAACTTTTCTCTTTCTAAATTTGTTATTTCTGCATTTTTTTTAGCAATAAAAAAGACTGATATCAAGAAGGTTACTATTGTGAATATACCTGATGGGATTGCAAAGCCTTTAAATTGGGTTTATGGGACAAATCCAGACAAATTTGGAGGAGTGGGTTAGAGAAAGCACTGAGGGCTTTCAGCAGAGCTTAGTGGCAATTCTGGTGGGGGCTGAGAAGAACAGAAAATTCATGTGAATGTGAACAGCAAAAAGGACGCTGGAGGTTTCAGGTAGAAATGAGGGTTCTTTAAACTAGACTGAAGGCCACCATGTTACACTTCAGAAGTACTCTGGCTGCATTTTGTAGATGGTCTGAGATACTGTGGGAGGCTGGCTATAAAAGTGATGGGCTAATTTGGTGGAATTTCATGGTGTCAAAGCACTCAGGTAAAGGCAAGGATACCAATGACTATATTTAATAAAATTTACAGTGAGATCCAAGAGCAAACAAGAACAGAGTCGAGGGATCTGAAAAACTGGCAATTTCAACAGGAAGGGAGAGTGTTTAAGGGTTCTGACAAAGAGGATATGGTGACAGGGGTATAACAATAACCTTTACAAATAAGCCAAATTCTTTGCATCAAGATAATAAAATATCATGTGACATCTCAGGACCATTCAAGACCACAACAATCACAGACTCAGAGATGAGGAAAGGAAAATTTGCTTAAAAAGATTTTGCAGGACAGCCTTTTCAGCAGAAAGCCCTCCAGTGCTTAGCCCTGCATCCAGGACTACTTAGGGGATCCTCCCCCATGTTCAGCAAGCAAGGCACTCTGAGATTGCTCTGTATTCAAGGCTCAAGACTACCCAGGGATAGCTCACATGGTGGCAAAACTTGGCATTGCCCACCAGGTGCTGGTTGTGAAATTTGCAGAATGTAAGGATTGTGGAGTTGCGAAGACTTTCAAAGAGATTTCAAAGGAAAGCCTGAGAAGCCTGACAGTGTTTCAGGTTCAAATTCCCGAAAGCATCCCCTGACAAGGAAGCATGTGGAATTAGGAGTTAAGCCAAAGCAGTAGTGGAGAACCCAGGAAAGAAAAAGTGTCATGAGTGTGAGATCTCCGCCAGGGAAGCTGTAGGAAACATCCAGAGCCAGCCTGAGAGTTTGGCCACATGTACTGCAGGAAAAAAGCATAGGGAGCCCGTGGGAGCCCACGACTTCTACAGTATGCTCTATCCAGGAAAAACAGTGATAGGATTTAATGTCTTGCTGGGGGGTTTGCTCTTGTTTTGGTCTAATCCATAGTATTTCCCTATTGCTCCTCTGTAGAATGGAAATGTATACCCAAGCCTACTTTTCACCAAGGCAGTGGAAGTATGCAACTTTCTCTTTAGTTTTTACAAGGAGGGGTCAGGGTGGAATTTATCCTGAGTCTCACAGGAGACTTTGGACTTGGATTTCTGAGCAATGCTGATCAGTTAAAACATCACTGAGGACTCTTGGAGACTGACTGCACTCCCCATTCTAAGAGGGATCTGAGACTCTAGAATCCCCAAGTGAAATTTTCTGCTCTGGATCTTAAGAGTCTGACAATTCCATGTGTTGCTTTAGAGAGATGCTAGAAACTTAAAGAAGTGGCACTTACTAAGTGGTGTTAAGGTTACTGGGGACCTGCTAGTAAAGGGGACTATGAGAACCCTGTTTCTTCCTCTTGCTTTTTCAGTCCCTGGCTCACCATGAGGTAAACAGTTTTGCACCACATGTCCTTGCCCTGATATGCTCCCTCACCATAGCTGCAAAAGCAAGAGGGTCAAATGCCATAGCCTGGAACCTCTAAAACTGTGAACTGAAACTTTCTCTCTTGTAAGCTGATTATCTCAGGTACATGGAACAATATAATGACTAACACAGTGGTTAAGTGGTGAATATGACAGGCTAACATCACAGGAATAAGTGAAGTACCATGGCAGTAGGGGAAGCCCTCTAAAAAAGAACTAGCGGGTAAGATTACAACCTGCCCTATCAACTTCAACTTTTGCTGATTTGCCCACAGAGGTCACTTGCTCAAGTTCAAAGAGAGAGTAGGCCCTTAATCCAAGTAGAATTATTGGGCCAGTTCCTGGAGAATTCGTAAGAGACATTAAGGTGATAGTTTTCTTGGAAATGCCTCTCACACCTCTTGTAAGGGGGGACCTCTGATATTTCAACATACATTTTTCTTTTCAATTTATTTTTAATAGTACAAAATAACAGCAAATACGTTTGATTCAGACCTTTACTGAGATATACTTTAGCCCATTTTATCATGAATATTACCTCTTCCTTGACATCATCGTTAACTTCCCCATTTGAACACCACTGCCTCACAATCAGATGCATGTTTTTTTTTTACTTTACCCATCTAATATGGCAACGATCCTTTATACATCTGTACAACTATAACTATATAATGACAAGCTTTTTAAGAATGTTGAGGTTATCTTTGTATTTAGTCTTCTATCCATACTATTAAGTATATATTGTATTGGGTAACATGATACCTAAGGGGATGCGATGAGGGACAAGAAAGACACAGTTCCTGATTACATGAAGCTTTGGAGCTATACCACCTGTCATTTGTTTTTCTTATGGCAGGAAAATTTCTGTAAGAATTCAACATCATTTGCAAGTAACCAACTAGTAAATTCTATCTTAGGAAGGATTCTACTTCTGGGAACAGAATATCCCCTGACACTGCTGGTTGAAGGCAGATGGAGATTCACTAATGACGTATCTGATCAGGAAATTCTGTTCTTAAAAATTCATTATCAGACTCATGTATTATGAGAGGTTTCCTTTATAAGAGGGATCATAAATGTCTCTAGTGATTACTCATATTTACTGACTTTTCTACACTATAGAGAATATACTGTAAGGGTAAATATTTCATTCCTTCTATTTTTAATCTATCTCATTCATTGTGTTTAGTATTTAAAATTCTGCTTATATTTTCTAAAAATTTCAGTACATATTCATTGAGTAAATGAAAAGTTCATAATCTGAGAAGTGGAAATTTTTCTTAAAAATAAATTCATATTGTGTTTTTTATACATACAGTTAGCATATTTAGAATTTACTAAACACTTAAATACATAGAATAGAAAAATGGTATGATTACTTTAGAAGACATACTGTTCTGAATTCATTATCACCAGCTCTGGTTTGGAAATAATTTTGAAAATTATATAATATGTGTGTGTGTTGTTCAATATATGAAGAAACAGAATTTTACAGAACAGCCTAAGCTAGTGATGAAACAGATATCATACTTAAGACATGAAGAGATAATTTATACAGTTAGAATTAGGAAACTCTCAAAAATTATTAACTGCCTTGACAAGGAATTTGGACATCCTGCCACACTCATTAGAGGATTCATTCACAGTGTATCTGTTTCATATTACTGCGGATGATCTTTCCCAAATCTCACAAGATGCCATTTCACATCCAGCAGAAGAAAGCTGACACTACCATTCTCTCCTTGCCAAATATCGGAAAACTTAATTAAATAGACATTTGACTTCAAGAAGGCAATGTTGAAAACTAAATAAACTTTATCCTTTTAACCTTATTGACTGACCAAAGTAACATGAAAACATCAATACTTCTCTGCAACGAGAACTCAAATTGGATGAACTTTGTCTCTGTCAAGGATGTGACTACTAATGGAGCTGCAGAACTGGACTTAAAATCAAATTACTCTGATGTGACAGCTTAATCTTAGACTTAACATAATCTTTATTCTACCACTTTGAAACTTCTTAGTGATTTAATAATACTGATTTGGGGATCTAGTATTACAATATGTGGCTATGCCTGTTAGAATAATGGAATACTTTATGTTGGTTTGTCCATCACATGAAAAAAGAAAAAAGAGAAGAAATGATAGTTAAGTCTACAGCTAATATCTTCCTCTGAAGCTTAGAAAGGTGAACATGACAGTTAAAAGGTTAAATTGGTTGCTTTATATAAAAAATTAAACAAATAAATAGTATTTATAAGTGAAAGCATTATAAGAGAATAACAAGAAACAAAAAGATGCACTTTCCATTATAATTCGTTATTGATTTGGACTTTCACAAAAGTACAGATCATTTAGCACAAAGCTAAGAAGCAAAGGAAAAAAAATTCAACTTGTCTTTAGTTTTAAGTATTTTTGTTCATAGATTTTGGTATTCTCCCCTGGGTTCTATTTTTTTCACAGAGAAACACATTATAATAAGTGAAATTATACAATAAATATGATAAATGAATTATACAGTAAATATGAAGGACTTGTTAAATGACTGGAACATAAAGATTTTCAAGATAAGAACTCATGTTTTGTCATAACTGGCCAAGACATGACCATATATATAGTAGGTATCTTAAAGATACCTACCATATGTTATTTTTGTTGTTGTTGTTGGAGGATTACGATCATTGGATTCCTCAAAGACATTCAACAAAGTAAAATAAAAATTATAATGTCAGATTGAATTGGGAGACAGTCTAAGATTTAAAGAATTTCACGGACACTATGGGGAGGTACAGAAAAGTAAAGGTCAGTTAGAAAGTAAGCAAAAAAAATCAACCCGCATTTGGTTGCAGAATTTTTTTATATGTCGTTTGAGAAACAGAAAGCAATGAAAGGAAATGCAAAGAAGAGAACAGGAAAAGACTTCCCAATAGATTTAAGAAAGAGGACAGAGCAGAAGCAATTAGAACAATTATCTAGAAGAGAAGTTTCCTGGGAGTCAGAGGAAGGGCTTAGTAATAAAAGAAAAAAGGACCTGCTGCAGAGGAACTGCCGAATGAGCTCTGAGAAAATGAAGTTTCATGCAAATTAAGTTTCTGGTGATTTTTTAAATAAAACAACATCAGCAAATTGGTGAGAGAAAAACACTGAAGAAAGGTGGCTACTAAACGCTTAAAGTAGATTATTAAAGTAAATTACCAAGCAACAAAAATATCTTCCTGCCACTGCAAGCACTGGTTCATACACATAACATTGCGCATTTTCAAAGTAGTCTGACGTTATTTTCCTTCTCCTATTGCAAATACTTTTATGAAGTTCCTGCAAGGGACAGAAGTGAGATACTCCAATGTATATGTAATGAAAATTCAAATTAATCACTGTATAGATACATAACATGCACACCTCAAATCCTAGTAAATGCTAAAAGCATCGATGATATTTAGTTGGTCACTCTGACAGAGAACTAAAGGTTACAGGTTCAATCTTATGTGGCTCTACTTGATAGCCTAAACCATTAACTGCCTTTCTCAAGCAGGTTATCTTGTCCAGTGGACATTCCTGTTTGAAAAGTAAAACAAAGCAAATAACTTTTACTAGATCAAAAGTGACATCACTGATGTAAATAGCATTCACTTTGTCACATATGAAGGAAAATAATAACTGTCACCAATAAAGGAATACCTGAACAACCTATACGTTAAATTATGACCTAAAATAAAGCCCTAAAAAGAATCAAATAAATTTATAGTAGTCCCCTAAGGGGGGCATCAAAAGGAACTACATAATATTTTAATGTCAGTGGAATTTCTTTTGGTGATAGGACCTCAAGTAAACTTCACTTTCATTTTCACAGATAACTTTGTGGCATTTTCATTATATATTATTTGTTTATGTAACTAGAAAGAAAGACATTATATTGTAGAAGAAAATAGTAAGAGCCTAGGCCTCAATTTAATCCATCAGTCTTAAATCAGCCATGGGCTATCCATTTCCTTCTAGATACAACAGACATATCATGAAAACAATGACTAATAATCAAGTACCCTTTGTCATTCCAAAGTTTTATGTGCATTCTCTGTACAAATATACTCTTTAAAATACTAATTTGTACTTAACTAAAACAAACCTGTGGTAGGCTGAATAATAACTGTGCCCTCTGCAAAGTTGTCCAAACCCAATCCCTACAGCCAGTGGATGCTTTATTTATCAGAGCAAGGGAGTTCTCCTGTGAGACTAATTTTATTTGTAAATATGGAGATGATCCTGAATTACATAGGTGGGCCTACTCTAATCATGAGGATTAAAAGGGCAACAAGAGAGTCAATAAAAAGAGAAAAGATGGGCAGGTAGAAATAGATGTTGAAGTGAGATGCTTTGAAGACTAAGGGAGCAACTAGGAGCCAAGGAATGTGAGTGTCTTCTGTGAGAAAAAACATAAAACAGATTTTCCTCTGAAGTCTCCGAAAAGATCACTGTGATGTCAACTCCAAGATTTCTGGCCCTTCTAACTGTCCCTGAATAAGCTTGTATGAAGTCACCACATTAGTGGTAATTCAACATCCCAAAATCAGAGAACTATGTAGTGTAAAAGCTTAATTATTCAGAGCAGCAAAACTTCATAAATAAGATCCTGCACGGGGCATAGGAAGAAGCTGATCTCTCCACTCACAACTGCATTTCATCACCTAATTTTTTCTACCACAAAGTCCCAAACAATTTTTAATGTCTCACTCCCAACGAAAGCTCTTTTGCAACCAAGCTAACTTCAGCACACATGATTCCACATCTATTAAGCAACAGGCTTCAGGGCAGTATTTTGCAAAAAACAGCTGGTTAATTTTTGTCAATTCTCTGACAAGAAGGCATTTATATCTGGTTTATTTAGCAGAACAAAGAGAGCAAAAACACAAATCAAAGGGTGTTGGATTCAAATACTTCATAAGCAGAGGCATTTGGATAAGCTGCTGTAATCTTATGTTCCTTAATTACCAAATAGAAATCATACCACCTAACTAAACAGAATGCTGCAAGAATACAACGATACTGTACACAAGGAGGGGTAGCACGGTGAGCAGAGGAGGAATAAAAAGAATTAACATCTATAAGTATACATACCTACTCTTCCGTGATGAACACAGTCACAATGTACTGGAAATGTTTAAGAATTAAAAGTAAAAATAAACTTTATTGGACTTTAGGCATATGGTACTTGCTCAGTAGATAGCATTTACTATTAGCTCTTAATTTTCTCTAGCAATTTTTCATCTTCCTTTTTTGATTATGACAAAGAGGAAGAAAACCAAGCAGAGGCATCATGGTCTATTTTTATTAAACACCCCAGAATATTCACTCTCAATTGGTTATTTGCTGAGCTGTCAGCTTCTAACTCTTTCCAGCTTCCACTCCAGTCAGAGAATGAGCTGCTAAAGGTTTAATGATTAATTTGCATCTAATAGTTACCTAGCAACCCTCACTAATACAAAATTAGATCTGAGTTCCTTTGAAAGTCTACAATCTATACAAAGGATTTAAAGATAAATACCAGTCAATGTCAGAATTTTAGCTCTTAAAACCTCACCCAGGTAGTACATTGCAAGAGTTTAAATCAATATTATGCAATAATTTTTATAGCTTGACATTCATAATTCTGTGATTCACGGTTTTGTTTTCAATGATTAGCTGAATATCCACAATGTCTGGAAGACTTAAAAATAATTAAAGTAAGCTTTCCTTAATACTCATTGTATGCTGGAAACATTTTAATTCTACATATTACTTATTTAAATAGTCAAAATAACTAAGTGCTTGAAGAAACAAATCACTTTTCTAAAACACCAGATTCATTTAACTATTTCTGGTAAGCAATGAGACTCTTCATGCCTAATATCTGTCAGAGAGGAAAAAAAGTTCTGCTTTCTATTAGTTAGAAGGAGGAAAGAAGAAAAGAAGGAGAGGAAGGGAAAAAAAAGGAAAGAAAGAGAAGGAGAGAAGGAGGTGAAACAAAAAGATAAATAAGGTATTATAGACTGGCCCTAACAGTCCTGGATTTTCAACACTTTTAGAATCAATAATAAATGAAACTTTTACTGGAAGACTCCCATTGAAGATGGTCACAGTGGTACATGCCTGCAATCCCAGCTACTATGGTAGCTGGGGCGGAGGGCAGCGGATGCCACAAGATTCAGCTAGCCTGGGAGATTTAGTAGCACCCTGTCTCAAAATAAAATTTTTAAAAGGTCTGAGGGTGCTGGAGGTGTTGCCCAGTGCTTCAATCACAGAATACTTCAAACAACAACAACAAAATATGATTCTCCAGCAACTGCCTAAGAATAAAGATGTTATTTCGACTTCCAGAATGTCACCTGATATTCCCAGAGCAGCAACTAGCAAGATTTGATCAAGTACCATAACACATCCTAAACTCCTCATTTGTGTGCAGAACTGGTGCTAGTCACAAATGAAGGCCAACACTGGTACACGAGAGACCTAAGGATACAGAATAACATGTATTTCTCATGCTACACTTACCATTCATTCTAAAAAAGAGCAACACAAGCAGTCATTCATAATTAAGGTGTCAATTTAAATCAATTTAATGTGAGCATTTGCCAGTGCCTGATAAAGTGAAGGGGGGATTTTGAAGTTTGTCATGGTAACTTCTCCAAAGATATTCTTTTGGTAGGCAGAAAAGTTTCTTGCGGTTAAGCTGGATGAGGTAGGATGAATAGTTGTTGGTAAGTAACAGATCTGGACAAGACCAAATCCTTAATAATAATTTTCTATTAGACTCTGATGTATACAAGTAGCCAGTTAGCAATTCTGTTGGTGCTTGCAGAATATTTTTCCAAGGATAAAAATACCCTTGTTGAAGAAATAAACACATTTCATTTCCAACAAACTTGAATGTGATCTCCCTTGTGAATTTTTCCTGTTACCTTGAAAAGCAACATCAAATCAGTTGTCTGAAAGATAAGGAAAGCTAAAAGAACTGTTATGATCTGCCTTTTGGGAGAGACACAGTCATCCCTTCCCTCCATAATTCCATTAGGTATTTGCTTTTTTTTTCTCCAACTACAACGTCTGCTGTCTATGAAGTTTCTATGTTACTAAGCAATGAACGCACTTGAAGCAGCTCTTAAAACAGACAAGATATCTGCCATAGAAATTTGGATGTGTAGTCTATGCTCTCACAAAAAGCAAATGGTTAGAGTGCAATGCTTTGCTTTCTAGGGAACATAAAAGGGAACTGCACACCCACCTTCGGTAAAAATGTTGATTTACAGAATTTTCCAAGCAATCATGGAATACATTTATAAGAAAGGTTGTGATATGTGAGACCCGATCATATGCGCAGAAAAATCGCTATTTCACAACACTGAGAAAGTTAGATCTTTTATATTATACTGTGTCATCACTGCTTGCCTTCATTATAGGCTATTCTTTTTTCGGGGGTACTGGGGATTGAACACGAGACTTTGTGCTTGCAAGGCAGGCGGTGCAACCACTGAGCAAAATTCCCAGACCTCATTATAGGCTACTCTGAAAGCAAAAATAAACAAACAACCCCCCAAAAAAACCCCACAAAACAAACAAAAAATCCAGAAAAACATGTAGTCACATTAAGAATTTTGAATTCTTAGATTTCTCTGGAAGAATATGATTTAAAGTGAGGTATCAGATATGATGCCAAATTTCAATTAAAGAAAAAATATTTGAATCTTTTATATTTTTTAGAGTAAACCTTAAACTTTCATCTAGACTATGGAAAAACTCTTCTGGAGATTTAAAGGGACCGAATCACATGAGGGAAAGAGGGCTGGGGATTAAGACAGCAAGTTCTAAAGTATATCACTGTTAAACTTTGATCCTCAGGGGCCGTACCAAAAACCTAAAAGATTGGATTAGATTGTTTTTTAATTAGACCCATATGATAGGAGCTCAGTCAGTACTGAATGAAATATATGAAAGGGACTGAGGGCTTGATACAAACATACACGGACACTGGTCCCTCTCTGAGGGCAGAGGAAGTTGATTATGCACGGGAACAAATGCCTGGTAAACACACTAGTTCCAAAAGCTACCAGTGGAGGAAAGTATGAAAAAAAAAAAAAGATCCAACACTCAAAGTCCTAATAAACTTGCTTTTGATTTGTGGGATTGCCAGCACCAACAGGTCAAGTCCAAAGGGCACCCAGAGTAAGAAATTTAGATGATAAAAGAACCCATAGAAACACAGTAGAACATTTGCCTAACGTATCTTAGTTACTGTGAAGCTAAAGAGAACAAACCCATTAGAAAGAACCGGTTGGAGAGCTACAGCGGACAGTGCACGCCCTTGGAACCAGCTCTGTGTGGGGCAGAAATCAAAGTCTAGTGGTAGTGGTGATCTGAAACAGAGAAGTCACAACTTTACCATGCCCGGGGCCCTCAGATCTTGGGGTAAGCTGGCAGCACTACAGAATTCTCAGCCTCTGGGAACAAGGACAGTGACTGCCAGAGGACACGGCAGATGAGTGCAATGAAATGGGCGCATCATGTTAGTTATGATGCGCTGAATGCTTCCAGTGTGGCCATCACTGTACAGAGATTTGCCGTGGGTTTCATATAGTCATAAAGAAAATTAAAATAGCTTTTTTTTTTTGTACAATGACATATCTTCCATTGCATATCTAGTTAGCCCTTGAGTGAAACAGTTTGATTATATTTTGAAAATAGTGCATCAGAAATATAGGATAATTTTTATTTAGAAAGAAAAACTATGTCTTTGTATTCTGTATCCTAAGTAGACAATTATTTATCCCCCGTATCTAATATCTTAGAAGAAAATGTAATATTATCTTTCAGTTTTCCATTGTACCTCAAATCAATAATCACAATCTTGGGGGCTTCAAACAACACATATTGTGAAAAAACCAAAATGAGTCTTTGAAAACAAAAGGCTGCAGAGAAGAGTGTTTGCTCCGAAGCTTGGAGGGAGAAGTTGATTTCCTTGCCTTGACAGCTGCTGGAGGCTGCCTGCATTCCTTGGCTGGCAGCCCCTCCCTCTACCTTCAGAGTGCCTTAGTCTAGTCTTCCTTCCGACTGCCATACCTCTTGTCTCCAAACTAATCCTTTGCTGCCTTCTGATATGGGCCTTTGTGGTTAGTTTGTGGATAATCAGGACACTCTCATCACAGTGTAATTTAATCACATCTGAAAGGCTCCTGTAAGTAATGTATTCACAGGTTTTGGAGAATAGGACATGGATTTCTTTGGGGGACTGTTTTTCAGGTTATCACGATTTAAAATCTTACCACAGTCACAGGAATACATGCTCTCCAACCATTTGAGAAATTCTTTAAAATATAAATAAAAATTTATATGAAATATATATATATGCTTATTCTCGTTGCCAACTATTCATTTTAATGATGCTGCAATTACAATTAAATATTTGAATTAAGTATTTTCTAACTCAAATGAATAAATTTTCCAGTTTTATAAGGTTAACAACTGAAATGAAAATTAACAGTGCTAAATCATTGTATTTTATTGACTTTACATTCATTTAGGAATATTTTATGTGGAGAGTGAATTCCATAGATCTCACATATGATGTCTACTACAGGTGTAATACGGCTTTTCTTAAATGCTTGTTGTTTTTGCTTCTTTGTTTCTTGGAATGGGTAATATTTATATATACATAATCGGGTGCCTTGGGTGTGGGCAAGTCTGCAGAGAAGTTCATCTGTGCTTCATGCATGCTTTACATACACTGCATGAGGTTAGTTACATCCACTATGCTCAATGTGCCCATGTTCTAAGTGTGATTCATCACATGAGGCCATGGGTGGGCCTTTCCACTTATATCAGCATATAAAAATCTTCATGTTCTTGTACACTTAAAATTTGAGAATTTCAGACTAGGGATGTTCAGCCTGCACAAGATTATTTCTAGCAACATATACTTTGTGATGAAACTTACTTGCACGTGTTTTCAGTACTTATCTTTCTAAATGTAGTATAAAGATGAAATAATGGAACCTAATATATGTTTGCACTAGCCAATGTGAGCACTTTACAAAAATTTCTTTAAGTTTTGGTGCATAAACTATAATTTTACTTTCTTTGTTTTGCAGTACTGGGTATCGAATCGAACTCAGGACCTTGTGCTTGCCAGGCATGTGTGGTACCACTTTGCTACATCTCCAGCTTCAATTTTACTACTTTTAAATAGAACAAAATAAGCATGGTTAAAGTAATCTCTTAAATTTTTAATTACTCTATAAAAATCTTAGAGTGTATGCCAAATCTTTTCCTTACTCTGACAATCAGATTCATTTTTACAGCTCACAATTAATCTTGTTTCCTTACAAATTAGCATTTAAATATACATTTATATATTATTAATCTACCATAAACTTATTAAACCCTATATGTTGATACTCTCTGATGTTTGGTTTATTTGCTGTAAATCTACATTCATGTTACGGTTATATAATGTCATATTTCTGCAATGTATATTTGAAAGGAAATGTCTCTTTATTTAATTTTGTTTTTCAGACATGTTTAGATTTTCAGTAAATCCTAAAAGGAACGACTACTGCATTCTCAGTGGTAGCGATAGTATTAATTGCTGTCCCTCTCATTTCAATAGGAAGGCAATCATTCTGCATTTCTATCAGTTAGCACAAGAGGAAGATTTCTACTGATGATCTTTGAAGCTATTATTCTTCTCTCTGTTCTGGACACTCTTCTCTAGGCTTTTCACCTGACTCTTTCATTCTCATTCTTCAGCTTTCAAATATTTTCTCTCTTGAGTGGACTTTTCATCACGTCTTGTGCAAGCCAGTCTCTTAATATTTTAATTTAACAGCAGTATTTTCTTGCATTTTGTCATAATTTTGATTATTTATTGTTTCGTGACTTTATTATTTTCCTTGCCCACAAAAATTCCATAGTACACGAGTCAGCATAGACTGACAGTTGGCACTAATCCACTTTGATGGAAATATGGTGCTTTTACATCTTTGAGAACAAATCCCATAGCAACCATTGCTAATTTAGATACCTTCTGAAGCCAGGAGACACATTAAATGACTGACTTGAAACAGGTACAGCACAACAACTACAGAAAAACAGCAAATATAAAATAGCACAGATGCCCTGTAAAGGGAGCAGCACTGACTTAGCTCAAGAGTGTCTTTGCCCAAAGTAATGCAGGCCCAGTACTGCTCCACAGTTCATGTTAAATATGACTCATGGGTGTTTCAGAGGCCTCGGAGTCCATCTGTAGGATTAACCTGGCCCATCACCACTAACCTGCTGTGCCTACTTTAAAGTCTACAAGGGGATGTAATCCTTCTGAGTCACATATGTGCTCTTAGTGCATCTCACTCTCCTCCCTCACAAACGGCAGTCCAACACTAAATTTCATCAAGTCTTGATGCCCTCTTAGATCATTACAGGAATTAAATTAGAGGGAAAATTTTACAATTGCTTCATCTGAACCAAATCCTTATAACTTGTAGAGGTCTTTTACATTGTTTTATTTTGTTTTCTTGAGACAAAGTCTCATTATGTAGTTCAGGCTGGACCTGAATTCACTATGTAGCCATAGCTGGCCTCAAATTTGCAGCAATCCTCCAGCCTCAGCCTTCCAAATGCTGGGATTGTAGATGTGTGCTACCACACCTAGCTGGTCCTCTAGATTTGCTCTCTAGATTACTGGATCATATTTTTCTGAAGGCCTCGTTTATCTGGATTTTTTTTTTAACCTTTGAGTCTGGAAACTGCTGATATTTTCCCAAAGAAAATCTCTTCTTTAACCATTTAAACTAGCCAATGTTGTGTTTTGCATATTTGAAAAATGTATATGTTATCTGTCTGACAATTTCTTTCAGAAACAGTTTACTCTCTTCTCCATGTTATATAGCATACATGAACCGCCATGATTTCTACCTGGTCCATTTCTGAGTTCATTTCTAGTTCCTCCTGTATCTTGTATTTTATACAAATACCAAATTATTTTACTTCTATATTCATTTACTGTCTTATGCTCTCCTCTCTTCTAAAAATTAACTGCCATTATCTCATAGAAGTCTGGTCATTTTTTCAGACTTAGCCCTTAGGGTTATTTCTTCTAGATAAGCTTGCCAGAATGTACTATCCCATCCCAGACCAGAATCAGCCACTTACATCAGTGTTTCAGCTCTGTTCATTGCTAATATGTATTGCTTAATTGCTGTGCCTAACTCATAACATTATATATTTGAGGACCTTGCAATACATCTGACTGAACTTCTCAAGGGCAAGATTTCTGCTCAGAGCTTTCTATCTCTGCTAATTAGTGTATTGCCTGATATACAGTAGGTATGCAAAAGAGGTTGGTAATCAAAAGGAAGATAAAAGAGGGAAGTTTCCCAATCAGGTGGTCTACTTTAATTGAGAATATTTCCATGTACACATGAAAGAGCAAGAGAAAGACAAGGACAGTCTCAAGAGATCTAAGAAAGTATTCTTCCATTTCTGAGGGCAACTTTTATGATTGTCTAATATTTTAGCATATCAGGAATTTTTAAACTAACTATTATCATTGATTTATTTGCAAAAGCCTTGTGGATTAGCTGTTAGGTATAAAATATTATGAGAGAATAAGAAATTATTTGGGAAAGAACAATAGAAATCATGGTGAGGAAGAGAAAGGTTTGACAGAGAGAAAGGACAAATTTTGTGGCTCTTGTTATAAATAGTATTCTTAAAGCAGAGAATTTATATAACTGACACTTGCAGGGGAGTATTATCTAAGCCAGAGACGACACTTACCATGTTAAAAGGAGGCATAGAATAATATGAAAAAATTGGCTGCTAGTACCATTTATGAAGGACACAATTACAATCCAGAAGTAATTGGAGAAATTAAAATTCGCACGATGTTTATCTTTGTAATAAATTTTTCCTTTGAACTACAAGGTATTGTTTACATGTGAGAGTTTCTTGTGTTTATCACCCTAGCAATGGACAAAAGACTTCTGGAGGAGCCATTTGACTAAATTTGCTTTTCCTCTCCATCATCATTCAACACATATTTAGTGCTTTCTGTGTATCTGAAACTATTTTAAATGCAAACACGGTTTTAAATGCAAAACGTATAATATATTTTTCTTGTAGTAAAAAGACAAAAATAAAAATTAATAATTATTTGTAAATATTAATTTTCTAGCAACACTGATTTTTCCTGTTTTTTTCATAAAGATAATTACCCACATAACTATTCAGAGGGCTAATGTGAATAATGAGAAAGGCTTAAGTGCTATAAGATTGCTTTAATCAAACACTCATTTCTTAGTAGCTCTCGAAATTGTGTATTTCCTCCCTTAGTTTCTTAGGAAAATCCATTAGAAAAGAAGATTGCTCAATGAAGTAATATGTGCTTTGTGTTTCTGAAAAGAAAAAACAAAGAACTGAAAAGAAAAGCTGCATTGTAAGAAAAGACAAGCACTTTTGGAGTGTAATGTGTGTGAAATTGTATGCCTTAGAAGAAGCAGTTTGTCAGCAGGCTACAAGTGAAGGTTCTTTGCTCAGAATGCTCTAAGTTGGTGGTTACTTATGCTGTTTTCTTCTAACACAAGTCATCCCTGTAACCTGTTTAAATGAAGGCAGCTCTAACTTGAAAATGCCAAAATTCCCATCTCAAATCAGGCCAGAAGGGATGGGGTGGAATGAAAAGGAAAAGAGTAGAACAACAAAAAAAATGGCACTGCTGAAGGTGAGGTCTAATCTCTTCAATTTGTGAGTCATCTCTTAGGAAGACAATGTCCACTTAGGAGGAAAATAAAATCTTAAAAGAAAATGCACAGGCTATAAAAATACTGGGACTAAGATTTGACAGAACTGAGAAAGTATTGATTCACCTGTCCCAAATTTTGTTAGAAAGAGTATGCTGTCTAGTAATACAGAATGAGAGTAAGACTATGTGACTTAGAAGACATCAAATGTAATTTCAGTGAGTCAAAAAATGAGAAGACATTCAAAAAGGCAATCTCAAATAAATCATTGCAATCACCAAGTTGTGCTGTTTTCTTTTTTATTGGTATGTTTAAAAGAAAGGATATATTACTTTAGTCATTAAGGTAAGTTTCTTCTGAAATTGTCATTATTCAGTAATGTATTTACTAAGAACTGAAATTACTGTTAAATGGACAGGGGATTAGCTCATCAATAGAACACTTGCCTACCATGTCCCCCAGCCCGTTCTCCCACCCCGCAAAAAGGCCACCTTTCCTTGCATATTTTACTTCTTTTATGAAAAGAAATGAACAATATCCAATTTTTATCTATTTTGCCTTTAAGATGCTTTGTTCTTACTAACATGTTTTCCTAAAATTTTTTTCTACATTTTCCCGTATGAATTCTCATCCTAAAAATTTACAATACTGTGGAAACATATAAAGAATGTATGTAAAAGAAGAACATAATGATATATTCTCCCCATATCAATAAAAATGAAAATATTCATAAATGATAAATATATTATAGTTACATCAATTGATGATGTGTGAAGAAATGTGTCATTGGGCAATTGTAGTCACTGTGGATACAACACAGTGTATTTTCAAGACTTAATGGTACAGCATGCCACATACCTATGTGGTATAGACCACATCACCTAGGCTACCAGCCTGCCTGTAGCGTGTTACTGTCCCCAACACTGTAACAAAATGGTAAGTTGTAGTGAATCTAAGGAGATCTAAACACAGAAATGAAGGTGTAAATACTAGGCAAGAGGAACTTTTACATCCTTTATCCTAGGAGACCACTATCACCTATGCAGTCTGTTGCTGCCAAAATGCTATGTGACACTTGACTGCCCTCTATATACTACAGTGTGTAGCTTTAAAGCCAAAATGGAAATGATCATTACTGAACAGTATAACAAAGCAAATTAACATTATTGCAGTTATTTCATGAGAATGTTTTCAGGTAGAAATCTGAAGTTTGACATATGCTAGGTGCATAGGGATGTCTTATCCAGAATCATAAAGATGTCATTAAATACAGTTTTTTTGTTAAATGGATAATTAAAAGTCACTTTTTTTTTTTTTGAGGCAGAGTCTCCTGTCCTCAAATTTCTGATCCTCCTAAAAACAAAGTAGCTGAGATTACTGGAAGGTACCACCACACCAGGATGAAAAACAACGTTTTAACTTATTGCTGAGTAAGAAGTTCATGCTACGATTAATGAAGGTAGTCTTATAATGGCATGTAATAGCTTATGCACTAAAGCTTCATGAAATGACTGAAAATATAAGTTTGCAATGATTCAGCTGCTCTACATAAAGGTACATACATTTCTTAACGAGAAATAGCACAGAGAAATAGACATAGGATCCAGGCTCTTACAGCACTTTTTTTCACCATCTGCCATAATTATAAAATGAAAATTATATGAGTTAAATATTGAACAAGATTAATAAGTTATTAAAATATAAAGAGAAAAATCTATGAGTAGAAATACAGCTAAGCCTTAAGAACAGGTATGGAGGGGCCCGGGATTTGCCTCAGTGATTCTGCCGTTTGCCTCACAAACACAAGGACCTGGGTTTGATTCCCAGTACCCAAAACAAAAAACAAAAAACAAAAACAGGCATGGGAGGTAAACAAACATCTCAGCTCTCCTTCCATTCCCTAACTTGTCTCCTTCTACATGTGACATATGTGTAAACTGCTGAGCTTCAGTTTCCTTTTCTGAAATGGTGATAATGGTATCAATCTGCTGGGGATAATGTTATGAGAATCGAATGATATAACATATGCAAACATTTAATCAATGTAGTAAATAGCATGTAGCAATTGACAATAAAGGTTATGGAAGGGCCGGGGATTTAGTTCAGTGGTTCCAGGGCCTGCCTCGCAAGCACAACGACACGAGTTCAATTCCTGGTACCCACCTCCCAAAAAAAGCAACATAATAAAGGGTATGGATTTTAAGTGAGTGAATTTTTAAAGCATTTGAAAATCGCAATTTTAGGTTTAACAAAAGTAACTGGTATCAGACTTAGCATTTACAGTAGATCAGGGAAAGTCTACAAGATGAGCTCCAACAGACTTTAACGGTTCACCATTAAAGGCTGAACAACACAGCCTTTTTGTGAAGTAATCACGTGACAGTCAAAACCTAAGCAGCCTGACCTTTGGTTTTCTTCCTCCAAACAAATCCCCATTTGCAGTGAGTCAACATAGTTAATTTTATGATTTACTTTTCCCATTGGGTTATTTTAAAATTGTTATGTTTACTAAATAAATTTCAATTGTGAATTTTTAACTGAAACACACTGAAGTCAATTTAAACAACGTAATTGTGCTATATGGTATGAATTAAATTGATGTATTAAAGTAGCTAGTGGGGGTATACCTCAGTTTACAAATCTTATTCAGTGAAACATAAGATATATGTTTTAATATAATGAGGAACATACTCCTAAGGTGGTCAGGGAAGCTTCAGGTTGATGAGAAACCTCTAAGTAGAGGTTATTAAGAATTCAAATTTCCCTTTTCTGAAAGCTTGTGAGAGAAAAGAACTGTGTGATAAATCATGATCGCTTTCTGCAAAACTATATGTTCTTATTTGCAGTGAAGTGATTTAAGGAGATGGTATTTCAGAGGGAGTTTGGCAGAGGATTCTGGAGCAGTGATCATCAAAGGAATTCTGATGAAATACAGGAAATTGAAGAGACAGCTGTGAAGTTTTTCACTTCTAAAAAAATTATGATAAAGTCTACAACCCAACATTTCACTTCTGCTTCTATATTTCAAAATATGGAGATAAAAAATTTGAATATGAGTTTTCTCAGTGTCCTTAAAAACCAGGTCTACCTTATTGTACATTTTTATAAAATGCCTTTTCAGAGCATGATTCTACACATTTTGCAACAATCCTATTAGGTAAGCCAGGTATAACTATCACAGTTACAACATGGTCTATGGATTTGGTTTGTTTAAAATATCACTGATGAACAATAAAAGGACAGTAGGATGATTTTCTTTTTTATGAAAACCCTGTAGAAAAACAAAGTAATGAGCATAACATAACTCAAGTTTCAATAAACCTGTACTCTTAACACTTTTTTAACAACAAATATCAGTATATGAAACTTTACTGGGGAACTTTCTCCGATCAATCATAACAAGAGATAATGAAAAAATAACATTTCTCTTGATTACTTTCATTACTACCTTAAATTTCACTTCAGTTTTCTTGGGCAAATCTCTCTCTATTTTTGAAGTAGGTACACTGCCCCACTCATGAGTAAGGTGCTCTTCTTTAAATAAGCACCAGAGGCAAGCTTAAACCCCTCTGCATGGTAAACCTGTGATCCTAGGTATTTTGCTCCTGAGACATCAAAGGAAGGTGGATCCAGGGATCTGTGATCCCAGGCGTTTTCCATCTCTGGGATAAACTGCACATCTAATAGAGACAACAGGATTTCCTGAGTGATTAGAAATCCCCTGTATGATTAACTAGTCACTTAAAAAAAATCTTTGTTATGAAATGTTGAAGAATTCTAGGTAGAAAAGTAAAAAAAAAAATGTATTGGTTTAGGTTATTTGATTTTTTATTATTTCTAAAGAAAAAATGCATTGCTGGCTTATAATGCATCTGAAATAAGGGTTACAAAGACATACTTCTTGAAGCTGTTCAAAATACACTATGAACAGTATATTTAGAACATGTAATCTTTGTTTTTCTTTATAGCTTGTTCACTCTGGGCGAATGTATTTCTAATTTTCAAAATGTTCATAGCACAGGAAGCTCATATACTATTATTTTTATCAAAATAAAAATTACCAGATTCTGTACCTCTATATATGCAAGAATATTATTTTCTTTCCTGTTCTATCTGTTTAGACCTAGAGGGCTGCAAGACTGGCATAAATATTCCCAACATTTTTTGTAAATGTTTTACGTTTCTTCATTTTAAAAGTGTTAGAATAGGTATCATGAATAGAAATATATAATGTAAATACTGCAGGAACATGAAGGCAAGATCTAATTCTCCCAATGATGGAGCGATTCTATATCAACAAACTAAAATTAGCTCCTTTTAACATTTATGATTTTTTTAATGTTTTCACAGAGAGCATTTTATCAATGCATGAAAAACAAAACTTATTTTTTCCTGCTTAGAAGAAAAGTATAGAATTATACATACTGTATGGGACACATTCATACTGAACTTCAAGGTATTTATAGGTTCCTGGACATGGGTCTGGAAAAACATCAGGACCCGCCACCACTGCACACTGGGTTCTGTTATTGCATCTGAAAGCAAATCAAAGACAACAGTGAGTCAGCTTATGCAATGATAGATCAATATTATCATCAACACCATAACAGTTTAATTGCAATTACATGGATTTAAATAAAGATTCTGACATTAAGGTTTTTCTAATTATTTATTTATTTTGTGGGGGGTCAATACCAGGTGTGCTTGAGAGTTGAGTGATCTCCCACCCTCTTTTTATTTTTTTGAGTTGAGATTTTCTAGTTTGGCCTTGCACATGCAGTACTCCTGCTTCAGCCTCATAAGTCTGTACTCTGCATGGCTCCATGACATTAGTCTTCTTGAAGAAACATCTGTGGGATATTTTTAAAAACTAGACATAAAAATAAATCTAGTATTAACTAATCCTTGGTTGAAATCAGCATGATTTTGAGGTCGAAGCTAAGTATTTTGAAGCAAGAGCAACTGGCCCATTGGATAGTCCAATGTGTAGACAGTTAAGGAAGATTATTTCATAGCAAATACTCACTGCCATTTACAATCAAAGTACTAAAAATATATATATATATAACCACAGACTGTCACTAGATACATCCAAAATAAATTGACTGATTATGATGACATTCATGTGAAAGGCAGTGAAATGTGGTATCAAACAGCTTTACCCAAGCTGGTAAGTTAATATTCAAATATTAAAATGTATATGTTAATTTACTTTATATAATGAATATTATAATGAATTCTCAGCAGGGCACAGTGAGGTATGGTTGTCATTCCATCATCTAAGAGGATGAAGCAGAGGATAGCAAGTCTGTAGCCTGGGATATACAAGGAGATTCCACCTCAATGGGAAGAGGATGGGAATTGCTGTTCAGTGCTACAGAGATTGCCCAGTATATATGAGGCTCCAGGTTAAATCCCTGTTATTGCCAAAAAAATGTTTTTTCCCATTTTTTTAATGTTCAGCTGAATAATGAGTCAAACTTCGTAGATTAGGTGACACCTTGCAAATGTCAGTATCCTATAATTTCAAATAATATATTTAATTTCTAAACAGAATAATAGAATAGCACTCCTAAAGGAGAAATTAAAACTTCAGACACCTCTGTGGAAACTGAACTAAATATATCTGGATCGATTTATTCTTGGGGAAAAGTACAAGTAATAAAATTAATTCTTCCTCTGGGTGGGAAAAACCAACATGTTCAAGGTGGTCTCATTATTGTGAATTTAAATCAGAAAATTCCTAGATTCAATAATATTATCAATGAGAAGAGTTCTTTTTTTTTTTTTTGAAGAGAAATAATGGTTTATTCCCCCATAATAGTGGCTTGGAATATATAGGATAGATTCATTGAGTATTCCTTCTTTTATGTTGTTGATTCACTTCAGAAATATAATTTCGAGGCTGGATTTTTCTATTACTTTTGTAACAAAAGGCTCATTTATTTATGTGATCCATAGCTCTGGATACTTGTGAGGATACTGGCAGCATAAGGGAAGGAGGGCAGAACTCACTCCAACTTAAAGTAGAAAATTTGTGACGTTGACTTGAGGTTACTGTCTGTCAGGCTTAATGAGGATTTTATTTAGTCCCTCAATCAAAATGTAAATGTCTTAAACTGAAAAATATATTCTGCATTATAAGTGAAAAATTAATAAGAGCCTATAGACCATAGGTTTCTGGGAGTTCAGCGTAACAGTTACTCCTTGGGATCTGCATGTCCTGTAGTCCCTAGTGCAGACGTAATGACTGGGGCTGACAATCAGCCATATGACAACAATAACAGAAATGTGGCAGTCCACACACATACACTGCAAATACGCAGCATCATAATTCAGTGTACTGACATTTCTTCAAAGTTGCTGAAGGCAATACTGTACCTCCTTATTACAAAGAAAATCTATTTAACAAAGATATCTCAAATTAAATTACATATTTACAGCAGTTAAGCCAATCACAACTTTCACATCACAACACCTCTATGTAAGAAAATTTAAAGAGTGAACATTTTGTAAATTACCACTTATTACCACTGTGACTTCCAAATATCTTATTTAATAAAAGATGATCAAGATACACTTTTAATTAATGAAATGTGAAGAAATATAAAAAAATACGATGTCAGTAATATCTTTATAATCAGTATCAATGGTATTCTGTATGAAAGAGTACTACTTTTCAAAATACTTTATTCTATTATTATTGTGCATCAAGCCACTTTAAAAATCCAAGGGAAAAGGCAGATTTAATCTCTGGAATATTATTTTTACATAAAATACAGAATAAACACTATAACAATGAATATTTAAAGATGAATTATATTTTGAAAACCCAGTTTAAAGATTCCCTTCTACTTCTTGTTTTCCTAGTACTTCATTTTCTTTGATTCAAAATGAAATAACTTTATACTGGTAACAGATATTTTTAAGAATTTACCCCCAAAAGACAACTTTTTTATTTCTTCTAAAACTGCCAAAAGTATTCATATTAAAATATTATGAATAAAAACAAAATAAGGTAAAATCACCTAATGTAAAGTGCTTTAAACTTGGGTATTCAATTGTTTATTTTTAATATAAGTATGAATTTTAAAATTATTTTTAGTATTATTCATCCATGATACTAAGGATATTTTCAAACCCAAAATAACAGATGAGAAAATAATTGCAATAATATGGTCAAATATATACTATTCAGTAATACAGAGAAAACATCATATTCTTATAAAAGCATTTGAAGAATTATTTACATTATATTTACATTATATTTTTTCAAAGAAACTTTATGTGAACACAATCTGCATACCACCATCTGTATCATTAAGTGGCCTTGACAAATATCAGACAGAATTGTAAAAAAAAATCCTGTAGAATTTATTTTCACAAAGATAACATAGACCTGTTATTTTACTCTCTCACAGACTGACATGCTTATTATAAAACTGTATTAGGAAGAATACATGAAGTATCACACATATGCACAGGTATAATTTTGCTATTGTTATCATCACAAATACCATTATGAATGGTAGTCATTTGTTTCAGGTAGGTTAACAACACTTCATTACAGATACACTAAATACATTTGAAAGAAACAGAACCCAGACATAGAGACACACAAGAAACAACATAAATGCTTCAGATTCAGAAGAGGAAGTGGAGAAAAGATTCATATTAAAAACAAACAAAAAATCAAAGTTAAGTCCTTTACTGTTCAAAACTACTCTGCAATGTATGACTGAAAAATGTAAGGGATGTTCAAATGAAAGGTAAAGGATGCATTGCTATTAGTGCCCCTCAAAATAATTCTCTGAATTCCAACACTTATTCCATAACTCTTAGCAATGTGTCTTTTACTATATATATAAAGACAGGTGCTGGAACCACTGAGCTAAATCCCCAGCCTTTCTACTATAATTTTTTAAATATTTAAACATTCACCTTAAGCTTTGCTGTACACCCTAAGTCCCAGATTTAAAGTAAAAATGCCCTACGTCTGATAATCCCTCCAACGTAGAAAGCATCTTCACATATATCCTATTCATCATTCCTAACTTTCACTCTAATTCATCTTACTTGATTTTATCTTTCTGGCTTTGAATAATACAATTGTAAATGCATTTAGATGTTGCAATAAGATGTTTTTATATATGTATACCTTGTGAGATGATTACCCCAATAAAGGAAATTATCACAGACATCATGCCAAAGAGTCATTTTGTTTTCTTTGTATGCAGAAAAATTTTAAAATCTACCCTTTTAGCAAATGTCAAATACACAACACTGTATCAGTTAGTCTTAACTGTCAACTTGACTAGATTACTAGGTTAAGAGACTCCTGAAGGGGTGATTGGATCATGGGCCACTGTACTTACCTGTGGAATAACCCCCTGATATTACAGGTGAATATGCTAGAAAGTGCTGGGGTCTAATGGGAAGGTGCGCCTGGGGTGTGTCCTTGGAGAGTGCATCTCTCGCTGATTCTTGCCTTATGCTGTTACCCAGCTGGCAGGGAAGCAGCAGCTGTGCCCCACCACACTCTTCTGCTATCATATTCCTTCTTTAGAGCTGGCTGATCACGGTACAACCACTGAAACTGTGAGCCAAAACAAAGCTTTTTCATTTAGCTACAGGCCTCATGTATTTTATCCTAGTGACAGGAAATATGACTGATTCAAATACAGTATTATTAACTGTGATTCTCATTCTGTATATCAGATCACTAGAACATATTAAACTTGCATTACAGAAACTTTATCTCCTTATATCAATATCTCTCAATTTCCCCTACTACTCTGCCACTGTTAACTTCCACTCTACTCTCTGCTTTTATAAGTTTCAGTTACTCATACTTCACAAGAGAGACTATACTGTCTTTTTTGTTCAAACTCTTTTATTTGGTGTATTCTCCTTTTAATGACAGTTTCTTATTTAAAGACTAAATAATGTTGCATTGTGTATTTTGTGTGTGGATCACATTTTCTTTATTCATCTATTGATGGATACTTAGGTTTCTTGCCTGTTTTGAAAAATGTTGCAACAAACACAAGAGTATAAATAAACTCTTTAGGATACTCATTTCATTTCTGTAGATACACAAACTTTCAGAGGTGGGACTGCTGGACTACACAGTAGCTCTATTTTTTAAATTTTTTTGAGAGTATACATACTGTTTTTCATACGGCTGTACCAATTTATATTTCTGTCAAGAGAGTACAAGAATTTTTTTTCTCATATGCTTGCCATATATTACATTCTATCTTTTTTTATCACAGCCATACTACTACATATGAGGTGAAATATTGTGGCTTTGGTTCACACATCTTTGAAGATTAGTAAACTTGACCATATTTTCAAATACCTGTTGACCATTTGTGTTCTTTTTTGCAATCTTTATCACGACTTCAGTCAGCTTTTAAAATTTGGTTATTTTATTCCTGTTTAATTTTATTGAATGTTTTGTATATTAACCCCTAAACTGATAAACCCTAATTTCATCACATATGAAAATATATTTAGCCACATCAGGTAATATTCAGTGATTATGGATATTAGGATGCTAATATCACCAGAAGACTAATATTCAACCTACTATAAGTTCTACTACAAGAACTTGGTAAAAAAAAAAAAAAAAAAAAAAAAAAGAATAAAAAAAAAAAAAAAAAAGATGTTGAAGGAACAAGCGCAAAACTGTCTTCCAGAGTTCATTCATAACATCAGTAAGTGCACACACACACACCTGGGAGCAGCTGTGTGGACCAGAGCAGCTCGTCTGCAGACGGGTCCCAGCTAGGGCCCTGATCCGACCCCAGAGGAAACACATCCCAAAGCCACAGGCCACCTAGAAAAGAGCTGCATAGGCATGCAAGCTTCCTTCAGAGTTCCACCATGACATCAGTAAGTAAGCGCACATGCCTAGGAGCAAGCTATGTGGACAAGAGTGGCATGGCTGCAAGTGGGTCCCAGATAGGGCCCCACCCAACCCTGACCCTAGAGGTGCAGACACACATGCCCAAACCACAGCCCACCTAGAAAAGAGGTGCATGGGTATGCAAGCTTCATTCAGACTCCTACCATACCATTGGCCAGAGCAAAGGGCCCACATGGAAAAGATCTACACAGATACACAGCACAATCTACAGCCAGAGGCTCAGGCCCCTACCACTGATAAGTGCCTGAAGACCCTAGCAAGAAGGCTACACAGACAAGAGTAAGTGGGATACACAGCCCCCAGCCAAAGGGCCTGCCCAGACAAGAGCTACATACAGGCCCCAGCAAGAGGCACACCTGATATCATCCAAAATGTGCACAGGCCCCAGCAAGAATCCTGCACAGGCCACAGGTCACCTCAGGGATATGGAAGGCTATCATTCTAAACCCAGGGGAGCAGCAGAGTAAAAGCTGATCAGTGGCCTGCTGAGAATGGAGGATCACTGTGTGAACAAAATGTTTCCTCAACAAAGGCACAACAGGTTTCATCTGTTGAAATGAGAAGAATGAGAAATAAGTCTCAAAACCAAGCTTTCAGATCACTTAAGGCAACCCCATAAAGAAACAGGATGGAACAATCTGATACTCAACCACTTACACTCTCTGAATTGGCAACAAAAGAGGACCTAGATAAAATGAAATCAGAAATAATTTCTCAGATACCAGCAGAGATTATGCCATAGAACTAGACATAATTAATACATCTAGAACAGACACAGATAAAAAAAATAGAGGATCTGAGAAACATGATGTAATCCCAACACTGGAAACAAATGGAATCCATAAAACAAATACAAACAGATTTCCAGGAGATTAAAAACTCCACTGAAAGCTTATGCAGCAGAATGAGCCAATGTGAGGACTGAATTAAAGATACAAGATAGGATTGCAATTAGTGACCAGGAATAGAAAAAAAAAATCTTAAAAATTGTAAGGGACCGTAAAAAATCAATCCAGCAGCTGCTAGATGATGCAAAGAAGAGTGACATAAGACTGACAGGAATCAATGAAGAAACAGAAGAGAATGCAGATGACATAAAAAAAAAATACTGTTCATAGAAGTAATGGCAGAAAACTTTCCAAGTAGGGTAAAAGAACTTGACAAACAGGTAAGTCAGGCATATAGGACTCCACCTAGCCATGATTTTTTTAAAAAAAATACACCTAGGCATATAATTGTTAAGATTCCAGAAACCCAACAGTAGAACAAAATTCTACAAGCAGTTAGAGAAAAGAAAAAAATTACATACAAAGTAAAGCCCATCAGAATCACAGCGGACTTCTCAACACAAACCCTCAAAGCAAGAAGAGTTTAGAGTGATGTATTTCAAGCCCTAAAGGAAGACAACCTTCAAGACAGATTGATGTACCCTGCAAAACTGCCTCTCAAAATTGATGGGGAAATAAGATACTTTCATGACAAAGAGTGCCTGAAGAACTTCATGAACACTAAACCACCACTCCAAAATATTTTAAACAATATCCTAGGAAAATGCAATGAGGATCACAACACCAAGAAACACTGCAGAATTAATCCATTGGGCATACCAAGAACTTAAGCACAAAGAGGGAGAAACCAAAAAAAAAGTCACGAGAAGTATAAATCAATGCAGTTATAACCATTGATGTTAATGGTGTCAATTAACCAAACAAAAGAAATAGACTGTCAGAATGGATCAAGGAGCAAGATACAACAATATGCTGCATACAAGGAAGACACTTAATTCAAAAAGAACATCATAGATTTAAAATAAAAGGTTAGAAAACAATACTCCATTCAACAGGAACCCCATAAAAAGCTGGAATAGCTATCCTCTTTGCAGATCAAATAGATATTAAAAACCCCATTAAGGCTGGGGATTTAGCTCAATGGTTCTGTGGTCTGCCTTGCAAGTGTAAGGACCCAAGTTCAATCCCTTGCACACACACACACACACACACACACACACGCACACACTCTAGACATTTAAGGTTTACACAGCAGAATGATCTCATGCGAGGATAGAATTTCAGATATAGAAGATAAGATTGCAATTAGTGACCAAGAAAAGAAAAACTTCTTAAAAATAGTAAAGGTCCATGAGAGATCAATCCAGCAGCTGCTAGACAGTTTAATGAAGAATAACATAAGATTCATTGGAGTCAATGAAGAAATAGGAGAGAGTGTGGATGACATAGAAAAACTGTACACCAAACTAATGGCAGAAAACTTTCCAAATAGGGAAAAAGAACCTGACATGCAGAAAAGTGAGGCTTACAGGATTCCAACTAGCTGAGATTAAAAAAAAAAAAAATCTACACATAGGCATATAATAGTTAAGATTTCAGAAACCCAACAGAAGAACAAAATTCTACAAGCAGTTAAGAGAAAAGAAATGAATCACATACAAAGGAAAGCCCACCAGAATCATAGCAGATGTCTCAACACAAACCCACAAGGCAAGAGCATGGAATGAAATATTTCAAGCCCTAAAGGAAAACAACCTCCAATCCAGATGGATGCACCCTACAAAATTATGTTTTAAAATTGATGGAGAAATAGGATACGTTTGTGACAAAGAGCACCTTAGGAACTTCATGAATACTCCAAACAATTTTAAACAATATCCTAGGAAAGATAATGAGGATCATAACCCCAGGAAGCCCAGCAGAATGAGTCAGGTATGACAAGAAATTACATGCAAAGGGGGATAATCCAACAAAAAGAAAAACTCATGCCAAAGATAAGTTAATACATATCAGTTATAACCATCAATATTAATGGTCACAATTCACCAATCAAAAGAAATAGTTTGGCAAAATGGGTCAAGAAGCAAAATCCAACAATATGCTGCATATAAGAAACACACTTAATTTAAAAAGAAACTCACAGACCAGAATTTAAAGGGTGGAAAATAATATTCCATGTAACAGGAACAAAAACAAACAAAAAAAAAGCAGGAGTAGCTATCCTCTTTGCAGATCAAGTGGATTTCAAACCAACTTTGATTAAGAGAGACAAAGGACAATACATCCCTGTAAAGGGAAAAATCCAAGAGGAAGAGATAACAATTGTAAATATATATGCACCAAACACAAGTTTGCCCAACTATATAAAACAAATACTAATGGACATGAAAAATCATATAAGCACTAATACAACAGTAATGGGGGACTTCAAAACTCCACTGATAGATAGATCTCCATGAATTGATAGATCAACCAGACAAAAAATAAACAATGAAATAGTAGAACTGAATCAAACTCTTGAACAAGTGAACAACAGATGTTTACAGCATGTTCCACCCCACAAAATCAGAATACATATTATTTTCAGCTGCACATGGGTCATTCTCCAAAATAGACCATGTACTTGCTCATAGAACATGTTTAAGTAAGTGCAAAGGAACTGAACTTATCCCCCGAATATTATCAGACCATAGTGTGATTAAATTGGAGATCAACAGGAAAAGAAACCACAAGAATTTCATAAACACATGGAAATTGAACTGCACTCTTCTGAAAAACCAATGGGTCACTTTGGAAATTAAAGAAGAAATCAGACAGTTCCTACAATTAAATGTCAATGCCAATACCACATTTTGGAATCTATGGGACACAATGAAAGCAGTCTTACAAGGGAAATTTGTAGCAGTGAAACTCATATTAGGAAAACAGAATGAGCTCATTTACACAACTTGATGCTCAACCTCAAGCTTCTAGAAATACAAGAGCAGGTCAAAGCTAATGCTAATACTAGAGAGGAAATTACAAAGATCAGGGCAGAAATTAATGCAATGCAGACTGAGAACAATACAAAAGTTGGTTCTTTGAATGGATAAATAAAATTGACAAACCCTTGTCAAAAAAAGGAAAGAAAAGCCCCAAATCCATGCTATGAAGAATGAAAAGGGTGAAGTTACAATGGACAGAAATCCAGGGATCTTCCATACCTACTTCGAGAATATATACTATGCCAATAAGACGGAAAACACAGAAGAAATGGACAGATTCCTGGATACGTATGACTACCAAAGGTAATGGATGATGACCTAAAAATTATAAACCGCCCAGTATCAATCAATGAAATTGAAAATGTAATCAAAATTTAACAACTAAGAAAAGTCTGGGTCTCGATGGCTTCAATGTTGAATTCTACAAGACATTTAGGAAGGAACTACTGCCACTCCTGTTTAAACTCTTTAATGAAATTGAAAGGGAAGCAATACTCCCGAATTCATTCCTGGAAGCAAGTACCATCTTGAACTCCAAAGCAGAGAAAGACTCAACTGAAAAAAGAGAACTATAGGCCAATCTCACTTATGAATATAGATGCAAAAATCTTTAATAAGATACTCTCCAATAGAAAGCAGGAGATCAATTAAGATCATACACCTTGACCAAGTGGGATTCAACCCATGGATGCAGGGATGGTTCAACATACACAAATCAATAAATATAATATACTATATCAACAGAGCCAAGGACAAAAACCATATTATCATCTCAACAGATGCAGAAAAAGCATTTCACAAAATCCAGCACACATTTATGATAAAAACCCTCCAAATAACTGGAATAGACAGTCTCTACCTCAATCTGATAAAAATCATCTATGAAAAACCAACAGTCAATATCATACTAAATGGTCAAAAACTGAAATCCTTCACACTAAAATCGGGAACAAGACAAGGGTGTCCACCACTCCTGTTCAATATAGTTTTGGAAACATTAGCCAGAACAATTAGACAAGAGAAAGAAATAAAAGGAATAAACATAGGAAATGAAGAAGTAAAATTGTCATTACTTGCAGATGACATGACACTCTATTTAGAAGACCTCAAGAGCTCCACCAGAAGTCTTCTAGACTTGATGATGAAATTCAGCAAAGTAGCTGGATACAAGGTCAACATACAAAAATCAATAGCTTTCCTGTATAAGAAAAACCGACAGTGAGAGAGAAGTGGGACAAACAATCCAGTTTACAGTGGCGTCCAAAAATTGAAATACCTAGGAATACACCTAATGAAATAAGTGAAAGACCTCTACATTGAGAACTACAACCCTCTTAAAAAAGAGATGATGAGGACATCAGAAAACGGAAAGACATACCTTGCTCTTGGTTAGGAAGAATCAACATAGTGAAAATGTCCACACTTTCAAAACTGCTATATAGACTCAGTGTAATCCCAAATGAAATCCCAATAGCATACTTCACAGACCTTGAGAAAACAATCCAAAAATTCATTTGGAACAAGAAGAGACCTAGAGTAGCAAAAGCAATCCTAGGCAATAAAGACAAGGTAGGGGGTATCACAATCCCCGACTTGGTACTACAAAGTTGCTATGATCAAAACAACATGGTACTGGCAAAAAAACAGACCCGAGGACCAGTGGAACAGATTAAAAGATGCAGAAGCACGTCCAGACACACTCAGCCACCTCATCTTCAACAAAGGAGCCAAACACCCACACTAGAGAAAACGTAGCCTCTTCAATAAATGCTGTTGGAAAACCTGGGTTTCAATTTGCCATAATTAAAACTAGACCTATATCTCTCACCATGTATGAAACTAAAATGCAAATGGATTAAGATCTAAATATTAAAACAGAAACACTAAACCAGCTGGAAGAGAGGTTAGGTGGAACTCTTGAAGAGATTGCTGTAGGAAAAGTTTTTATGAACAAAACCTCATTTGCCCATGAACTAGCACAATCAACAAGTGGGATCTCTTCTTATTAAAAAGCTTCTGCACAGCAAGAGAAATAACCAATAGTGTGAAAAGACAACCCAAAATGTGAGAAAAGCTTTTAACCAGCTCTTCATCAGACAAAGGTCTACTATCTAGAATACAGAACAAACTAAAAAAAAATCGGACTTCCCTCATTTAAAGACCCAATCCAAAAATGGGCACCTGAAATGAACAGACATTTCTCAGACAAAGAGGTAGAAATAGCAAATAAACAATTAAAAAATGTTCAACATCACTGGTCACTCAGAAATGAAAATGAAAATAATACACACTATACCTCACTTCAGAAAGAATGGCTGCTATCAGGAAATCAACCAATGACAAATGCTGGAAGTGCTGTGGGGAAAGAGGAACCTTGCTTCACTGCTGACAGGAGTGCAACCACTGTGAAAATCAGTACGGAGATAGCTCAAAGCACTAGGACAGGAGGTCCCATTTGACGCTGCTATCCCTCTGCCGTATATCTTTCCCAAAGACTTAAAAGAATTATACCAACATAATATGTGTGCACACCATGTTTGTTGTAGCTAAAACTTGGAAGCAACCCAACTGCCCATCAACAAGAGATAGATAAAGAAAAAAAAATTAATAAAATGGAGTACTACTCAGCCATAAAAATGATGAACTAGGGGATAGATAAATGGATGCACATTGAAGCCATACTCAAGTGAAATAAATAGGACACGTGTAAATATGAAATAGCTTCTCTAGTGTGAGAAACTGAAAGTTTAAATAAGGACTGAAAGGTATAATAGATAATGTGAAATAGGAAGAAAACGTTCAAAGCTTAAGTAGAAATGGGAGGGGTAGGGGAAAAGAAAGATGTGAATGGAATTAACAGGAGAAAAAAATGGAAACAAAGTCCTTGTAGATAGGGAGTGGTGGAGAGGTTGAAGGGAGGGCAGGGGAATGGGGAAAAATAAGAACGAAGATGGATTATGTAAAGGTGCAAATTTTCAGTGATGAATGCCATTATGTTGTATCCTTAAATGTATAAAAAAATTAATTGATTGGAAAAAAAGATATTGAAAACAATGACTTTCAGGACAGTCAATTTGAAGTATGACTCATTAAAATGCTCCTTGCAGGGCAGCATGGCTTAACTGTTCACTGTCCCTACTAAATACTTGTATATTTCTTAAAAGGATGCATAGACCAGCATATATATATTGCATATTTGATCTATCTATCTATCTATCTATCTATCTTGTTTTTCATTATAAATGTTTTGGGTTTAATTTGGCTAAAATATATCATATTTATGTACTGATCACAGTGTGCACAGCCTGATCACAGAGAATGTCTCAGCATGTAAAACTTGTTCCTACCCATATGGGAAACTGAGCAAGACTTGTCTGATCTGTAACGGAAAGTGTGACAGCCCTGAACAAAAATTGGTGTTATTTTCAGTTTCATCTTACATAAAATTTCAAAAAACTTGAAATAACAAACATTGAGAAATTATTAATGGAACCTCATAAACTCTTATTAAAATACATTTCCATCTCAGTGTTATACTTCTCCAGAAACAAATGTAATGTGGTTATTTCATATTTAAAGGTTGAAATAATTTTATTTTGACAAAATACAGTTTAAACACACATTCTTTCCTGCAGTACAAAGATATTATTTCCTAATATACTAAACTATTTCAGTAGCAAATTTAAAAATAGAACTTCAGATTTTTTATATTATTTTTCTATAAAATAGTGGACATCTACTCATTCTTGGGAATGTCTAAAATGAACTCAATATTCTTAAAATGTAGAAATATGTTTAATACTATAGATTTTACTTTGTTGTTGTTGTTGTTTGTTTGTTTTCCCCTTTGGTGCTAGTGACTGAACCCAGGGCCCTGGGTGTGCTAGGCAAGTACTCCATCACTGAGGTATATCCAAAGCATAAAAATATAGTGAACTTGTAAGTCCAATTTCCAATTTCCACATACATTTATGGGCACTGTCTGATAAAGCACATTATCATAATCATCAGCCAACTTTCACACAATATGCATGAATTCCATTTCAAAAATAAAATGATTACTTTAGACACACAAGTATAATTCAGAGAAACAACTAAAAATTAATGAAAATCCTCCCTCCCCCCCCTCCCTTTTTCTCTCTCCCTCTCTTCCTTGCCTCCGTTCTTCCCTCCTTTTTACAGTACCGGGTATTGACCCTGGGGCCTTGCACATGCAAAGTAAGCACTCACTCTGTCCCAATCTACATCACAGACTTTTCACTGTTGGTATTTTGACATGTCTTCCCTAAGTTACCCAAGCTGCCCTTTACCTGGCAATCTGTCTGCTTCAGCCTTCCAAGCAGCTAGAGTTACAGGCATGTGACACTGCACCAGGGAGGAAATGTACTTTTACAATGAACAAATTCACACAAATTTCTTGGGAAAGAATTTCAGTCCTGGTTTCGATGCAATGATTTCTAGACTGCAATATTTTAATAGCTGAATGCTATGCCGCTGGCTAGACAGAATTGTGAAAAAGTTTTCATTTAAAAATAAGTAGAATTTATTTGCATTAACCTATTTGTATTAATTTATTACTACCTATTTATGGCAACACTTGAGAGGTGAACATTCTTTATTTTCATGTATATGTGCCTATATACATTATTGAAAAGATATTGCTTAATTTGTCTTACACATGGAGCAATACTTTTCATGCTTCTTTACATCATATAATATATAGCATGTTAACAAGTATTTTAGATACATATGTTTCTTCAGTGAAGACTATGTCTATTTCTCTGGGAATTAATATGGCTAATAATGGTTGACTCTCATTCAAGGCTACTAAAGTTATTTTATTCCTTTTTTTGTTGTCAAAGACTGATTTAATTCACTGTACTTCATGAGGGTGCTGCAAGCATTCTTTTATTCTCTGAGGTAGGTATAAACATGTCCTATCTGTATGACTGGCTGAGATGAAGGATGTCATACTGAATCACTGAATTAAGACTTTTCTTTTTGTCAATACGTGGTATCTCTAGACTAAACTATTTACAAAGGAGAAAAACAATAGCAATCAGAATGAAACCTTGAGAAAGAGAATTTGAAAAAGAAATGACAATATCAATATTGTATATTGAAGTCAATTAACATTAAAGCCTGTACAAAGAAAACTAAGAGGAACCAGGAAAAATGCCTTTGGCTTTTCACGCTTTAGCAAATAAGTAGGTAAGTGCATGTGTGTGTACACACACATTATATATATGTACTTAATCTGACACACATTATATTATGTACTTGGTCTGTATTTCCAAGTCAAGGGCAGTGGTGTGCACTTGTAGCCCTAGCTACCCAGGTAGCTGAGGCAGGAGGATCACTTGTGCCCAGCAGTTCAATTTGAGCCTGGACAACATAGCAAAACCCCATCTCAAAGAAATTTAATTGATTAATTAAAAACAAAAACTTTCAAAGCAGAAATAGAATGCAGAGGGAAATGAATTTTGCCATCTACTTGGTAGAATCACTCTGTCCTGTTGTACAATTTTTAATAGCACAGTAGCTTTTAATATACATATAAATCAATAGAGCTATTTTCATGCTTTATATGTATAATGTAACAGACATGGCTTAGGTAAACAAAACATGAAACAAAGTAGCCAAACACCAGTGACTGGAGACCAGTAATCTGCAAGGGCTCTCACTTCCTGTACAGGGCTGAGTGGACTGATTGTCCTGTGAACTCCAGTCACAACCTCAGGGGAACTGGCCAGTCTTACATCTGAACTGCTTCAATGGTGTCGCCAGGAAGCAATAATTTTAGGAGAAATGTGATGCCGTTGCTATTTGCTTTAGAATGCTTTAGGCCACAAGGATCAGAAACAAAAGCAGAACTTTATCATTTTGTATTTTAAGAACTGGAAGATGGACTGGTTCCAAGTTGGTTAGTTCAGTGATTTAACAAAACATCACTGCTATTGCATGAATTGTGTAAAATGCGCTCCCACTTTACCTATGGCCTTATGGTTCTGTATGCCCAGGGTCACCTGAGAAGAGAATATACAGCATTAAAAACAATAAAACCCCCTCTTTTGTCTCATTTTAAGAGTATGAACGATCTATAATTAAGCCACTTAGCAGACTTCCCCTTAGACAACAATGGCCCAAATGAGCCAATGCCTAAGCCATGTGAATGCACCTATTCCTAAAATAATCCACCAAGGAATGACATCCACAAAGCTGGTTTTGCCTAGAAAGTTCAACAAGCTAGGGTCTTCTTGAAAGACTTACAAAGAAAATCAGGGCTTGGTAGGCAGGAGGAAGTGGGTGGGGGCAGAGGATGCATGTGTAGTAAGCAAACAATAGTATCTCATATCTCATTCTTTCAGCTTCCCTTCATAGTAACACCTGCTTTGATCTTTATTTGGTTCAGTCATAGCCCCAAAGGGTCAAAAGGCTCATCCCGCGGTATTTGGAGACATCTGAACCTATAAGAAGTGGGGCTTCCTGAGAGTTCCTGAGGTCACTGAGGGCCTGTCCACAAGAGTACTGAAGGGTTCTCTGTCTCTCCTCTCTCCTTCTCCCAATCACAGCTGGTTCAAGATTTGAGTACTAGCTGGTGTGGTGTTGCACGCCTGTAATCCCAGCACCGAGGAGGCTGAGGCAGGAGGATCACTGTGCATTTGTGACCAGGCTGGGCTACACAGTGAGTTACAGGTCAGTCTCAACTACAATAGTGCAACCCTGTTTTAAAAAGAAAAAAAAAAAAAAAAGATTTGAGTACTGTACTGCTTCTACACAGACAGTTGCTGTGAGGTGCCTCCTTCCTTCTCACCACAGGCTACATTAATGGGGTACCCAGTCTTGCACTTTTCAATCTTTATTAAGTTTACTGGTACTTTTTACATATACAGTACAGTGACATTCATCATTGGGAATCTTGTACCTTTACATGATGTATCTTGGTTCTTATGTTTCCCCATTCCCCAGCCCTCCCATCACCCCCTCCACTCTTCCCTGTTTACAAAGACTTTGTTTCCATGTTTTTCCTTTTCATGTTTTTTTTCTTTTCCCCTTTTCCCTTTCCCCTACCGCTCCCACTTCCTCTGGGGTTTAGACCTTTTCTTCCTATTACACAATGTTGATTATACATTTTGATCCTTATAACTTCAAAACTGTGAGCTAATTAAACCTCTTCTTGTAAGTTAACCACCTTGGGCACTTCATTTTAATAATGCAGAGGTGACTAATATAGCATTTCACACTTCTGAGTTTGTGCCACAATTACAAAGATAAAAACAAAAAAATCCTGAAAATCTGGAACACTGAAAAGTTCTTACCGATTTGAACACTATTTTGCTTATAAAATACATAGAATAAGGCATGTTAGTACATACAGGGTCTGATTAAATATATTTTAAAGTAATTCTTACTATATGATTCTAGACATGATGCTACTATACGATTCTTCCTTTATCAAACTGAAAAAAAGCTATACCAAAATTTAAAATTAAAAGGTTAAAAAAATAGTTTTGGAATTCTATGTATTAATCAATTACCATTAAAGGATTTATAGCTACTATAATTATTGCTGAGATGTTAGTAATTGTTACTTTTCAATTTCTTAATACTTTTTCCATTAAAATTATAGTAAATATAGTCAATGTAAAGCAGATTTAAAACTTTATAGAGGATGACATTTTTTTGAAAACTACCGTATTAATGCTTTTATATTCTGAAAATCTTTAGTGCTTTTAAAATTTTTATGTAAGTTCCATACAATGAAGATTTTCCTGGAGTTACTTTTCTGTAAAATTCCCCCTAAATTTCCTCCTATATTTTCGGCATATCTCTTTGTCTCTGAAATGTTATATTTATTTTTAGTATTCATCTGCTCTCTAGAGATAAACTGCAGGGATAGGTCACCTAGGAAGCGTGTCACAAGGGGACCTAGCTCATCACATGGCCAGAACGCCAGCACATATAAATCATAGGTGGAGAATGTCTCCTGCGGAGAATGCTTCACATGTGGTTTTTTTCATGTTGTCCTCATTCTTTATCTGAGATAAACATAATAGAGGAGGACTAGAATGTTCATCTCAAACAAAGTATTATTTAGGACACATGCTTCACACCTCTCATGTGGCTTGGAATATTGCCTACATTTTAAGGTTTCAGTGAAAGAAAAGGGGGATATGTTATTACAAATAGCTTTTTAAGGAAAATAAACACTCAAAAAAGTCAATACAAGTTATGCATTTTCTTGCTTGTCATTTTCAGTAACAGGCATTTGATATTTCTGCATTAAAATCAGAGAATTATGTAAATACTTCATATTCTTTAAATTTCAATAAAGAAACTTTTTACTATTCAAATGAGTAAACATTTTCATTTTACCAGTTTGCCTTAAAGTGAAATAACAAATATAAAATAAAAATAATTGTTTATGCCCAATGCAATACTCTCTCTAAATGTTATATTTGTATCTTTACAAATGTTATATCACCTATCTTTTTGGTTTAACCTTGAGTGATAAAATATTACCATCAATATTAACAGTCATTACATTGTTTCTTTCACTAAGTATTATTTCTTTAATAGAGGAAGTTTCATAAATATTTTTATAATAAACACATGATAAAAATTAAAGGAATTTTATGAATACCTATTGCATAATACACTTTATTATTTAAATAAATCATGTCATCTACTTAGGAGAATGATTTGAGGTAAGCCAGTGGTTTCCAATCATGTGTGTGTGTGTGTGTGTGTGTGTGTGTGTGTGCGCGTGCATGCGCGCACGCGGGGGATTGAACCCTGGTCCTTGTGCTTGTGAGACAGGCAGCAGAACCATTGAGCTTAATCCCTGGTTCTTCAATCTTTTCAAGAATGTAGTTTCTTTTCATTTAAAAAATACTTCAGGGCTGGGGATTTAGCTCAGTGGTTCTGCCACTTGCCTCAGAAGCTCAAAGTCCCAAGTTCGATCCCCGGTTCCAAAACAGACACTCACACACTCACAATACTGCATTGTATAGGATAGCAGTTTTATTATCTTTTATTGAAAAGCCAATAATGGAATGTGATTTTACTATTTTAAAATACAGCTGTCTGCATAATTTAGAAAAGGTTTGATACATATTTGAGAAATATGTGAAATGGAAAAGTGCACATGCTATGACTGCTTGAAATGAAATTTTGGGAAACAGTAAAGAGGCTTACATTTGGATCAATATTGTTATGAGAAGCAGGCTAAGATATGCAATCTCTCAAATACTTTTTTGTATTATATTTATAATTATTTGGATTAAAAGTATTATTCTATTAGTAATTAAGCATCATTACTTTTATACCTAAAAGCAATAACATATTAAGGCAACACAAGATATAACCAAGAGAGCAGTATTTGCCCCATAAATGATGGGTTACTGAATCTAAGGTATATGATGATTAATACCTAAAATAGTAAGAAATAAATAATAAAACAGTAGAAAAGGAGTGATCTGGTCTTTTTTAATTCTTTACTTTGGAATTCTAAGTAAGAGAAAATGACTTTATAGATGACCAAGTAAAACACTTTACATCCATGTAGCAGAGACTTCCCCTTTTTTGTCACTTAGGTTCAAAAGAGAAAGGCCACTGGGGTGTATGAGGCTCACTTTCTCTTTTTTCGCATGGGGCTGTCACCTAGTAAATAACTCATATATCCTGCTTTAAATCACCATTCCACTTGGTTATATCTGTGAGCAGATTAATTAAGATATTTTTGATTAACAGAAATAAAAATAGCAAACCAACAAGCAGGAAGAGCTGTGCCATGGGCTGGAGACCTAGCTCAGTGGTGCGGCACATGCCTTGCAGTGCAAGGTCCTGAGTTAGATCTCCGTACCAAGAAAAAAAGAAACAATTGTGTTGTGCTTCAAGGCTACCTCCATCTCCAAACATAAACAGTATTTTCTTCTTTTTTGCTTTACAGGAGACCTACTTACAAATAGTTAAGAAACACTGTTCATTTCTAGAAGTTAAAAGAATGGAATATATGCAAGCATAGTAAGAGAAAGTGTGATTAAAATTATAGATGAACTTGATACTCACAAAAAGATTCTAAGTCAAAAGACATTTTCAAAGGAACAGCTGTGGAAGTAAACTACATTATCCTTTCCAGTATTCCATACAGTATTTAAAACAATGTGCACAGTAACACCTCACCTCCCTGCTTCACCTTCCTGCTTAAAAGTATATGAAGTATTGGGATAATGTAAATAATTTAAAAGTAAAAGATATCATAATTTCAATACTGGCCTCAATGAGCTACACAAACAGAGAGAAAGACACATGCAGTTTTACTCATTTATCACAGATACCATCCTCTGAAGCCTTCACCGCAGGCTGCAGCGTCCGTGGGATCCTAGCTGGTATTTGGTAAGGTGCTCAATGAATTTCCCCAGCAGGATTTCCTGAGCCTTTCCCTCCGCCCTTCCCTGAAACATCTAATCAGCCCCACAGGCGGTACGAGTGCCTCTCCATCTACAGTGCATGCCTTAAGGAGTCTCACTACAGTTTTATTGTAATCCTCATTTGATTTTCATGATTGTCCATTTTCTCCAAAGTAAAAAATAAATTCCATAGCATGACATACTAGGATCCTCATAAGTAGCCTCCCCTTTCTCATTAAATTCAGTCTCTGGTGGTTCCAGAATGGTTAATGCAAAACATAAATATCTGAAAGTGAATCTGTAAGCTACAAGTCCTGTCATTTATATTTTATAGATAAGCACAAAGACATTAAGTAATTTCCCATGGCTGTCCAAACTATGAGGACTCTGGGAGAAGAACTGAATACTCTTTGTTCCTGATTCAAAGCAATTCCTACTTTTTTTTTCTCTACTAATGAGAAAATAAAAAGCAGGTTATTAGATATCATGCGACATTATCAATCCTTGTAATCTTTTTGTCATGAGACCCGTTTTTTAAATCGTGAACAAAAATATATGTACTTAATCAATATGTATTAACAAACCTAGCATGTGACTAAACTGGAGAGACAAAGACAGATGAGACATGTGACATGCCACGTGCTGTAGGACTTTAGAGACAGACATGTGAAAGGGTTATTAATATATAGCAGAGGTGAAGGGTTATAGCTCAGTGGTACGGCATTTGCCTCACTTGTGGGAGACCACGGGTTTATTCCCGCACCACACACAAAAAAGGTAAGTGTAATGATAGAGGTAGAGGTGACATGAAAGTAAGCGCCATTGTTACACTCTTACGGGTTGAAATGTATTCCCCAGAAAGGTATGGTCACTAAGTGCTACCTCTTAGGACCTCAGAATGTGCTTACGGGTCTAAAGTTGTAAATGAAGATGAGGTCATATTAGACTAGTGCAGGCCATCAGTCCAATATGGTAGATACTTTAAGAATAGGAAGATTTGAAGAAGATGCAAGAGGAAGATAACATGCAGCAGTGGATGCGGAGAATAAAGAAGGCAGCTCGATGCCACGGATTGATGATCACCACCAAAAGCAAAAAAGAGGAAAGGAAGGGTTCTTGTCTAGAGATTTTAAAGACAGAATGCGGGTGTTGACACCATAACTGGGAGCGAGTAAATCGTTGTTGTTTTAAACCATTGATTTTGTGGTATCACGTTGGAGCAGGCCCTAGAATCTAGCACAGACACATAACCTGGACCGGGAGGGGGACAGCAGAGGTTTCTTACATACAGTGACCTTAACGTACTGTTAAAGGGTGAGTGCCAGCAGTCATCCTAGTGACAGTGATGAGAGGACAACAGGCCCTTTCGGCAGATGAGAAGAGAATGAGCTGGACATGGTGGTGCGTGCTTGTAATCCTAGCTACTGGGAAAGCTAATGATAGAGGACTGCAAGTTCAAGGTCAGCGTAGGCAACTGGGTGAAAGCCTGTCTCAAAATGAAGAAAATAAAAAGAGAGGGGGGTGCATAGCTCAGTGGTAGAGCGGATCTGGGTTCAATCTCCAGTACCATGGGGGGGGCGGTGAGGGCGGAGACAGAGGCAGTGAGAGAGAGAAGGGGAATTGAGACAAAGCGCTACATAGCAATCTGGAAGCCATTTGGTACTTTTGGAGCAGAATGCATCGTTGACAAGGTGATCAGAGCCTTAAATACAGAAATTTTTATAAGATGACAGCTAATATGTTTTGACCATTTCCAATGCGTTCAGCCCTGTGAAGCATGTCTTCTATAAACTATCTTTTATAATTTTCCTAATGACGCGTTATGGTCACATTAATGTCTAAGGGGGAGGGAAACAAGGCTTTGAGAAATTATATCACTTATATATGAGTTATCCAGCGGGTGTTAAATTACTCAATAGCCTCATATAGCTAAATGGAACCACAGGATATTTCATAAGCAAAAATAATATGATCTCATTGCTTGTGACACAGTTAAATCTGTCATCTCTGTGGAAAAGGAAGCTATGGAATACAGGCTTGAAGAGTAAGGATTTCATAAACGAAATGGACAAAATAAGTGAAGACTTAAGGTAAAACAAAAACACTACAGTTCTCCATCAGTAGTTAAAATGTCAGGAATTACAAGGACAAAATAACCCAGGTGGATTCTAGTTTTGGAAAATGGTTGGTGGCATGGCCTGCTCTGATGGAGAACATGAGAAATGGCAGAAGTCACAGCGGCCCAATGTTAGGAAGACGAAAGAGGTGTTGAGAAATGTATGCAACAGGAGCTCTGCGCTTCTGCTATTAAACTTTTCAGCGTCCTTCAACCAGCACCATTCCCTGTAAAATCATGTTATAAATCACCCTGACGGCAGAGTGCAGCAATGTGCTATGCACACAGCAATCTCCTGCACTTCAGTACTGGCTGTTATACCCAAAGAGACTCAGACACAGACCTAACTCTCAAATGTCAGAGAAATAACCTGAGTATCCATCATCTGGGGTTCTAGTAGATATGTCTGAAATATTTTCCTATTTGGAATGCAACACACACACACACACACACACACACACACACACACACACACAGATGGATTTGTCATTTATTCTTTGTCCGAAAAATGATTTTTCAAAGTAATAAGACAGACCCAAGTTTTTCAGAAATGCACACATGAAAATGCTTCAGGAAATCAGTTAGCAACCTTTTCTGGCTTTTGCTATGAAATGACGTTCTTTCTGCTCCATTTTAGAGGATGTAATCACCAGAGAGCACCATGCCTACATGAATGAAAGACTCGGAGTTGGACTTGGATTCCAGTCACCGTTGCTTGGTAACATCATTCCAAACACACATGATGGTGAATTAACATTTATTTACATAAATCATATAAGGACAGATTGTAGTTGTTGAGGGATATGAAGTTTGAGGGTGTGGCAGAGATAACAGTCCCTAGAGGCAGGAGAAAAAATTCCCGTTTTCTCCTGAAGCATTCCCTACAGTCTAATTACAGGTGCAAATTATAAAAACATGATGAAAAAATAATGTACTCTAAAAGACAAATGCAAAGAAATAGACAAGAGCAGAGGGGAGAAACACATATACCTTTTATGATTACTTCAACCCACTCAATAAACACACAAATTCAAGTCCCAAAAGGATAGACATTGGGCAAGTGTGTGCACACTGAAAGATGTATTTGCACTTTTAACAAGGGGGAAAGGTTACCAGGGGGAGATTGCTATTAATGTCATGCAAATATATAAATGGAGAAGCTTTACCAAACAGAAATTTGAAAGGGACAAAAAAGGTTAAGCAGCTGAACTGTCCAAACATGACACATGACTGCCTAGATGGACACAGATAAGTAGGGAACTAGCAAGTGTGATGACAGGACACATGCTGGAAGAGGAGGTAGATACAGCATGAAAATTCACTGTCTCAACTTTCTATATCCTACATGTACATCCTACATTTCTTCATTCTGCTTTTCCTTTTCATTCCTGGAGATGCAAGGTAGGAATATGGCATTTAATTACTGTATCTCAACTTCCCCCAGTTTATAAAATGGTAAGAAACAAATATAAAAAAGCCCTTTTCTTGATTTCTATCTTATGTAGGAAACAAATAATAGATCATTTTTCATTTTTGTTGTCACTTTCAAATTGTGGTTTTAAAATCGATACTCCAAAATTAAAGGGTATAGGTCTCCATAATTATTTATGTGAATCTTCAAGGATTTCTTAATTCTGCTGTGTTTGGGACTGAGAAAAATGGCCAAAAATGTAACTTTCATATATTTCAAAAAATATGCTTCTGTATTAGAAATTTTTTTTTGTTCAGCAAATGGCCACATCTAAATTTAATCTCATATAATAACAATGAACTAGTAATACTAATAGATTAAACAGCTTTTAGTGCTATTTTATAGATCTACCTTTAAGAGATACACCAAAAGAGGATTAAAGATATTTATAAATTTGTATCATTGTTTACAGACAGAAGAGAAGTATGGATCACTAGAAGAATGGATGTTTAGGGCAATAAAATCAAGATTCCATGCTTTACTTCAACATCAAAAATAACTATGGAGGGATTGAAATGCAATTTACTGGTTCAATCACATATACTTAAAAAAAAAAAAAAAGGAATAAAAGGCACTGGAGAAAACCCAACAGATGTGGCTTAGTCACCTACCAATCCGGAATCTTATACTGATAAAGAAGCATGTGGTTTTATTTATAAAACTGGTGAGTAAAACACGATCCAAATATATCTAGATACTGAGCAATCAAAAAAACTTTTTTTTTTCCCACTCAACATTTAAAACTGCAAAAACACTTGGGTTAATTTGAATTCACTTCCACTTTGCTATGGGTTGGGTTTTAATCACAGTGTCCTAGAAAGCTCTGAATTACACAAGGGACAAGTCCCAGAATGGCAGCACTGGAAGGTGCTGTGTGTCTTTAAGCAGGAAGTCCTTAGATAATGGGGGCCGTGTCCTTCAAAAGGATGGTGAAATACCAGTCTCACTGCTTCTCTCTCAAACTGTGTCCTCTTGTTCTCACATGAAGCTCTGCCACTGACAGCTGGCAATCTCATCGAAGCCCAAATCATACAGAGGGTTACCCAGTCTTGCAATAGAACCTTAACAGTTTGAGCTAAATAAATCATTTATATTCATGAAATTGGCTCTCTCAAGTATTTTATTGGAATAATGTAAAGGTGACTAACTCAAAGGTATACTTATAAATTCTATAAGAATAAAAGTAAGTCTTATTTAGGAAATTCACTTGTGGCTGCCCAATTTACCATTATTTGCCATAGTACACAGCATAGAGTAGTAAGGATTGAAAAAAATTTTAAAAACTATATCAATATACAGAAAACTAGAGACCTTGGTTGCTACCAAACACAAAGCCAATCTTGAGCCAAAATACTAAACAAGAAATAGATGTTCCCATGGAGTCAACAAAAATTTGAGGTTAGATTTTTTTTTTTTCAGACATGGAAATGGTATTTGCAAAATGATCTTATTTTTTCCATTAAGTTCATTGGTATATTTTAGGTAATTAACACAGTTACATTCATCATTGGGATCTCGTACCTTTACATGATATATCCTGGTTCTTATTTTTTCCCCATTCTCCTGCCCTCCCTTCACCACTCCCTATTTACAACTTTCCTTTCCCCTACACTTCCCACTTCCCCTCAAAATTCTCATATACATAACGGAAATAATAATTGTACAACCCTTTCTAGGGCTGCTGCACGAATTAAGAGAGAATTTGGGGAGGAGTCCACCCCTGCACCTGGAGCAGACTGAGGAACCAACCTACTCACAGAGCCAGCCCACGCAGACTCCGTCCTTGCAGATTCCATCCCTGGCCACACCCACCCATGGATTCCAAACTCACTCTGGGTTCTGTTTCCCCTGGACAGCAGGAAGCTGGGGGACTCACTGACTATGAACCTCACCATATACAAGGCAAGAAGGTGAGCCCTGGAGAGTTAGTAGCTCCAGATAGAAATATAAAGACCTTGCATGCAGCACTACCCACAAGTAAAGCCCACAGTTACAGTAAACTACAAAAACAGTGGGGTTTTACTCCAAAAGTGGCTTCTTCATGGCAAGGTAGATTAAACGAAGAAACCTAGCCCAGCACTTGCTATATTTGTTTAATCAAGCTTTGTTACGAAAAGGGTTAAGGTAGACCAACAAAACAAATACATCTCAGGGTTTCCCATGTTATCCTCCCACAGTGAGAAACTACAGGAGACAGCTAGAGAGAGGGTGTAGGCGAGATATAGACTTCCCCAGGAAGTTTAAACTGAGGGAATGGGTTATTAACCCCCACAGTGAAAAAATAAGGCCCAGTGAGCATAGCTTTCAGAGGAGGTTAGATCTGAAATGTTGGAATGAAGTTCAACAGTTTGATTAAACCTCTGTTCCAGGGTCTACGTCAAGCAAAGACAAGAGTGTTGACAGTTTTCCCATCTACCAACATATGCAGGACATGTTGAATGGTTGTCACAGGCTAGGATGGGTGGACAAAGGGCCCACTGGAGTCAGATGGGATGCCACAAACCAAACACATATGGCTTCTTGTGGGGACACCAGATGGCAACAGTAGGAGCACATTTACAGTCTGTAAACCTGGTGAAGAAAACAGTGACCCATGAATGCCAAGACTACAGATCCTGGAAAGAAACCACCCATTCAAAAACAGAGAAAATTTAATTGAATGAATTTTTCTTTCTTTTTTCTTTTCTCCTGCTTTTTCCTTCATTGGCTTTTTGGGGTGTGAGGTTTACTTTTTACTTTTTTGCTTTTAACATTTTCCTTCTATTTTTATTTCTAATTTGCTCTGCTTTTTCTTTTTCATGTTCATATTGCCTTTTAATATTAATTTCCCTTTATTCCTCAGAACAGTCCCCTATGTAACTTTTCACTCTCCCTTCTCATTTTCCTTTGAATAATATTTCAAATTTTGCTTTTTAAAAATTCTCTGCACCCCTTTTCTCTCACTTTTTACTAGTTGAACTATTAATCTTTATGTATCATTAGATAGTTAGCTCCATGCTATTAGTGTTGAATACTATTCTATTGTTAGTGGAAGCAAAGTTGTCCCATTTAGTAAAAACTAATTGTAGGTCAATATTTGGATTGTCTTAGTGTTTGCACTACAATTATAGATCAATGAAATTGATGCACCTAATCGTTAAAAAGGCCCAGGTTCTGATGGATTAACTGCTCTATTGTATAAGAACTGAAAGGAAGATCTAATGTAAATACTCCTCAAACTCTGTAAGAAAATTAAGAGGAAGGAGTACTCCCAAAGATATTCTGAGAAGCCAGCATTACCCTGATTCAAAATCTAGACAAATATCAAACAAAAAAGAGAATTACAAGCCAATTTATTTAATGAATATGCCAACAGATGCAAAAATTGTCAAGTTACTGGCAATAACAAATGCAACCATCAAAAACATCATACATTACAACTCAGTAGCGTTCATCCCAGGGATGGAAGAATTGTTCAACTTATGCAAATCAATAAATATAAATACATCACAAAAACAAGGACAAAAATCCCTAAGATCATCTCCATGGATGCACAAAAGGCTTTGACAAAAATTGACATCCACTTGTGATGAAAACCCTGAAGAAAATAGTTATAGAAGGACCTCATCTCAATCTAACAAAAGGCACCTATGACAAACCTTCTGCCAACCTCATATTTAGAGGGAAAATAACAGAATCTTTCCTTCTGAAATCAGGAACGAGACAAGGTTATCCACTACCTATTCTGTTCAACACAGTCCTTGAAACATTAGCCTGAGCAATCAGGCAAGAGAAAGAAAGAAAAGGAATAAACGTAGGAAACAAAGAAGTCAAGTTACCATGATTATGCAGGACATCAACAAATGAGAAGTCCTCTATTTCTGAATAAGGAGAACCAATGCAGTCATAAATCTCTGTACTTTCAAAAGTGACATACAGATTTAGTGTAATCACAATCAAAGTATCAATGGCATTTCTCACAGATCTAGAGAAAACAGTCCTAAAGTACATATAGAACCTGAGGAAACCCACAACAGCAAACACAATCCTGGGTAACAAAAGCAACACAAGTGTCATCACAACCCCCAACTAGAAGCTATACTATAAAGCTACAGGGATTACCCTGGCACGACAATGAAGCAAAAATAGGCATTTGAATTACTGGAACAGAATATAAGAAGAGGAAACAATCCCAAACATATACATGTATTTGATCTTTGAAAATTGGGTTAAAAATACACAGTAGGGGAGCCAGGCGTGGTGCGCATGCCTGTAATCCCAGAACTCAAGAGGCTTAGGCAGGAGGATCACTGTGAGTGTGAGACCAGCCTGGGCTACATAGTGAGTTCCAGGTCAGTCTCAACTAATAGTGAGACCCTGTTTCAAAAAACCCTAAAAAAAAAACCCACAAATATACACTGGGGGAAAGATAGCCTCTTTAATAAAAAGGTGCTGGGAAAATTGAATATCCACAGGAAGAAAATTGAGTCTACAAAAATATATCTCACCATATACTGAAATAACATCAAAATGGATAAAAGATACAAAAGGTAAAGCAGAAACAATCTGCTGGAAGAGAAATTAGGTAAAAGTCTTGAAGACATAGGGGTAGCCAAGCACTCCCTGAACAAAACTAAAATGGCAGAAGAAATAGTACTGATGACAATAAGAGCCACTGACAGGAGAAAGAGGAGGAGTGGAACAAGAGGAGGAGGGGAAGGAAAGGACAGACGACAGATTTTAAAAAGGCACGATACTGAGATAATTACTTTCTCAAATACCTATTTCTTTCCTATTTCTCTCCACACACTTAGACACATAATTGCTAAAAGAGCAAAAATTTTTAAAATAGATTCAGTAAATTTGTATTACATAATACAAATTTCAGTCACTTTTCATATAAAATAGGACATAGAAAAGAATTCTAAGAAGTGAAAGTTTGCAATCATTTTAATATGTAATTGCAAGAAGGTACTAAACATACAGCATATTAACAATTTTATACATTCAACTGAATACTAAAAAGCTACACAGATAAGTGAAAAGAATAAAATACAACATTAAAATCATATTTATATCCATGTTCAAATTTTATGAATATTTTTAGGAAAATTGGTGCTAAGAGAAAATATAAACAACATTTTCTCAATGAAAAATGTTTACACTGAATAAAATTATATTTTTCATTATTAGGGACATAAAAATCTCACAAATATTGGAAGTTTCAAATTTCTTAACTGACACATTATAGGAGGTACAGGATATGACAACTTCAAATTTTATTAAAAAATTAGTGTTGCCTTCTCTCATAGAATACTTTTTTTTAACTTTTATTAGAATATGCTTGAAGCACATAACTGCATTCACTGTAGGAATTGTTCATGTTCATAACACAGTTCAATGTTTTTCTCTTCTCTCCACCCCACTTTTATTTTCTATCACCAGATGTGTATCATTAGAGAAAAAAGCCACTTTCCTTCTAGTCCAAAATGTCTCAAACAAATATTATTGTAGGCAATGTTAAGTATGTAGAATTAGTGTGTTACTGAATGTGGCTGACATCATTTGCCCCTGTGGCCTCAGCCCCTACTGGAACAGCTGCATTTTCCTCTGGAGGATCACCCGCTCCTATTCTCAATCTGCATAGCAACCACACCTGCTGCATTCTCCACCACCTTGGTCACACTGAATACCTAGGTTATGCTTTGGGGTAGGCATGTAACCAAAAAGAGATTTGTGCTATCCAAATTTAGAAGACACTGGGGAAAAGGTTGCTGCTAATCTAAACTTTACTTGAAAATTTCAGCAAATTAATACGGAGGTCTCAAGGGATACTAAGCTAACCTTAAAAGAAGGCAAACAATTGGAAACAGGCCAAGGAGAAAGACAGACAGAGGACTGCATCATTTGAGCACCTGCACGAACAGACAAAGCTACACAAACCTGAGATTTTCCAGTTAAAAGAGTAATTTCTTTCACTATACAGTTAAGCATTTTATAGTTGAGCTCCCTGCAACTGAAAGTTGAATTTCTTTCCAGCCAGACTCCACTTTCTCTTGTGAATATGTGTTTTAGATAATTACAGACAGCCGTAAATAATAACACAGATTGGCCAGCTTACATGGTGTTATATCTCCCAGTTCTCAAGGTGAAAAGTCCCAAATCAATGTTCATCGGCTTTGACTCCAGCAGGTACACTCTCCTCCTGACCTGCAGAAGACCGCCCTTCTGCTGTGTCCTTACCTGACCTTTCCTCTTTGTGTGTGTGTGTGTGTGTGTGTGTGTGTGTGTGTGTGTGTGTGTAGAGACATGAATTCTCTCTCCTGTATAAATACATTAAACCCACTTACGACTCCACTCTTACGACTTCACTTAACCTTAATTACCTCCTAAAAGCCCATCTCCATATGCAGTTACATTGGGGGTTATAGTTTGAATGTACGAATGGGGGATTCATAGCAGCAAGGATTGATTTACATTATTGATGGCCCTTCCACAATTGAGTGAACGATAATTCTCTCTCCTGTATAAATACATTAAACCCACTTACGACTCCACTCTTACGACTTCACTTAACCTTAATTACCTCCTAAAAGCCCATCTCCATATGCAGTTACATTGGGGGTTATAGTTTGAATGTACGAATGGGGGATTCATAGCAGCAAGGATTGATTTACATTATTGATGGCCCTTCCACAATTGAGTGAACGATATTATTCACTTTTATATCATTAGTACTTAACACATTTTTCTGCCCAAAGCAAGGGCTCAGTAATTGATTTATGCATTAATTAATCATCCAATTGATGGGAGGTATATGAAATCTGTTCTTGCAGAAAAACAGGTAGTTAGAATTGTGACAAAAATAGAAATGTTGTAACTCAGAGAAGCATAAATGGAGTCAATATCAGCTGTGCTCATTCATTCTTTATCCAAATATTTTTCTGAAAAATAATTTTAAAAGTACATACAATAATGTGATCAATAGAAATGAAGACATTTATTCCAGAAGTCAGTAGAAGTTTGCTTTAAAGATCAGACAATAAATATTTTAGGCCTTGTAGTTCTGATGGGCTCGGTCACAATTACTTCTGTTACTGTAGTGAAAGAGTAGTCAGAGGTAATAAAGATACCGAGAGGGCTGAAACAGAGGTAGCTTGGATTGATGGCCACTGCTTATTGACCATCAACTCAAACAACTGATTTCAGCAATCACATGTATCTTGAACTTCTAGGCTGAGTAAACAAGTAAGATGAATAATTAGTAAAATTCTATAATTCTAAAACTAAGTAATACAAAGGCTCTGCATTAATTATATAGCTTCGCATTCTCTGCATTATTCTGATATCCTCAAAATAATCCAGCCTGTCATGGCGGGAGGCTGAGGCAGGAGAAACAAAAGTTTGAGTCTAGACTGGGCAACTCTGTGAATTGGTAAGGCCCTGTGACAAAAGTGGGGTGCGCATGGGGAAGGGGCAGTGTGAACACCCTGTTTTCAATCTCTAGTAAGAAAAATGAAACAAAACAAACAATCCTTCTTCCAATATTCTGATTATATGTGCTTGAAGCAACTTCTACTTCTTGAAAATTTGATAAAACTGAAAATAAGGTTTTTTTTTCAAACATGGTTTTGATGTTTGAGAGTAGCGAAGAAATTATTGTTCATTATGTATATGCAAATATCGGAAAAACTGGTTAAAAGTAATACTTAATCCAATTACTATTTTGGCCTAATGATTTCTTTTTTAATTCAGTTTTGATTCTCAAACATTATTTAAGTGATTTAAAAGATAACTTGTTTTGAAAGTATCATTCAATAAGTATTTTAGTTTAATAAAATATTATAGTCTCTCCCCCCCAAAACAACCAGTCTTCAAGAACTTTCATTCCAAATAGCAAAAGCAATTATCACTTGAAATATATTTTCAAAGCTGAAGCTGCTAGTTAAGGCTATGTTATATTAGAAATGGCCTCACTAGCATTTAAAAGCACACAAATTTTAGTAATTCAGTGATTTTTTCTTTGGAATTAGAAAACAGTATAAAAATGTTTAGTGATATTTTTGTGATTTAGAAAACAATAAATACAAAATACTTAGCAGTTGTTATTGCTCCAACTGTGTTGTTTGGGGATTGTGATTCTCCTTGTAATATGATTTAAAACAGTCATTTCTGGTTTTAATGAACAGTAATGATGTGGCACAATTTCTGTCCTTTGCACATATGGAATGTGCCTCTATAAGCTGCACCTTTTCCTCCCACCACTGTAAAATTATCAAAAAAAAATCCAATTTGTATTAAGAATCACAATGATTGAAGTTGATATAAATTAATAAATTAGTTATTTGAATCTTTATCTTTTTACTGAGTCCTTATTATATTTTTTCATTATTGATTTTTATTTTGCTAATCAGACAACAAAACAAACTTTGAAAATTTCACTCCTAAAATTATTTATAACTCACTGCCAAAATACTCATAGATTTTGCTAGCTCTCTTTCACTTTATTTATTGAACATCTCGTCAATGTGTAAGGAACAGGTAAGCTACTACTACTAACCTATTTAGTTTTCTTGGTAATTCATTTTATAACAGAGTCCCAAAACTACATTCTTCCTCTAAAAACTAACAAACAAACAAAAACCAGAAAGGCAAAAAACAGGCACAGAATTTGTTGAAATGAATATGCAGACTCATCAAAACATAAAGGTTAGTATTAATAGTCACTAATAATGTGAATAAAAGTTGAATTTACTATGTAAGCTTTAATACTAAATCATTGCCAAAAATGTACAATGAAGAAACTTTGGTCAAAATAAGAATACTAAAAATACATCTGCATTATTTAAAAATGTTAAAATCTTAACTTCCAGTCAGTGTTTTTTTTTCTGTTTCGAATATTCTTTTTCTGTGTATTTTATGTACAATGTAATATTTTAAAAATAATTTAATAAGTACATTGAGAGAATTATTTTTAGAGGTTAATTTGATTGTAGCTTAGAAAGATGCTATTTATGTTAACCTTCTGTTTCGAATATTCTTTTTCTGTGTATTTTATGTACAATGTAATATTTTAAAAATAATTTAATAAGTACATTGAGAGAATTATTTTTAGAGGTTAATTTGATTGTACCTTAGAAAGATGCTATTTATGTTAACCTTCCATAGCTCGGATAAACCACAAGAAAACAACTTAAAGGAGGAAGCATTTATTATAGCTTATGGTTTCAGAGGTTGCAGTCTGTGGTCCTTGAACAGTTGATTCTGAGCTTGAGGCAGAAAAGAAAATCACGGCCATGGGGTGGTTAAAGCAGATCACTGCATAGATCAGAAAAGGAACAGAGAGAAAGAGCAAAGAAGCAGAGTCTCGGACCTGATATAGTCCAGGGTCACACCCCCACAAGCCAGTCCTTTCAAAGAGGGCAGTTTCCTGTTTCTGCTATCTCCCAATAATGCCATTAAACTGGAATCCCATCAAGGGATTAACCAACTTGATGAATTGAGAATCCTTGTGATCCAATTTCTTCCTCAAAAACCATCAGGTGGCAACATAGTCTTCAGCCCATGAGTTGTAAGGAACATTTCCACTCCACACCCCAACAGTATTTCATTTAGTAACATGTGGTATTTTACTATCTTGCTTAATTTGTATCATACATCCTTAAAACAAAAGAAATGTGCTATATGTACTTTACAATACTTTTCTAAAGTAGCATGAAAGTTACCACAAAATGAACTGTAACTTTACAACTGCTCATGCTGAAAAGGTCATAGTGAAGTCCATACAAGACTTGATGAGTAAACTATTTCACTTCTACTGGAACAAAAAGAACAGCTTCGTCTTAAAATGTAGAAATTACCATGACAGCAAAAACTGAGGAGTGGATTAAAATCCATATCACACTTACATAAATATATACATATACACACACAATCATATTTTCAAACCAACATCAGGGAAAAGGTGAATCAGAAGATACACTGTGAGTCATTTCTACTTGTCCTCATTCTGATCTTGATTAGATGAAGAATTTAAACCTGACACATTTATTTTTCTCATTCATGAAAACTGGACTAGACTCTCTCTAAAATAAATTTTGTCTTAACCAAAACTTTAAAATAATAGAACAACCTATCATTCAAATTAGCTTTGTAGAGGATTTGTGTTTTAGTGAGTGCAAAAAAAGTAGACACACACAGGTCAGCAAAACAAAGAATACGACAAAAAGCTAAATCCTTCAACCAAGTATGTAAAGAAACTACAGATTTAGTAAAAGAAAGAAAGGGCTCCAAAAAATTAAATAAAGTGCCAAAGCAAACTTACTGGGAATGACAGGGTAGTTAAAAACAACAACAACAACCACAAACACAGCATGAGAATAAAAAACTTCTATGGCCTTAAACTTTAAGTCTGTCAAATTTGCAAATTTAGACGTTGTTGCTGTCAAAGGTTAATTAACAGCAAATCTATATCTTATTCACACATTACAATATCCTAGATGTACTCTTACATAATTATCATGTTAATATTTAATGAATTTGATTTTTCATTAACATATAAGCAAATTTATATCATATACAACTATTAAAAAGAATGAGAAACACTTCATTTACTAGTATACATTTCCAAAATACATTCTAACTACAAATATCTAATCCCAAGGAGGCATAATAAAATAAGAACCAGTTTCCTTACATACAGTAAACAGCAAGTACTGGACCTAGTGAATGATGCTTGTTTGTTAGTATGTGTTTGCACTGCAGGCCATCCTGACCCAGGGTCCTCTGTATACTAGGCAGCGCTGAATGACTTTTAAATTAGGTTCTGGGGCTGCTGGAGAACACAGCAATTAAAAGGAAAACTTGAAAGAATGAGAGAAAGAAATGACTCCGACGTCACAGAGTACCTGGTCCTTATCATTTCTTGACTACTTTCAAGGAATGAAAGTATATAAAATAATTACCACATCTATCGAGCCTCAAATTCCTCATCAATAAAATTGGAACAGCATCTGGATGACTTGCTTAGATGAGAAGTAATTGAAATGATGTATGTAAGGTGCTTAACAGTACTGGCACATAGCAGCTATTAAATGAATGCCATTTTCCTCCCTCTTTCATTACTGAAAGGCAATGATGTTTCGAATTCTAGACTGTTCCAACCCGCAGAACAGAAACAAAGCTTATTAAACATTTAGCTTCACAGACCAGAGAAAAAGGATTACTCAGCAAAAGAAAAGACTGTTCTAAAACAAAACAAAACAAAATTTCCTAATGCAAATTATATCAGTGACTGATAAGAATAACAAAGGAGGTAAATCCTTGACTTTATTAACTTAGTGACCAAGAAAGAAATACGTATCCTTCCAATTTAGCTGAACAGAGACACAGCCATTAAGGCTTCTCATCACCTTAAAAATGTAAGATTTATTCCCTGACTCTTGAAAGCTACTCCTTAGAATCCTGCACTAAGTATAAAAGATTCTTTGGCTTACATATTTTATTTTTATTCTACTTTTCTAAGGCTGGTATGAGGCCCGGATTACTTAAAGTCAAATAGAATACAAATGTTACAGTAGGGTGCTGTCACACCTGATCAGCTGGTATGAAAACAAATAGTAAGAGCTAATATTCAAATATACATTAGGCCAATAAGATCTTTCTAAACAAATTATTATGAGAAATAAAAGGAATCACTGTACACAAACATTTATAGGTGAGTTGTGTGTATACACATGTGTATGTGTCTAGTTATGGAGAGCAAGCATTTTTATAGCACAATAAAATTTACTTTAACAGAGCTGGGTGTGGTGGCACACGCCTGTAATCCCAGCACTTGGGAGGCTGAGGCAGGAGGATCGCTGTGAGTTCGAGACCAGCATGGGCTACGTGGTGAGTTCCAGGGCAGTCTCAACTACATAGTGAGACCCTGTCTCAAAAAACAAAAAACAAAACAAAACAAAACAAAAAAACAACAAAAAAAAATTTACTTTAACAGCATTTTTCCTTGAACTGTTTTCCCCCCACGGAGTTCATTAGTGCTTTTTAAGTATACAGTACAGTTACATTTATTATTTGGATCTTGTACCTTCACATGACAGATCTTGGTTCTCATTTTTCCCAATACCCCTACCCTCCATTCATCCTCGCCACCCTCTCCTATTTACAAAGACTTTGTTTCCATTTTTTCCTTCTCTCTATTTTTTCTTGTCCCTTATTTCCTTTCCCCTACCGATCTTACTTCCCCTATACCTTTAGCCCTTTTCTTCCTATTTCACATTGTGTAAATACCGAATAGTATCTCTGACGTGAAAAACTAAAAAGTGTAAATAAGATCCAAATTGTATAATTGAACAGTGTTTATAACCTTTTAGAAATAATGATTTCTATAGTTTGACAGATTACTATAAAGGAAAATACACAGTAAAACACTGATGGAAAAACAGAAACACTAAATACTAATCTAGAATACTATCTATAAAACTAAGTACTATATATAATCATATATGTAAAATTCTGTATACAATTGCTTCTTATATGTATTACAAACTGAATTCTAGCATGAAGTTGTTAAATTTTTGCATTATTATTGGTAATTTCAGCATGGTGCAATTGTTTTATCAATATAAAAATATCTGAATATGTACAAAAAATTATACCAGCTCTCATAGAGAGGTTGTCTGCACTGATGATCTTATAATCCTTAAAATTCCACCACATAAACACTAAACTCAAAGTAAAATAATCTCATCTTCATAGCTAAATATTGATGCTTCAATGAAACATAAAGTCATAATTTTGTACTGCTGCCTACTGATGTCTAAAAAGAAAGTCAATGAAACAGGTACAAATTCTGGTTTTACCTTCTTTCAAAATAATGAACATCTTTTAATTCTAGGTTTTTATTCCTATAATTTGAGGGTAATAAGTCCACTCTTTGGGAAACTTAAAACATTATGTGATACAGTGCTTGCAATGTAATTAATCAATCATTACTGTTATTTAAAAATTATAAGGTGCTATAAATTACACTCTTTCTCTCTACATATATATGTACACACACACACACACACACACACACACACACACACACACACACACACATATATATATATAAAGTGAAATTTGATTACCGGTCCCATACTCAAGAAAAAAGACTAGGAAAACACAAGTGTGTAAGATATGATAAGCTGAATATTTTAGTATATGTGTTGCCGAAACGAGCACATAAGTTGAATATTTAATAGTAAGAAATGCATTTAAGGATCTATGGTTGTACCGAAAAAAAAAAAACATATTGTCTAAAAGTTTTAGCATGAGCTAAGAAAAAAGTCCTCATTTCAGTATTTAAAAGAAATTTGTATGATTGCATTAAAGAATAGCTTTTCTTTTTATTTATTAGTAACAAGGATGGCACCAAGTACATTTAATGCATCACATCATGCAACTGTTAAAATTTAATCATTTAAATAACATGTAAGGAAAGTATTGCTTGTTTCATTTTGCTTTGTTTTGTTTTGAGACAGAGTCTCAGTATGTAGTTGAGACTGACTTGGAACTCACTAGGTAGCCCAAGCTGGTCTTGAACTCACAGTGATACTCCTGCCTCAGCCTCCCAAGAACTGTGAAGTACTGCTATTCTTAAGAATGTTTTTTCAAAAGGGAAATCAGTGAAATGATGTTAGTGGAAATGATGTTATTGAAGCCTAGTTTATCTGACTTTGAATCCCATAATATGAAATCTTCTTACCCTCAATATTTCCTATAAAATTATATTATTCAAATGGAAATAACGTACTGCAAAGAAATATATATTTTTAAAGTTTACAAAAAACTTTGAATAATGTATCAGTCCATCCAAACAGTGAACACTAGAAGAAAGCTAAACAGAACTCTGTTTCCTCAAACTCTGGTTAATTCACAAAGCAAAAGTTTGACTATCCTAGGGAAATAAGAATATTTTTATTTTTTTAAAAATCAAGATCCAGTACAAACAGCTACGTAACAGTGAGGGCTGCTGACCAATGTTTCAAAAATTAAAAAACATACCGTTTTTGTAAGCATGATGAGTACAAAGAGTAAGTCAATACAATTTTCTTCATGAAAACTGTTGCATACAAATTAAAAAATCTATTAAAACTTTAATATGTGTAAAGTTCTAAGCCAGTGAACATATATTACATAAATTAATACATTAAATTAATAAGACAATAAACTAAATACACAAATTCTAAAAATGTGTTTTTTCATCGTCACAGACTCGCACTACAGGGAACAGATAAACATGAGCAAATATAAAAGCTGCTAATAATGTGCCACAAATTACAATGAGAGAGAAGAGTGAATCAAGGGCTTATTAAAAAAAAATCCCCGTAGCTGGAACTGTGGTATTAAAAAAATTCAGGTAAGATTAAATATTCAAACAGAAATCTTCTTGGGGTATCATGAATCCTTTTAGTTATCATGTAGTCTTCACTAGATCACGTCAGAGCAGAGGATCTATTATACAATTTATTTCATGATACCTCTTACAAATCTCGGACTTGTATTTAACTCCCTTCCTTACCTTTTTCTATTTAAATTTTTTAAAATAGTACATTATTTCCTCTTGTTTCCTCAGCTTGTTGAACAGCTCTGGTTGGTAGCAATGGTATGGTCTAATCTGGTCATTTGTTCAGAATAGTTTTTAAAGTAGTCAGAGTAGTCAGTCAGCTGAGTGTAAAAGGAGGTGTTAGTTATTCTGAATGCTGTTGCCTTAGAGAAGTCAGGACCTTGTACTCTGAAATTCTCTCCAGGTTCTAGCTGTCAGCAGAAAAGTCACAAATAATTTATTCAGACAATTCCATTTATCTTTAAAAGTGCTAAGTACTATTTAGGCTTTGTGAATCATGTATCGTTTCAATTATTTTTCTATGTAACTTCCAGAAAAACTAAGCAGAAATCTAGACTCTAATGTGATTAGAAAAGATGGTCACTGTTAAATATAATTTAGTATGGACTATGTAAATGGAGGTTAAAATTGTGGTTGTGAATACATAATTCTAAATGAGAAAAATGTGGATTCATTCCTTAAATTTAACCCACTTCTGAGGTTAAAATTTGAAAATTGTTCTTAGTGAGAGTTTATGACCTTTTCTCCTATTTTAGCTAATAGTTTCTTCACTAATGTCTTCAGCAGAAGGGTACACTGTATTAAATTTAATAAATTTTCTAATAACCAGCAATATTTTAAAGGATAACCTTATTTTTCAGAGAGAATTTAAATTTGTATTCAGCCCTCCCTGTTCTATCTTTCCTACAACTCTGTTTTCTGTGTAATCCTGAAAATGTAACTTTGAGATCACTGATCAATTTCTGAACAAAGAAGTGATGTTTAATGCTATATTTGGAGACAGTTTTTCTAATTTTTTAGATTTTGTACATGTTCACTTTATTCAGTAAAATCTTTCATTATTCACTAAAATTATAGAACATCAAATTTAACTTCAAAGTGACATCATACGCCAAAAGACTTGTCAAAGCTAAACGTGTCAACAAAGATCCTTTTATAGTCATCTGTATCCACCTAATTTCCTCTTGAGGTAGCAAGGATAAGGGAGCTGGCAGAAAAGTGGGGATAAAAAATGAGTTTTCTATAGTAGAGTACGAAGACATTGTGAATTGTCATTTCTTCCACTTCTAGATCTGTGGTCTCAAATAGGGGGAAAAACCCAACCTATTATCACAGGGCTCCTGGCTGCACCCAGTAACTGACTTCCTTCAGGGAAAGGGAGTACAGTGTGACCAACTGGCTTAGGGAACGTGATCATTCACCTGGCCGTGAAACCTGACAGAAATGAGTATGTCACATAATGAGACCCAAGAGAAACAACTTACATGGACAGTGGGAGAAATTAAATTCACGTACAACAGAACCTTTAGTGGGAAACACTAAATGAAGTGATCAGAGTGAGAATGTTTTTATTTAAAACTTCCTTTCAGTACTACTATCTAGATATATAAAGAACTTAAAAAAAATCAGACCCTCCCATATTTAAAGACTCAGCTCAAAAATGGGCAACTAAAATGAACAGAAATTTCTCAAAGTGATGAGAGCAGCAAAGAAACATGAAAAAACGTTCAGTGTCACTGGTCATTTGAGAAATGCAAGTGAAAACAAAGCTGAGCTTCCATCTCACCCCAGAAAGAATGGCTGCTATCAAAAAAATCAACCAATAACAAATGCTGGTGGGGTTGTGGGGAGAAAGGAACCCTTCTCCATTGTTGGTGGGAGTGCAGACTGGTGCAACCACTATGGAAATCAATATGGAGATACCTCAAAAAACTAGGATTAGAGATCCCATTTGACTCAGCTATTCCCCTACAGGGTATCTTCCCAAAAGAATTTAAAAAATCATACCACAAGGAGGTGAAGAGAGGGCAGGGGTATGGGGACATATGAGAACCAAGTCCTGTCATGTAAAAGTACAAGATCCCAATGATGAGTGTAACTGTACTGTATCCCTAAAAAGTACCAATAAACTCAATGAGAAAGAAAAAAATCATACCACAGTAATATATGCACACCCATGTTTATAGTGGTAAGGTTTCTAATAGATAACAGTTGGAAACAGCCCAAATGCCCACCAACTGGAGACTGAAAAAAGATGTTTTTTTATTTTGTTTTTATTTTGTTTTGTTTTGTTATAAAAAGGAGTACTACTCAGCCATAAAGAATGAGAAACTAATCTTTTGTAACTAAATGGATGCCCATGAGGCCATGCTCTCAAATGAAATAAATAGGATGCACATGTAATTACCGAATAGTTTCTCTGTTGTGAGAAACTGAAAGTGTAAATAAGGATCAAAATGTATAATAGATAATGTCAAATAGTAAGAAAAGGTTTAAATGGGAAGGGGAAGTGGGAGGGTAGAGGAAAGGAAAGAGGGAAAAGTATGAGAAAGAAATGGAAACAATGTCATTGTAAATAGGGAGGTGTGGAGGGATTGAATCAAGGTAGGGCAGGGAAATGGGGGAAAAATAAGAACCAAGATATAGCACATAAAGTAAAACTTCTCAATGATGATTGCCATCATATTGTATACCTAAAATGTATCAATAAACAATGAAAAATAAAAATATCCTTCCAGCCTAGGTATGTAGCTCTGTGTTAGTGCATTAATACAGCATATGTGGGACTCTGGGTTTAATCCCAGTATAAAAAAAGAAAAAGCAAAACAGAGAGGAAGGAAGATAGGAAGGAAAGAGAAGGGAAGGGTGGCATTTGCTTTGATCAGTGATCACTTTGCCAATTTGGGATGATAAACAAATGAGCAACATTATCATCTCTATAAGTAGGGATACTTATAATGAACCTGTCCTACTTAATAATTTCCAAGCCTAAAGAAACACAATGAGTACACAGTACTTAGTAAACAGGAAGCTCAAAGTATGAAGATTAGCATGATAATAGCAGCAGTACAATAATTGATTAAAATGGTATACATTTATCCCTAGAGAGATGTTTCTAGTATTTGTAGAAGACTGTTATGAAATAAGTAAATGTTTATTTTTGTTTTTTTCTTTTATTTTGTCCAAATGACATACATAAAACAAAAAACTTAAATATATATTTCAATCAATTTTGACAATGCCTGAGTTCATCTGACCCATTACTGTGAAATATAGGATATCCCATGACCACAGTTGCCTCATATACTTTTCCACTGAAACCTTCCTCAACTGGCCCCCTCAAAGTAACTGATCTGATTTATAAAAGCAGGACACCTATGTGTATGCTCTATAGTGCTTAACTTCTTCAATTTCACTGTTATGCTACTGACATCATCTTTTTTTATGTGTGAATACTTTGTCCCTTTTTATTAATGAGTAATATTCTGTTGTAGGAATACACTAAGTTATCCATTTTTCTATAAAGGAACCACTAGGATATGTCTGTCCTGCTTTCTTCTCTGGCTTTGTTTTTCACTATTTTGAATAATGCTTCTATTAAAAACTATTGTACAAGTGTTTTAGTGGATGTATGTTTCATTTTTCATAGATGGATATTAAGGATTAAAATTACTGGATAATGAAATTAATATATATCAATTTTATGAGAAGGCGACCAACAGTTATCCAGCTTGACAATTTCTGCCTCTTAATGCAGATATTCAATTTATTTACATAGAAGATAATTATTATAATGTTTGAAATAAGTCTGCTATGCAGAGCCTTGAGTCTGTCCCATTCAAAATGAATTTTCTTTCTCTGTTCCTTCTTTTTACCTTGTTGAGGGAATAGGTAAATCTAGAATTTATATGATCCCACTTTAACTTCTCACTGACCTCTTATTTATGCCCACATTCATTTCCTAGAGCTGCTGTACTAAAGCCACAATCTAAGTGGCTGAATCACAAGTTTATTAGGATGCGTAGCTTTGCAGGATTCGCTGGCAATCGGGGTGATCCTTTGTTTACACTGCCTCACACTCATGCAGTCAAGGCTGAGCTCCCACTTTGCATCTGATCTCCGGAAACATCTGATCTCCTAAACCATCCTCCCTTCTATAAATACTCAGTCTTATGTTATCAAAAAGAAATGGACAAATTAGTTACATACATGTAAGAGTTAATATATATAAGCATTTAAAAATAATATACCTATAGTATTTGGTTAACTGTATTTGTTTGACTAAGGGAAAAATGATGTAACATGGTGTTCATACTTCTATATAGAAGTAAAATTTAATAACAAGAATAGAAAGGATGGGTGAGTGATAATTAAAAGTATACTAGTAAAGGTGCTTTGCTTTGACCTGAACTAACAGAATATTATTTAAATGCACACTGTAGTACGTTGAAGCAATATTTTAAGCAAAAATAAAATAAATACATGGATTGAATTGTGCCCCTCCTGCCCAAATTCCTATGTTAAAGTCTTAACTCCTAATTCACTAAAGCATGACATCATTAAGAAATAAGGTCACTGAGAAGATGTTATTAGTTAAGGACATATTCCAGAAGGGTGGATCTCTAATTCAGTATGAGTGGTGTTCTTGTGAAAAAAGAGAAATTTAAAAGACAAGATTATGTACATGGAGAAAGAACGTGTGAAGATGGAAGCAGAGATCAGAAGAAGGCACCACTGGGAACAAGGGAGGAGAAAAACTGGTGGCACTGTCCAAGCTGTAGCCCTTTCTGTGTATATGAGGCACAATGCAATTGCTCTCATTAATATGGACTTTTTTCCTTTGTTGCATGGATTAATAACACCTACATCTTCACAAAGTTGCTATAAGGAACAATAAAATAATATATGAAATATATGAAAACTTGTAAAATATATA